>NC_046291.1:90305208-90608750 GCF_004115265.2 Rhinolophus ferrumequinum | reverse complement strand
ACCCGAAACAAGAAAAATACTACACCTTTAACTGCTGCCCCTGATACACACTTTCATTTTCTCTGGATTCTGACTGACCATAAATGTGTGCTGCTCCATCCCTTAGCCCCATGCAAACCAACTGAGCAATTTTCCAAATCAAATTTGCACAAAATTTAAGGGAGAAGAGCAGAGTGTTAAAATTTTCAAGCTAGGCTTTAATAAGGTCACTATTGGCTTTTGCCATTTTAGGTGTTTCAGGCGTTCGACTGCTTTCTCCAAAAGGCAAAAGTCTAGAATTCAACATTTTGTGAGGAAAAATTTTAAAAAGAAAGCAAAACTAACTTAGGTCTTTCACTGAAAGTTCCCTTTGTTGACTGTCTCAAGTTGGCAACCACTTCTGCTAAATGAAAGGGGAGTCATGTATGCCTTTTTCGTATTATTAATATAGATCTCTGTGGTTTAGGAGCCGGATGATTTTCTTTTCCTTCTAAAATTTATAAAAAGAGACAGTGTCAAGATGAGTAACTAGATCAATACTAACTAGGTTAGCAAAGAGATATTAAATCAAAGACATTTTAACTACAAAATATGGGGAAATTTTTCATGCAGAAAAAATTCAGGCAATTGTTAAGTGACAGTGACGTTTTACCTAAATATCAATTTTGAAGCAATTTTAAAATCTAAGTTCCCTACTGCTTGATATACACCCAAGCAGGGGCTGAAGGAATAAACAAGTGTGTGGACGAGCTCGTCATCCTTGTTGGAATGTTTTCATAAAATGCTGCTGCTCCTTCGAATCCACTTTGAGTTTGGGACACACACAATGAGACGCTAGTACAGAGAAGAAGCATGTTTCCCTTGACAAGCTGAAAAACGTGGATTCAAAAAATCCTTCTGGAGATCACCTTTATAGGCTCATCCTGACACCCTCATTCTAAGCCAGTTACAGCTGGTCCTCAGGCCCCTCACATACAGCTCTTCAGTGGCACAATGCAAGACGGGACCTGTTTATGATGGGGCCAACTGTCACCATCCACAGTCCCCTCTCAGGGCTAGTTTAAGACTGCACATTCTCCCGAGGCCCAGAGGCTTTGAACTCCAGGGGCAGTGAGGGAATTTGGTATCATTTGGACATCCCATTCTGACCCTGGGTATTCCCACACTTTTTAAAACCAGCCATGAGGTTCTCTGCTAAAGGAAAGCATCCTTTGGTAAGTTCTGAAATTAATGATGTAAAAGTCCCAGAGACTAAAATATCCTGGCCTTGGAATGGAGTAGCCGGGACCTTTTCTGTTAGTGTCGTTAATGTGGACCGTGGTCTACGGAGCATTGTAGCCCTGAGATGAACATATGGTTCCACTTGCTAGGAGTGCAACATGGCTGCCCTGCCTATGGGACCAGGTCCATAGTGGAAACAGGGGAAGTCGAAGGGCATCCGGGAGAGGACCCGGGTGACGTTCATGACAGCTTTGTCTATAGCACACCGACCAGCTGGTCAGTGGAGACAGCCTGGTACAGGGAGGATAAGCTGATGCCATATGGAGAGATCACCCTGGTCAACTGGCTGGATTTGCTCCAGATTTCAACCAGTTATTTGGTGCCAGGTAGACACTGCTGGAGAAACTGCAGAATATGATGAATTCACATGAATCTTTTTAGAACCATGGCAATGGGAAAATATAAAATTTAAAAACCTAACATAAACGTATTCTCATTTACTTGTGTATATAGGAAGGGTAAAATTGTATTTTATCTACAATACTCTCTAAGATATGATTACAAGATTTTAACCAGGCGTAATGGTTAGGTTTACCTAGTTATAAAGCACAGTTTCAACCTACAGACGGGAAAAGGAGCTGAGAGTCCTCTGCACCCCACCGTGTTTGATTTAGAGATGTTGGACAGAACCTGGAATGCAACTTTTTGTTATTTACAGAGGCTGTCAAATATATTTTACCAGCTCTTAAGCCACCAAGGTTGTTTATAGGCACTTGGCAAATGTCCACATGGAATTTTATCTAAGTAAGGAAAATTTACCAGCATCAAATCCAGCCAACGAAAATGCAGTTGATGAATGTATACAAGTCCACTTCATGACCTTGTGGAAAATGTACTGAGGTGCTATCCAGTCCTTGGAGAAACTCTACCCAGACCACGGTTGCTTCTCCCCAGATACAACCTCAAAGTAAGAAAGCAAACTTAGTGGTATTAAATGCAAATCCTACCACTTTTAGCCGTTGTCTAAATCAATTGTATATGCAAAGAGAAAATATATCCTTCTGAATCTACTTCTGCTGAATTTATGGTCTCTCATCACCTTTGTCTTTCCCCATAACGTACAGTATTTTTTTGTGTTAGCTGTAGAAATGGTGGTTTTACTCTGTCCTTTAAAAATCTAAGTGCCGCTTTCCAGCTCCGGACCGGGACGCAGAAGTCGTAACGATGTTGATGCCCAAGAAGAACCGGATTGCCATTTATGAGCTCCTTTTTAAGGAGGGAGTGATGGTGGCCAAGAAGGATGTTCACATGCCCAAACACCCTGAACTGGCAGACAAGAACGTGCTTAATCTTCACGTCATGAAAGCCATGCAGTCTCTCAAATCACGAGGCTATGTGAAGGAACAGTTTGCCTGGAGACATTTCTACTGGTACCTTACCAACGAGGGTATCCAGTATCTCCGTGATTACCTCCACCTGCCCCCCGAGATCGTGCCGGCCACTTTGCGCCGCAGCCGGCCTGAGACGGGCAGGCCAAGGCCCAAAGGTCTGGAGGGCGAGCGACCCGCAAGACTCACGCGAGGGGAAGCTGACAGAGACACCTCCAGACCGAGCGCTGTGCCTCCTGGTGCCCACAAGAAAGCCGAGGCCGGGGCTGGGTCAGCAACGGAATTCCAGTTTAGAGGCAGATTTGGTGGCGGACGTGGTCATCCCCCTCAGTAAAGTGGGAGCGGTCATTTGGTATTGAATGAGCTTGTGACGAAAAAAGAATCTTGTGTGCCCGTCTTTGGATAATGTAGTCTGATCAGGAATGTTTTAGAAGTCAGTGTAAACGGGGCGAGACTGGATTGGTTGGGGGGAAGTCCCACGGTGGGGGGACATGATCAACAATCTCAGTAAAGTTGGAGCGATTATTAGTGTTTGAATAAACTTTGGAGAGAAAATGGTCTCAGCAAACTGGGAGCGATTTTGGTGTTGAATAAACTTGTGGTGAGAAAAAAAAAAATCTAAGTGCCATTGGAACTTTCATACACGGCTGGTAAGAATAAAAAATGGTGCAGCCACTTTGGAAAGCAAATTGGCAGTTCCTCAAAATGTTAAACATAAAGTTACCACGTGACCTAGCAATTCCACTCCTAGGCATATAGCCAACAGAAATGAACACATACATGCACATGAAAACAGAGACATAAATGTTCATAACAGCTTTATTCAAAATAGCGGAAAAGTAGTAACAACCCAATCAGTCGCAGAAGACCACATAATGAATTGACAGAATAGATGAATTTATAGAGACAGAACGTAAATTAAAATTTGCCTGAGGCTGGGAAATTTGGAGGGGAAATGAGGAGTGGGTGCGCAGTGATGAAAATGTGCTAAACTTGATTGTTGCATATACTAAAAAACCATTGAACTGTACATTTTAAATTAGTAAATTTTATGATATGTGAATTATATCTCAATAAAACTTTTTAAAAGTATAAATGCCAGGAGAAAGAAGTTCTCCATCCTAGACCTGCAGCCATCCCCCATCTCACTCCCTGCTCTGTCCCTCTGTGGAACTGCCATTGGGCCACTCCCTCCAGCTTGTGCAGTTTCTGACAGGTGGTTTTGGGGACCTCACACATCCCCCCTTTGCCATCAGCCCAGTCACCCAGTGTTGGAAGCCCATCTTCAACTTGGCCACCAGCTTCCCACACCAAGCCTCTCATGGCAATTTCTCTATATGTTGTCTACCTTTGTTAATATGTAAGCCAAATTGGCTGGGTCTCGTTTGTTCATTCTTGAGGTAAAAATCTCTTCGGTGGTGGTGGTGGTGGTGGTGATAATGACGGTGATAGCTAATACACATCACTAACTATATACTAAGCACTGTTCTTACTACTAAGTATTAAAAACTTTTAACTATTATTGCTATTAATATGTTCTATTTTAACTCATTTAATCCTCAGAATAATTCTATGAGTTAGGTACTCTTATGAACTGTATTTCATAGATGAGGCTTCTGAGAGGCACAGAGAGGTTATCATTTTTCAGAGTCACACAGCCATCATGAAGGAGAGCCTGCACTGGAATCTAGGCAGAATGGCTCCAGAGCCTTAGGGGTTTATGCTGTTAAACACAACACTGTATTTCCTGGTCTTCTTTTCAGTTTCTTTACTGAAAGACCTTACGGGCCAGGAAGGTAACAAAAATGAGTGAAGAGGGCTGAGTGTGAGCTGATAAGGACTGAGGTGAGTTGGGCAAGGCACTGCCTTCTACAGAGGTGCTTCTATTGCATCCCAGATGAATGGAGTGGCTCATCCAGGAAAGTGAGCCCAGGACTGCTGGATCTTCCCTTTTTTTTTCTTTTAAGAAAAAGTGGAAATCTAAATTTTTATGAGAAATCTTTTGATTTTTAAACATTGGCAGCTAATTCAAATGTTTAAAAAAAAAACAAAAACTGTGTGGGCCACATCCATGTAGACCAAACCAAGCAGGTCAACAGAAATTAAATCAGAAACCACAAATTGGGAGCCAACAGGCCAAAATCAGAATGGATGGATGAATGAATGAATGAATGAATGAATGAATGAGTGAATGAATGAATAGTGAAACAATGATAAGATGACGATTAAAAAGTAGTCTTCAACAGACAAGATTTGAAGATTGGTGGACCACTTCTTCACTCTCTTCCAACAATCTAAACATTCCTTAGAAAGCCATCCTGGGCTTGCTGTAAGGAGGTACAAATGGAAAGACTGAGGTTGAGGAGAGTAAAATGAGCCAGAGGCAGAACTGCAAGCAGCCAGGCATCCCAGGTACTGAAGACACAGTGACAGGAGATGGCAGAACTACAGGAGATGCTGGCTGGAGCTGCCCTCTGGGTAGGGTGGGGCCGGTAGGAGAACCCGGTGAGGTTGGGCTCAGAAGCTGCCATGTTGCTGGACAAGCTCCGAGAGGCAGCATTCGGAGGTGAATCTCTTTCTGGTCCCACAGCCTGATCTCACAAGCAGCCCCTGAAGAAGGTATTCATGTGCATATGGGGGTCGGGTGCATATGAGGCAGAGAAAGAGCAGGAGCTAGACTGCAGTTCAGCACTGAGGGAGAAGGCCCAGTGGGCCGCACAGGTAAGGCAATACTGATAGAAAGAAACACAAGGGCGGCAAACTTGGAGACCACAGGGAGACTAGAGATCACAAACGAGGTGATCATTTCTTATGCTTCTGAACAGTGGCTTGCAGTGAGGAGTATTTTATCACTAATCAGATTTAGAATTGTTGGTACATGGCGCTATTCAAAAGCAGAGTGACTTCTAGTAGGTTTTGCTGTCTTTTCAATTTTTTTCTACAGACAATGAACTCTTATTACTGGTCTCATATGGGCAGGACCACTCCCACCATCCACCTCTTGGTGCCACTGACGAAAGTCCTGGAGGCTGCCCCGACCCCCTTCCCTGTCGTGGGGAGGGAGGGCATCCGGTGATGGTTCTGCTGGAGTACATCAATCCTGCACTGCCCAATCAGGGCACAATCCACTAGATTATTGCCTCTGCCAGGCGACAGCTCTTATCAGTTCAATTGCTCATGGAATCCATACCATCACTCCATGAAAGTACAATTCCTGAGCCAGAGGAAGCCAAATGGAGTGCTGACAAGCAGACGTGTAAGTCAAAGACCAGCTTGCTTGTCATACATTTGCAGTGGACACTGGTGGCATTCTCCTTCACCAGCTGGTGCACCCATCACCCAGCTCTGGGAGCAGTGTGACTGATGACTCACCTTGACCTTCTCCAGATAAGTGCCCTTGGTTGGGGGACCAGGTACTCCACCTTTATCCTTCCCTCTTTAAGGGTTATGCCTTAATAAATCATGCACAATGCATACTTGTTTCTGCTTCTAAGGAACCTGACCTAAGATCCTACTGCCACATTTAAATGTTTGCAATCATTGCCCATTTTTGAAGTGTTCCAGATGCTCCGCTGTCTCGTGCCTGGCTCACCACAGCGGTCCTGGCCACGCCACCTCCACCTGTCTGCATGGGGCACCAGAGTGAGGTTTCTAAAAGGTAGACAGGACTGTGCCATTTGTCTGCTTAAGCCTTTCACTGGTGGCTTCAGGGTAAAATCTACATTTCCCAGCAAAGCCTGTCTTGCTAAGCCCTTTCCTTACTCCCCCTGCCACAGTTCTTGTAACCCACGTCCAGTCACACAGATGCCCTAGACCGGCCCAAGCAGCTGTGCATTTCACGTCTCTGACTGCCCAAGCTACTGCATTACCTGAAACACCCCTGTTCTTTCATACTCTGCTTCCTCTTCTGCTGGCTGATTCCTACTTATCCTTCAAAACCCAGTTCAGACATGTTCTTGGCTAGCAAGTCCTCTCTGAGCTTCCCCATCCCGCCTCCAACTCCCCTCACACTGGGATCGGTGTCCTTTCTCAGAATACACTGCATTACACATCTCAATTGTCCATGTAATCGTGATATCAGGTCTTAATCTCTGCATCCTCAGTACCCAACACTGTGCCTGACACATAGTAGGCATTCAATAAAGATGTGTTGAATGAATAAATGCTGAATAAACAATCTACCCAAATGATACCTTCAATTCCCAAGGCAGCCTAGGATTACTAGAGAACATTTTGTGTGAAAATCCATTCACAAACTCACCCTTGTTCTGCTACCAAACGTTTTGGATTGAATGTAGCCGAAGATGGTTTGGGTAGTTAAAAGCTGGTAAAAACCCATTAAGTAAAGTGCATAAAGTCTTGGGAAGGCACTGCCAGCTGCCAGAATGTTTGCAGGAAGAAAGTAGCATGCTTATCTTTTGAAATATTTTTTTAAATACAACATAATTATACACAATAACTCAGTGTAATAAACTGTTTAGCTGAAATGTTCATTCTGATTACAAATGAAGGGCATTATGTACAAAATAGCTCCGGAAAAGCCTCTAGGAAAGTTGGTAGATTTGTGGTTTAAGAACCAAGACTGATTCCTGCATTATAATAAGGCATATCATTTTTGCCAGTTTATTAAAACGTGTTCTCATAAGCCTGGTTTATGGTCCAAACAAAAAGTAATTTGTGGAGGGAAAGGAAAATATAAAGAAGAAGAAAGAAGGAAGGAAGGAAGGAAGGAAGGAAGGAAGGAAGGAAGGAAGGAAGGAAGGAAGGAAGGAAGGAAGGAAGGAAGGAAGGGAAAAAAGGAAAGGACTAGGAAGTTAGTTGTTTCCTGCCACTTTGGTTTTCGTAAAAATTGCTGTATTCACCCATTTAAAGGAAATAGCTATGTTTGGCCTCAAAGTGCATAGAGTAAGTAAGTCCCACCAGGAGAGATGCACCTTTGTTAGGTGAATCTTGGGGTCCCTGAACAGACCACTTAATACTGAGAAGGACTAGGTGAAGACAGGACGGGTTGATGAGGGGAAGGGAGGAAGCATTGGGATAGAATTCTGGCAGAATGTTTTGGGAAAAATAAACATAATAGAAGAACAAGGAGCCAAGACTATATTTCACCCAAAATGCAAAAATCTGATACTACCCATTGTTGGCAGTGATACAGGAAAACAAATTTTCGTGTACTGCAGGTGGGTATATGAATGGGAAAAACCGTTTTGGAGAACAATTTGACATTACACAGTAACACTGAACTTGTGCTCAACCTGTAATTCCACTTCTAGGTGTGTACCCAAGAGAAACTCTAAAACATGGGCCCCAGGCCATGTACAGGGATATACAACAGCAATGCTGGGCATAGCAAAAGAAAACAGTGAAAACAACCCATAGGTCCATTAGCAGTAGAGCAGAGAAAAAAATTGTGGTATATCCATACACAGTAGATACTCAGCCGTGAACTATATACTATATGCATTAACACAGCTGAACCACCAAAATATAATATTAAATGAAAAAAGCAAGTTACAAAAGAACTTACATATAGTATGATTCCATTTATGTAAAGATCAAATACTGGCAAAACTAAACAATGTGTTATTTAGGGGTATATACGTATGTGTCAAAACTATTAAAATAAGTCAAAGAAATGATTATCACACAATTCAGTATAGTATAGTGGTTGCAAAGTTACTGGAAATGTGTTATGCCTTAAAACAATTGTTCATTATATTATTTTATTATTCTTTAATTTGTACAGATTATTATAAATTCTTTTGTATATATTATTATTTGTAATTCTTATGGAGTTGTTTTTAAAAAAAAGTACAAAGGGAGGGTGAGTCAGGAGCTCACGGGAAGGTGGGAGGGTGGGAGAAGAGGGTCACACATCAGCTGAACCAAGGCAATTGTTCCAGATCTAAATTTTGGGGTTTCACTCCAGGACAACATGGTACTAAAAAGAAAGGATCCTAAAACTCACATTCATTGGCCCCCTTACTACCGACAGGGTTCAGTTGCCCCTCTCTCACGGTAGCAGCTTATAACCCCCTCCTTGGGCAGTGCTGCCTGCAAGTACTTGAACTTGCTTTGACCCCCGTAGCACGCTGAAGCCCACAGTCTTTGCTCACTGTCTGGGCCTGTGTCAAGGGACATCTAGTATTTGCCAGTTTACTGGCTGGATTAAAATCCAGCACCTACAAGTGTAGCCCATGGTTTCTGTTGCCGCCTTGCCTTTGTACATGTTATTTCCCTGCCTGGAATGTCATCCTCACACCTCACCCCCATGGTGTCCTCTTAGGTGACCAGATGTCACCCCCATAGGAATGAGGACTTTCCCCAGCTCTACAGTCAGTTCTGTGCTCCCTCTTCTGGGCGTACACAGGACCCTGTGTGTGCCTCTATTACAGAACTTAGCAAATGGTGTAATTAATTGATAATCTGCCTCTTTCCCCATTAGACTCTAAGACCTTCAGAATCAGAACCTTTGGCTAGTCGTGTCTATTCTTTTTACCGTGGGTGACATTCAAAATATCAACCAATTGGGACTTCACAGGCGGTACTCATTTAGAAAGAATAGGAGGCTGGAACCCCATCCTGCAGGTGCCTCCCCCACCCACATTGCTAGGTATTACCAACTTAGTTGTTGAATCATTGGGAGGTGAGGGGAAGGCAGGAGAGGGGCCAGGCAACTGAGACGGAGGGATGGGGTTTACTCAGGGCAGTATATATTTCCTAAGCAGCAGAGACGTATTCAATATTTTAACAACTGGTATGGCCATTATGTCACAATACCCACCAGCGCAATGTCCATCTTTGTTATATCCCTAGGGACAGAATGCACTGTGCCTGGTAATAGGTATTTCGTAAATATTTACTGAAACAAACAAGACGTATCTTAAATTACAACTGGAATTAACTCTTTTCCCAACAAGAACGAGGGGGAATCTGAGATTTGGCTTCCATAGTCACTGTCTTTTGTCTTTCCTGCCTTCATTTCCTCCTTCATCTAAAAACAGAGACCGGCTAAAGGATGGACATGAGATTCAAGTTGGTCCACAAGCCTCCACCCTGACACTTCTGCTTAAATACCCCCAACCCCTCTAGCCCCTCCAACCACCCCTGTTGCCAACAGTATTTGGAATTTCTGGCACCTATCTTGCCCCCATGAAGAGGAGCCTGCTAAGAAAGAAGCCTGCAGTAAACCAAGATAAGGGGAGGGCCCGGTTCCTGTAACCAAAACGCCGGGACCCAGCCCTGCCTGAAGATTCACCTTGCACCTTTCAGTTAAATGAATCAGTAAATTCCCTTTCTTGCTTATGATAGTTTGAGCTGGGTTTTTTGGTGTGTTTTTGTTGTTGTTGTTGTTTTTTCCTTTGCACCTACAAGTTCAGTCTAACTCAGCTAGAAAGATAACCTTCCATTAGGAAAAATACAAATCTAAGCTTTTATATATGTGAGTGTCTCTTAACTTTTCCCATCCTATGACATTTTGGTAGTGCATTTTGGTAACTCACCTTTCACCAAGTAGAACATTTGATAGATTTATAAATGAGGGAAAGTCCAGGGTGTTCATGACGGGATAGGCATGGATTGGAATCAGCAAAGTATCATCACCCTGAAATTGATGGGAAAACAGTCAAACTGACCATACTGAACATTATAATTTTTAAAAATGGACTTGTAGATACTTAATTTCCTATTTTGTTTTCTATCATTAAAAAATATTTCCCCAAAAAGAAAAGAAAATATTTCCTTAAGAAGCCTGCGTGCTTAAATACACCATTTCAAACACTGAGTTTCCTTTGCTATAAACAAAGTGTAAGAAAATGTAAATACATTTCATTGACATTATATTCACTATTATCCAGGAACGCTAAGGATAATGACGCCTTCATGTAGACAGGAAGACAGCAGTGTGTTTGTTTCTATTTCAGAAAGTTATAGGGAAACACGGTTGTTAGTGGCCTGAGAGAAAGAGAAACCAGCACAGAATCAGCTGATCCAGACTCCTGGTTAGTACACAGTGAGCTGGAAGGGGGCGAGGGCTGCTTCCAGTCCTGCATAATGTATGACCTTGTGCATGACCTTTAACCTCTCCAGGCCTCGTTTCTTCCTTTGCCAAAGGGGAAAACTCTGCCTTTCCTTAAAGGTGCTTTTGAGAATGAAAACAGATGAGGGCCTTAAAAGGTGAAAAGTACTACATAAACGCCAGGTATCACTAGCATTCCTATTAGGTAGCAGGAAACGCGCTGGGGCACTCTGTACAACGCCTGGCCTGGGGATTCTTGTTCTTGGTAAACAGAACATGCCTCCTGAAAGAAGCTATATTCTGGCTTCGTTTTTGTTTTGTTTTTCCTTTTTAAAAATGGAAACTTGTTTGTTACTAAAGCATACTCTACCGTTATAGTTGTGAAAAATTAAATTTAGTTCACCTTAAGGCTTCTCAAGTTTTATAAGAGTTGGGGCTGGAATATAGAGCAGAGGCAAGGGTGGAAGTGACAGTTTTAGGAGAAGGAATGACAGCATGTGGAGTGGGCTCTGGCTGGAGGCCAAACGATGAGTTAGGTGACCTAGAAAAGGCTCCTAAGAACTCACACAGCACAGCCATCTGGGGTCAGGCCCACAGGCTCCCACCGCCCTGCAGACCTCCAGGGCTGCCTCTGCGGATGTTCCCACGCAGGATACCATCTAGTCTTCAGTGTTTAAAAACACATCTGTGGAGTGTTGCTAATTTTTTAACCTAGTACTTAAAAGAGTGTGTTTAAGTTATTTGAAAAGCCTTCACCAACTCCCACATGTGATAAATGAGGTTTTTAGGCCAGGGCAGGAGGGAAACCTGCAGCAAACAGTGTCTCATGGCTCTGCCCCAGTTCTCGGCAGCCTAGCGCATTACCAACTGGGACCCACGTCACTGGACAAGGACCCTCGAGCCACTCAGACACGCTGAACAAGGAACACCATACTGAGAAACTTCATACTGGTCATTCCATTTCTCTTTCCTCTTCCCTTGAGGATATTAGTTTTGACACCACTCCCTACCCCCAAAAACCTGATTTTAAGAAACTTACCTTACAGTGAACACGGATGCAATCATAATAGTATCGCCACTCGTCTGGTGAGAATGTAGTGGTGACTGTAAGGGACAAGCCGGGGACAAGGCGGTGTTCCTAGAAGAAAAGTGGGATCTTGTTGGCACATGCCACAGAGCACACAGAGAGCAGGACTGTGGTGACAACACTTGATACACCCGTCGAAACGCACAACCCCACAAAGAACACCAGGGGACAACAGGCCACCAAACAACGTTTACAGGGGCAGCCGGTTGGCTCAGTGGTTGGAGCGCAGTGCTCCTAACACCCAGGTCGCCGGTTCGATTCCCACATGGGCCAGTGAGCTGCGCCCTCCACAACTAGATTGAAAACAATGACTTGACTTGGAGCTGATGGGTCCTGGAAAAACACAATGTTTCCCAATATTCCCCGTGCCCCCCCAAAAAAGTTTACCTTTTTTACATACTTGATCTGAAAGTATTTGGTTTGTGGGGGTAAAATATGAACATGTATGTCTTCGTTGGAAATGTTGACCAGATGCTAGGGGAGAAAAAGAAGCGTTCAGAACAAACACACTATGTTATCTATTTGCATATTCATTTCCTCATGTATTTATATCTCATCTTGTTCCAAAAGGGATTTGAGAAGATACAATGTATTTTTTAACTTTTTTAAAGATTCGAATTCTATCATATACCATTTAAAGAATGATAAAATAAACACAACCAACACCATGTAAAGAATAATAAATATGCCCAAGCGCCTTCTAAGC
Source organism: Rhinolophus ferrumequinum (assembly GCF_004115265.2). NCBI lineage: Eukaryota > Metazoa > Chordata > Mammalia > Chiroptera > Rhinolophidae > Rhinolophus > Rhinolophus ferrumequinum. The sequence goes on along the minus strand of NC_046291.1, from coordinate 90,596,352 downwards.
CCTGAAGTCCTTAGAGCCTGACCCCTACCCGTGTCCCCGAAGGCCTATATCCTCCTGCCCCGTCCTGACCGGCTAACCTGGTGCCTTATTGTTGAACTCAACTTAGTCCTGTGATTCAATTAAGCTGAGAAGCCAGCCACCCACCGACTCCCACAGTTTCTCTAATTACTGGCCACTGGTCCTGGACCCCGAGACACTTAGGCAGTCAAAAATAGGAAAAAGAGCTTGGCTAGGGCAGTCTCCAATCCGTCCTTGGGGCAAATTAAAAAACTCAAGGTCAGGAGTTCTCTGATGGTGACAGGAGCCATCCCCGTGAGGCAGGACAACTCGCTGGATAAATTAACTGGGTCTCTGAGTAGAGGTGTTTTTCCTTCCTCTGCCTGAGAGGGGAGCAAGAACTTTGGGTTCTGGGGATCCAGACTTCACCTGGGCCAGGGGGTTAAGAGTCCTTTGGTTTCCAAAGTCTCAGCCAGAGGCTGGGCTTGTCACTGGGCCCACTGCCCGAGGCCTCACATTCATCAAAGCCCGACATTAGACTTCAGAAATTATTTCCTGATGAGGTTACACTGGTGTTTGCATTTGTTAAAAGTTCTCATTTGTCACCTGTGAACATTCTTAAAGTACCACAATTTTTGTGACCCTGTTTTGGCATATCTTTTCTTTTTTTTAATATGTTAAACACCTTTAAAAAAATAAACATAGTTACCAAGGCGTTCTTGACCTCCTAGGGGCCATGCACAGGAGCGGCCTTGGTGAAAGTGTGAGCTGCTGGGGCCCTACCCATGACAGCTTTTGGTCCTTCCAAGAGAGACCGGGATGACAGGTATGCTGGATCTCGGCAGCCTTTGCCCAACACACCCGGAGCCCTGAGTCGTGGGACCTGCCCAGCCATGGAGAGGTAGCCACTCAGAGCCTGGTCTTGGAAGCCTTCACAAAGAGCTCTGTCCCCATGCTTGTCATGGAGGGAGCACTGTTAAAGGAGTGTTTAGAAGGTATACTTTCAATTAATAATACAAGTTTATTTGAAAACCTAACAAAACATAAGTAACTCAGTGCTACCCTTGAGGATTGCCTAAGATCCTACTCTGTCTTCCAAGTTTGGGGGTCAATAGATGTCCCCACTCCTTCCATGACCTTTGTTCCCCTGGGGGCTGACCTTCTCCTGGCCCTGTGGGTCCTCATGACTTTGCTAATACCTCCACAGGGCACCCCATTCAGCCCTTGCTTCAGTTTTGCAGAACTGTCCCCTGCACACAAACAAACAAAAACCCACCCAACCAATGGGTTTAACAGCTTTTACTCAAAATGTACAGGGATTTCCCAAGTGTTGTCTATAGCTCTCTCCACTCTCCCTTCAACCTCTGCTGCTTACAGTGTCCCTTCCATGTCCCCTCAGGAGATTCCAGTCTTCCCCATCTACAGGGGAGAGCAAATCCGGCTTTCCTTGGGGTCGGGTCAGCAGGGGCTACCCTTTAACCCCAAGCATTTATCATAGAATTTTCCCAAACACAATGTTTTAGACTCCAAGTTGGGGTCTTTTAACACCTCCCTTCAGTGGCACAGCTTCTCAGAGAAGGTTAATACTTAACCCCAGTGATGGGGGACAAAATTCAAGCAGCCCTATAAGTTCTTTAAAGTGTTTTTATCTTAAAATACATGTTGGTCATGCATTTTACTCTAAAATTTTCCTCTACAATGTGTTGCTCCAAAATGAGAGAGTAAAAGTGATGGTTCAGAAAGATGCACTGTGCTTACACCGGGGCTTCACCTCTCCCACCCTCACGCACTGAGGAGAGGCCACCGGGATGCATGGTCCCCGGTCTGAGACCCACCCCACCCTCACGCACTGAGGAGAGGCTACCGGGATGCATGGTCCCCGTTCTGAGACCCACCCCACCCTCACGCACTGAGGAGAGGCTACCGGGATGCATGGTCCCCGGTCTGAGACCCACCCCACCCTCACGCACTGAGGAGAGGCTACCGGGATGCATGGTCCCCGTTCTGAGACCCAAGATCTTGGGGAGGGGAGTCTCTAAAGGCTGCACTAGGGGATTGAAAACTAACACTATTATTGCAGAAAGCCTGAAGAAACTGCTAACTTATGTAAGATAAGGCTGTATAGGCTAACAACTTTGTTTTGGGCTGACAACAACAACAACATGGGTTTTCTCGTGGGGAAAAATAATTAATTAAGTATTTAACAAATATAGTTTCCCTGAGGGGGCGGCCAGTTATCTCAGTTGGTTAGAGTGCGAGCTATGAACGATAAGGTTGCTGGTTCAATCCCCACATGGGCCACTGTGAGCTGCGCCCTCCACAACTAAATTGAAACAACTACTTGACTTGGAGCTGATGGGTCCTGGAAAAACACATTTAAAATAAATAAAAGTTAAAAAAAAAAAAAAAACCAAATATAGTTTCCCAGACAAAACCTTGCTGCAGAGGGAAAAAGAATTTAAGAGGTCTTGGTTTTGAAAAAACTGGACACAATTATTTCAAATTTTAAAGTAAATTGAAACATTGATCTCAATATGAATCCAAGTATAAGGCTTTCAATCCTTTAAACAGATATGGATCATTCCCAAATGTTAATGAACAATTTATCCTGGTTTTAAACCGACATTCAGTTATTCCATTATTGAATAATTTGCATAGTTTCCTGTAGTAAAACTAAGATAAAAGCAGAGTTGGATTTTTCCTCCTTGTTTGGCAAGAATCTCAAGGTAATTGCCTTCAGCTTCCGCTTAACTTTGTTGATGGAAACAGGAGGCTGGCTCTCCCAATAGCTCCCAGAATGTTATTAAGATGAAATCATTTTGTACTTTTATCTATTTCTGTTTGTTTTAATGTCTGATAGAAGCAATAAGATTATTTAGACTTTACCCTGTATTTATTTGGAATTACTGAGTTTCTGCCACGTCACTCACTTCCAATTGTGGACCCTGAGAAAGAAGACGCCTACCAAGAAGGGCTGCTGGTGGTTAACTGGGCACAAATTTAAAAATAGAGCCTAGCAGTCATTTCTAAACAGACCTCTCATGCAAACTGCACTTGAGGGAGAAGCCTGAACTAAACTGCCTGCCTCCCACGCTGAACTGCCTGCCGGTACTGTGTTCCTACCACCTGAACCAGACCTATAAAGGAGTCCCTGGATTGTATTTCAACCAATAACACAGGCTTTTCCTGTTCAATAGGAGCTGTGCAGCTATATGCCCATTAGCTTCTATACCAACCAATCAGAGCAGCTCCAACTGACCAATCAGAACAGTGCCTTTTGGATCAATCAAACTGTGAGGATTTTGGAGGGACCAGGGCCAGGGACTTCTCTCTATATAAGTCAGCTACCCTCTGGCTCAAGAAGCACACTTTCTGTTTCCACTGAAGATAGAAGACTGTGTTTTCCTGGCTGGAGCTGAAACACTGATGAAGTCTCACTGGACCAGACAAGAACAGAGCGGGCAGACCAGACTGACAACAAAGCAGGGCAGAGGGGAACACAGCAGGGCAGAGCAGCCTCTCCCCAAGGCAGCCTCACTCCAAGGTCACCTCACAGCCATGCTGTTGCACAGCCGTGCTGCTTCATAATGGAGCTGTAACATTATTGAGTTGTTCCATAGCTATGCTGGTCACACAGCCGTGCTGTATCACAATTAAGCTGTCTGCACTGAATAAAGATTCCTTCTTCACTGTATCCCAAACTGGGGATTCCTGTTGGCATTGAATTGGCACCAATGACCATTGGTTGACAAAATAAAGTGAGTTCAGTATCTTCACAATGTATAGTGAGTGCTGTCTGTGTGTTAGGCACTGTGCTATACAAAAGACAGAGATGGCCTCTGTTCTTCAGAATGAAGCTTTTATCTCCGTTCAAAAACCCTACAATCCAGGTAAACCAGATTGCACTCTGGTCTCCAAATATGCTGCATGCTTGCTTAGCCTGAACGTCTCAGCATGACTTGCTCTATGCCAAGAATGTCTTATCCCCACTTCTCACTTTGCTTTTGGACTATCTCAAATGGCTTCTCCTCCACAAGCCTTTTTTATATCATGACCAGTAAGCTAATGAAAAGATGCTCAAAATCATTAGTCATTAAGGAAGTGAAAGTAAAACAAAAGTGAGTTGAATGGTGGCCTGAAAAAAATATGTCCTGGAACCTGTGAATGTGACCTTATTTGGGAAAAGAGTCATTGCAGATGTGATTAAGGACCTTTAGATGACATCATCTTGGATTACCCAGATGGGCCTTAAATCCAATAACAAGAGTCCTTTTAAGAGACAGAAGAGAAGACAGGGAATCAGAGGAGAAGGCCATGTGAAGATGGAAGTTGAGGTTGGAGTCATGCAACCACAAGACTAAGAACACTGGAAACCACCATAAGCTGGAAGAGGCAAGGAAAGCTTCTTCCCAAGAGCCTTGGAGGCAGCATGGCACTACTGATTCCTTGATTTTGGACTCTGGTAACCAGAAAAATTTTCTGTTCTTTTAGGCGCCTAAATTTGTGATAATTTGTTACGGCAACCACAGAAAACTAATATTTTACTCCTTGATATATATCCAAGAGGACTGAAACTATATCCATACAAAAGCATGTACACAAATGTTCATAACAGTATTATTCCTAATAACCCCAAAGTGGAGACCCAAATGTCCATCAATGGATGGATGAATGGATAAACAAAATGTGGTGCATCCATACAATAGAATACTGTTGGATAAAAGGAATAAATAACCGATAAAAAGGAATAAAGTATTGATGCATGCTACAAATTGAATGAGCCTGGAAAACTAGGCTAAATGAAAAAATCTAGTCACAAAAGACCACATGTCCTATGATTCCTTTTATATGAAATGCCCAGAATAGGCAAATCTATGCCGATAAAAAGTAGACTGTGGTTGCCTAGGCTGGGGGTGAAGTGGGCGGGGGAATGAGGAGAGGGAGGGAGCTGCGGATAGGTAGTGAATTGTTTACTCACTATAAACAATGAATATTTATGAATGATTATTTTAGATCTATCCTACCATAATCTAGACAGCAAACCTAATAACCAGGAAAAGTAAGCTCCAAAACGTATTATTAATCTTGGTCCTTGATGCCATGTTGTAAGAAATGTGTCCATGAAGGTTAATGGGTGAAGTTTGTCAGTTTTAAATCCTAACCCTTTTCCTGAGAGGAAACACTTGGCACCTGACAGGGTCCTCTCCTGATCTGTCCTCTCTCTACCCACTTCAGTGCATAGGGACCCATGAAAACTGCACTCTCTTTTCATTGGGGACTGCCTGATAAAACCCAACCTCACTTCCTGAGAAGATTTACCATTTTTCTCAGTTTCCTCTAGTGATTCTCTTCACTCTGAGCAGTCTAACACAATAGTCAGAATTCTATCTTAAAATGATCCACTTTGAGACATGGTTTCTGAGAATGCACTACATCTAAAAGTAGGGACCCTCATGGTGGCTGAGGACAGGGCCAGAGGGTGACACCACATACAAAGCCAGCAATCTCAGGGGGCTCATGTGAAGAGAACCCACCTCTGCCCATTCTGACACATGAGCAGAGGCCAGTTTGGCTCAGATCTAGGGCCCCATTGGAGGTATTCTGATTTCTCAGTGTGACTTCAGGGGATCGTGCTGAGGTCACTGGGGTTGTAGCGCTGATTAAACGCTCAGGTCCCTTTCAGCACGGGAGTTGGAGTGCTGTATCACCCACAACCCACTCCTGTCTGAACATCCAGGGCGATGAAGGGGACCCAGCAAGGACTGGCCCTCGGTGTGGCTCTGTGGAGGTGCAGTCGCTGCAGGCTTCAGCTCCTGTGCAGCCCATCCTTCCACCGCTCCCTTCTGGAGCCTGTTCAGTGAAGCTGACCCCTGCCATCCCAGATCTGCCCAGCGCCTCTCTAACCAGAATGACTGATTTAGGCACGGGAGACTGACCAGGACACGTGAAACAGAACCCTCGCTGGAGCCTCTTAGGAAAGGGACAGCCCTTTCCCTGGTGGGGTGTAGGCATGGAGCAAGAGTGCACTGGCCTGCAGGAAAGCAACTGAAGAGTCCATCTGTCTCCATCACTTAGTAGCTCTGGTTCTTGAGCCAACTATTTAACCTTTTGGAATCTGTGTTTCCACATATATAAGGAGAGTAATAATTACAACGACCACAGGGCTAGTGTAAGCACAAAACTGAATTACATGAGACACACAGCACAGTTCCCAGCCCCTAAGAGTCATTCAGCAACGACACCTGGCTGGAAAGAGTGCTGGGAGGAGCCTCAGGCAACGGGGAAGTAACTTGTCCAAGGACACTGGTGCAACTTGAAAATTCTTCATCCTCAAGCTACCTTTCTGGCCCAATTTATACCTGCACTTATGCTGTTCTTTAGATAAATGAGTAATATAAATGCAGAAAATTCATGTCTTTCATTCTGATGATGAATAATCCCACTTAAAAAATACCTACCAGAGTCTGTTGGTGTTGCTTTTCTACTTGATAGCCTCCAAAATGCAGTATGCCAGGCTTTGCTTGTATGACCTTATTATTCAGAAGTTTTGCATAAACCTCTATAAAAACAATGTAGATAAGTACATCATGAGACGAGACATAAAAGAAAATATTAAATGAAAGAAGACTAACATGGGCTCCTTTTCATTTAGGATATTTTAAGCAATATGAAAGTTTCAGAGGATATTGCTGTCAGAAAGATTAATGGTCTGTTCCAAATGAACTACACTGCCTCTCCCTCTGTTTCTACACATCACTTGGGAGATATTATCATCACAATCCAATTCAAGTGTTTATTACCTATTAAAAGAATTTGCTCTTCACATTTTGTACAAGTCTTCATAACAAAACACAAGCTCATAAAGCTCACATACCCTATCTTTGTGTACTGTGCTCTCTTATTATGTAATGAATGCCCACTTCAAAGATTCTAAACACTAAGTGTTGAATTTTATTACTGCATTTTTAACTGTTTGATTTTATTTCCTTTGACTAGAATTACAACGTGATATAATCTTAAAGCTCTGAATGATTATTGCTCTGGACAGTAAAGTCTCAAACTGTTATTATTGTAACATGAATGTCTTTTTTTTTCCAGTTTTGAGAACAAGATTAAAACAACTGAGCTCACAAAAGTGTCCAGGGCTACAAAACTTCTCCCAGCTCTTCATATAGGCATGAGCTGAGACGTGTGGAGAAGGCACTGAGAACCCACTGCACAATTGTTTCCGTGCCTCCAGCTTTATGCCAGACATGCGTTTGTAACGCTCACTCCAACCCTCTGAGGTTGGTATTATATCCATTTTGCAGATGAGGGAGCTGAGACTCAACAAGATTAAGCAACTTGCCCACAGCTGGTAGTTAAAAATCAAGCCCAGGTCTGTCTGATTCCAACCACCAAACTACCTCCCTCAATATGAATGCATTGTCTAGTTTCTTACAAATGATCCCCTTTCAACTTTGGCTCCACCCCAGTCCTGTGAGCCACAGACACCCTTACCCATCCCTTCACCCACTGTGATTCTAGTACACCTCTGAAGTGGGTATGAAATGTTGGGGTTTTGGCTCCTCACCAGGTGAGCTGTCGCCGTCGTCAGCTTTGAAGGGCTGGAATGGGGTTAGGATAGCGTTTCAGGGGGACTGACCATCTCTTTAGTCATCTGGTAATTTTTTAAGTATTGAAATTAACATTATTTGGTATTTTTTTTTAATGCTGAGGGTTTTTTTTGTTTTGTTTTTAGGGGCACAAAATAGATGTAAACAAGCATTTTTCTGTTAATGCCCAGAAATAGTCAAGTATACTAATTTGCCCTCAACAAGTTCTATGGTGACAAAAGAGCCACACCAAAATACTATACTTCCAGCCTTTGTGATGGGCCTTGAAAAATGAGTGGGAAACAACCTAGTGCGATGGTAGAGAGCGGGACATGGGGCTGCAACAGCTGAACACCAACTCTCCACTTAGTTGTGCCACCTTCGGGAATTCACTTGACCTCTCTGAGTCTCAGCTTCCCCAACAGTAACATGTAAATAGAACACTGATGTTGTGTGGATTACATGAAAATAATGTAGGCAATAGATTAGCCTTTTACATAACAGCTATAGGATTTACCAGGCTGTGGGGACAGAGCCAGGAGTGCAGTTTCCAGCCTCTCAGCCTCACGTGGAAAGGTGTTGGCTCAGGTAGTAAATGGCCATCAACTGTGATCGGATGGCCATCAGCTATGGCTAGTTGGCCGTCAGCTGTAACCAGTGAGCCATTGGCCACTAATACAACTGCCGTGGCTACGCTAGCAGCAAATGGAGGCTAGCAAGAAGATGGTGGCTGAGCTAGCAAGAACGGATTGCAGTTGGCACGGCGGGTTGCAGATCATGTAGCTCCTGCTTCCTGTGTCTCCAACCCAGCTGCCAGCGAGAATATAGCGGTATGACTCCTGTATCTATGACTCCGTGGATGTTCCTTTTTGAACCATATCCTGCGTTCTTGTGTGGGGAGCGGGACCAGAGACCCCGCATGACACCTTGCATGACACAGGCTTTCCAGGCTGAGGGACGTGCGTGGAAAGGGGCAAGAAGGTATAAAATGCATGTGGTTTAGAAGGAGCAGGAGTTGGGGCTGGAATTGGGGATGAGATCAGCTCAACAGCAAAAGGGGACAAATACCAAACAAAGGAGTTATAACTATTCTGTATATAAGGGGGACTGCTGGGATTATTCTAGTAGGATAGGGACAGGAGGGGCCAGGATTCTACAAAAGAAACTGAATGGGGTGTGAAGGGTGGTCTGGAGGACAATGTGGCCAGGATGGAAAGCAGGACGGCAGTCTGGTGACTTGCTAAGGATGAGGAACAAAGCAGGAGGGCAGACAGGAAAGATGTCTGAGAATGTGGGAGCAACAGAACTTGGTTACTAATTCACACCTCAAAATCTCTCAGCTTGGATGGCACTAAATAGAACCATTGTTCTTAATAAAAACTATTATGAGCCTTTAAAACAGTATAGATAAATCAGCAGCAAAAGTTCCACTCTGCTTTCTGGACTTTGGATCCTCTGGGAAGATGTGAGTTGTGAAGCAAATCTGTTTCTAATCACTTACTTGATTCTAGGAGGTGATTAGGCACTTCTCGTCTTTTTGGGGGCTCCTCCACTAGGCTCTTCAAAAGGAGGGGCGATACGTTATGAAATGGTTCTTCAGCATTCTTTAGTTCTCTGCTGGGGGTTTTCACTGCTGCCATCTTATCATGAAAAATAGGGTCTTCTTTTTAGAGCCAAAGGTCATTTCCTGGGAAGAAAACAGTAGCAGTGTAATCATCCATGAGAAACCACGCACATTTTTTTCTCTCAGCACTTGACAAATGTACCTCTTGCCACTGCATGGTTTGCTGTGGCTCGGGCCCTTCCTGCCTCTAGTCTCTCTGACGGCCACCCCGTTCCCACACACGGCGGTCCCATTACTCTCCTTGCATCACACGTCACAACCCACCACCATGCCATTGCTCAAGACCCTTTCGTGGCCCTTGGTTCTCCTCAAGAGCTTTCCCCAAAATGTCGTCCTGAGATGCTTCTTGAGCTATGAGTAGGACCATGAAAAGAAGAAAATAAAGGCTCTCCCAGTCGAATAAGTTTGGAAAATGTTGAAGTAAACAATTTAAACAGGCGTCTTCGTTCTGAGATTGCTCTAAATCAGTATCTTAGATGTATGTGACCACAAAACCCTTTAACATTTTGAGACATTATTTACAGGACACTCTGATTTATGAGCCATCTTCCTGGGTCCCTCTGGGGGGATGGGGAGAGGTCCTCCCAGGGTGACTGGGTCTGTCCTAGGAGCGCTGTCCTAGGACAGAGGGTCCCGGTTTGTGGCATACCCTTTATCTGACTTGCCTTCCCTTAACACAGTCATTTTAACCTCCCCCTTCTTCATAAAGTCCACACTGATCCCACCACCCTTTTAACGTTCTTTAGCAATCACTGCCTCTTCTACTCATTTGGTGTTAGCAATTTATCGACTTGTAATGGCACTTTACAAATCCCACACATCTTTATATCTTCCCCAGCTAAGTCTCTTAATTTGGAGCCCCTGTCCGGCTGGGGGTCTGCTCTGGGAAGACCCTGAAATTGAATGTAAGATCACTTGTGGATCTTTATGTGTGTGTGTGTTTTTTTTAAGAAGGCTCATAGCTTTAGATTCCAAAAAAAAGTGTATAGCATCAAGCAAAATAAAGTGACTACACTGAAAAAGGTGCTTAACCACTTTCGGAAAGTAGCTTCTCTTTTCCCCTCACCTCCCACCCCTCTCCCTAGCATGGCTGAAGACTCCCCACCCACCGCGCAGCCTCCCGTCAAAGGCTTCCTCCCCTCAGCGCCTACCCCAAGTTCACTCTCCAGCCCGCTTTCCCTCAATGCCCTGCCCTTCTGCAGGCAGGTACAATAGTTAAGCCATTTCCACGGGCGCTCCTCTTCCAGTTCACTCACCCCCAGGGTGAACTTGTCTTCCTTTCTACACATCCCACGTCCTTGGGCCCTTCGCCCCATCCTCTACCCAGCAGGTCCTCCCATCCTTGCCAAACGCCTGCTCCCTCAGGACCCGTTTACTCCATCCCCTGCTAAGGGTAGGGGTCGACCCCCAAACTCACGCACCACCCGCACCCCATTAACCCTCTAGGCCTGACCTCTCCTCCTACCCGGGCCCAGTCTGACTTGCGGCTGGACACCCGCCCGGGGTTCAGGCTGCCTCGGCAGCTTGGCGGCGGCCAAGGGAGCCACCTCGGCCCCAAGTCCCAGGTCGCTCACACTGGAGCTGGTTCCCGGCCGAAGTCCGCCGGCGCCCGCTCCAGCTCGGAGCGTCGCCATGACGACGCGGACGCGCTCCCAGGGTCTGCGCCAGGGCACCACCAAACTCCCCAGGGACGTGGGGGGAGCCGGGCTGTCGCAGCGCGAGGGACAGAGGCCGTGGATGACTTCTGGGGACTCGGAGCAGTCTGCGGGGCATGGGGAAGTACAGAGTGCGCGACTTATGAAGTACGAAGCCAATGGAATCCCGCGGGAAAATGAAAAAGCCAGGAGACACTATAAACTGGTAACCTGCGAGAGCCCATCGCGGGAGAGCTGCGCGCCGAAAGGGGCGGGGCCTCCCAGGGGCAGTGGGTGGAGCTTCCCCGACAGACATTGATTCAAGGACGCCCTACTTAAATACAGGTTGTTTTCCGTTTTCTATTATGATAAATTTCAAACATATACAAAGGTAGGCAAAATAGTATAATGAACCTTCAACACCCACCTGCAACAATGATCAAATCATGGCCAATCATGTTTCGTCTATACCTTTCCCCTACTCCCCATATTATTTTGAAGAAATCCCAGACATCATTTCATCCATAAATATTTCAGAATATACTTCCAAAAGATGAGGACTCTTTTAAAAAACATAACCACAATACCAGTGCCTTAAAAAAATTACAGGGCCGGCCTGGTGGCTCAGGCGGTTAGAGCTCCATGCTCCTAACTCCGAAGGCTACCAGTTCGATTCCCACATGGGCCAGTGGGCTCTCAACCACAAGGTTGCCAGTTCAACTCCCTCCAAGGGATGGTGGGCTGTGCCCCCTGCAACTAGCAACGGCAACTGGACCTGGAGCTGAGCTGTGCCCGACACAACTAAGACTGAAAGGACAACAACTTGACTTGGACAGGCCTGGAAGTACACACTGTTCCCCAATAAAGTCCTGTTCCCCTTCCCCAATAAAATCTTTGGAAAAAAAAAAAAAGAAATTACAATAATTTCTTAACATCTTAAACTATCCAGGACCCAATTGTCTCATAAATGCCAAAACCTTTTAGAGTTTGCCAGTTTGAATCAGAATTCAAATAAAATCCACACATTGCAATAGATTGATATGTCTTTTAGGTCTCTTCTAATCAATAGATTCTCCCTCCATATTATTTGGTTGTTGTTGCAATTATTCACTGAAGAAACTGTTTCTATCTTGGAGGCTGATATTTAGAGGTTATAAACCGTAAAACTGGGCCTGCTCCCCGGACTTCCAGTCCTGTCTACACCACCCTGCTCACCCGTACCTATGACTTGGCATTTGCTTGATGTTATTTATGGCTTCGTATTGATGAGAGATTATAGCAGGAATTCAGTGAGGATACCTTCATTTCCCACACCCATATCACTTGTTGTGCTGTATGTGGTTTTGACCCCCACCCCCACTGGGCATGTTCATTTTTACCATCTTCCCATTCTCCAATCTCTCCCTCTCCCCTTCATCATCATCAATTAAAAATCTCCCCATATTTTCAGGCTACCCCTAGAGATGGTATATCTCCTACCTTCCCCATAACCTTCCAGGTCAGAAGGGCTGTTTCCCTCCTCTGGGCTTCCATACACTTGGTTCCACCATCTTTTTTGGCATTTATCTTTTTATATGCTGCACCCATCATTGTTTGTGTATGATCTTAACCTGAAGAATTCTTAAGGGCGGGGGACTGTGACTTATCTTTGGATCTCCCACAGCCCTTGACACAGTTCTTATTCATAGTGATTACCCAATAACTGTTGGCCAAGAAGGTAAAAAATTCATTTGCTTATATAGTAGGTTGCTATATTTCATTCTATTTTGTTGCCCCAACAAGGTTGTCGATTTCAAAACAGGTACTATGTTTCCAATAGTCTCAGACTTTTCCACCCCAACTCAAATCATCAAATGCTTGTTTCTATACACTTTTTAATGGATATTAGATTACAGTTTTTAATTTGTACTTAATTTTTTTCTTAGAAAAATGGCCAAATTCCCTATTTTATATATAGCTATAGACATATAGCTATAGATACAGATATAATATGTAGGTCTCTGTACAACCAATATTTAGAGTTGAGTATATAACCCAGTTCTGGACACAGAGACCTACATCCCCCATTCGGGGATGTCTCCTAGGGGGTCCTCTCTCCTAAGACAGAGAAGTACATAGAAACAGTATTGTTCTCTTTATGTACATTATAGTGTTCCGAAGTGATTCCTTGGAATTGTAGCAGCCATCAGAGGCCATGAGGGGCCCTAGCACTAAGGTGAAGCTGATGAAGACAGCAGGAAGCTGGAATAAGACTCTGGACCCGGATGACATCATTTCACCTCCGATTGTTTGGCACCTACATCCCACATCTTTTTGTTTCTGAAGACACTCTGACCTACAATGATTTCTAAACACTTACTACTTATTGAAAGCATAAGCTGTAGCACAGAAGCTTGTTAGAAATACAGAATCTCAGGTCACCCCAGACCTACTGTATCATAATCTGCATTTTAATAAGCTCCCTCAGGAAATTTACAGACACATGAAAATTATCAAATCACTGAACTGATGCCCTACAATCGCAGCTGTTTTAGATAATCAATTATTTAATCAACTCATTTATGTATTTCACATTTATTTTACTTAGTGTTTGCCATGAGCAGAATACGAAGCTATCTCAGACTCCTGCAAATTAAGGCAATGAGATGAGTGTGATAACAATCAGGGAAGTGGTAAGCTATACACTTTGATAGCATAGGGGGAGCAGTTAATTTTCTTGCTTAAAAATCCTCAGTGGCTTCACATTCTACAGAAAATAAAACTCAAAATCCTTAACACAAATTTCAAGGTTCTGCAGGACCTGATTGTTGCCCCCTGTCTTCACCTTCTCTTCACCCCTCTCCAAGGGCTCCCCCCGCAGCCCCTTCACCTGGTGTGGTATGTTAAAGCTGGCTGAAAATTCTTTGACACTCCTCCCGTGGACAGGTGGGTCCCTGTGCCCTCTTCTTGAACCCTGGTGGGTCTATGACTGCTTTAACTGCCTGACTTCCGGACCCCAAAATTCATGAGAAATAACAAAATGGTTGTTTCAAGCTGGTAAGTTTGGAGATAGATATAGCTGCAGCAATAAATAAGCAGAAACCTGGCTAATTCTTACTCAGCCTTAGGATTCCTTCCTCAAAGGGGCTTTTCCTGGCTTCCCTTTTGTTAAAATTTAGGAGAGACCTTACTCTGAACAGAAATCAGGAGGATCTAGGGTTTGTGTGAGGAGCTGTCACTCTCTGTGTCTGTTATCAAGATAACCCTACAGGAAGAATCCTGTTTACAAGATAGCTCTCCCCTTAACTTTCTCTTCCCCTCTATAAGTTACTTCCTCCACCTTTGTCTGGGCAGAACTTCCACGTGATTTCCCTTGGCTGCACTTACAGGATTGCAATCCTTTCTTTTTCCCAAATAAATCCTTTTTGGTGATGTAATACCTAGCCAACTTTTCTTTTACAATGAACACTTTCTAAGTCAGGTCCCACTCCAGGACCCTCTCCCAGCACTGAGGTCTTTCCCTCCAATGCCTTAGCACAATGTGTGACCCTAGACTGATGGGTTTGCCTCTTTGATGCCTGTCTTCCTAGACAATAATTTCAATGAAGGCTGACTTGTTCACCACTGTATACTCATCACCTTGCACACTGCCTGGCATCTGGTGGGAAGGACCTCCAAAAATATTTGTAGAATTAAGTCACTAATGAGTTATGCCAAGTGAATTCTAAATATATATATTTGGAATATGGCCAATATATTAATATGCTTCCAAATCTTTGAAGTAAAAAATCTCCCTCTTACTCTTGATCTTGAGCCACCAGATTCCTTTTCCCAGAGGTAACTCATGTTAACAGGTTCTTTTTTGTCTTTCCAGGGATAGTCTATACATATAGAAGCAGTTATATGCATGTTTACATGTCTGAGAAGTTCACCCCTTGTTTGAAAGCCCAAATAGCTTACTCTTCTGACTCTTCTTGTTTTCACTTAAAAAGATATCTGGGTGATCATTCCATATCAACCTCCTCATTCTTTTTTTATGGTTACAAATATTCTGTGATATATGTAATCAGTCCCCTGTTGTTAACTATATAGGCTGTTCGTGGTCTTTTGCTATTATAAACTATATGGTAATGATTTATACAAATGAATACATCATTTCTTGTACATACATTCATTCATATACATGTGAGTATCTCTGTAGAAAAAGCCCTTTCAAGTGGAAGTGCTAGGTCAAAGTGTCTGTATTTGTAATACTGATAACTATTGTCAAGTTGCCCTCCATGGGCTTTGCATTAATTTTTTACTCCTACTTGTAATGCATGAGCACACTTGTTTCCTTACAGCCTTACTAACAGAATATGTTATAAAACTTTTATAGTTTTACCAATCTGATGGGCAAAAATTAGTATTTCAGTATGGCTTTTTTTTCTTTAATTAGTGAAGGTGAGCATGTTTTCATATGTTTAGGAGACGTTGTGTTTCCTTTTCTGTAAATCCATGTTCCTTACCCATTTTTCTATTGAGTTCTTGGTGTTTTTCTTATTGAGTTGTTGGAACTCTTTACATATTAGAGACATTAGTCTTGTGTTCTGTGATAAATGTTACAAAAGTTCCCCTCAGCTTGTTATTTGCTGTTAATAGCTTTTGCCTTGCAAACTTTTAAAAAATTTTTTTTGTTGTATTTCATTATGTATTACTCCATAACGAATTGTCCCAAAACTTAGTGGCTTAAAACAACGGTAATCATTTACTATCTCTCACAGTTTCTGTGGGACAGGAATTCAGACAGGGCACAGCAGAGATGGCTTGTTTCCTGCTCCAGGTGGAAGACCTCAAAGGTGGGAGGCAGAAGAGTGGTTGATGCTAAAGTTGCCAGCTGGGAACCTAGTTGAGGCTCTCGACCAAAATACCCACAGATGTCCTGCATTTCCTCACAACACGGCCACTGGGTTCCAAGAGAGAGCCAGGCTTAAGCTGTATTTCCTTTAATGACCTAGCCTTGAAACTTGTGCAGCACCATTTCCACTTCATTCTATCAGTTGAGATTGTTACAAAGATTCACCAGGAACGTAAATTCCACCTTTTGACGGGGGAGAGTCAACATCTTAAGAGAGTACCACATTCTCGGTCACTCTAGCATTGGTTGCAGATTAGCCTGACGCTACCCAACTCAGAGGAGGGCAGAGCCCAGAGAACCACGGCAAACAGAGCATGAGCCACGTACCAGGCTAACCTGACGCATTCTCTGTCTCTGGACCCTCAGTCATGTGAGCCAGTAATTATCCTTATTGCTCTTTCAGCCAGTTTCAGTGGATTTGTCTATTTTCTGCAGCCAAATACATCTTAATTTATATATCCAGACAATTTAATTGCACTGAATTATTTTCAACCTCATGGCAATGCTGAAAGATGGCTATTACTTTCCCCACCATATAGATGAAGAAACTGAGGCTTAGAGGGCTAACGTAACTTGCCATAGGTCACACGACTAATCGATGCTTATGTCAGGATTTGAACCCAGGTTTGTCTGTTGAGACCATTCTTTTCTGTATGCCAACCCAAATTGCCTTAGGCACAAACGTGGGGAGCCCCTGGGAGGTTGGGGTGCACCCGACCTTTCTTTGTTCCATCCAGTGACAATAAGTCCTTGGAAGCACCAGCGACATTGTCTTTCAGATATGATTTTCTTTACTCTCTTTTGTTTGATCTGTGTTAACCATAATATTTAATAGAAATATTCAAAGGATGATGACAAACGGAGGAAGGAAATAAGAAAAGTAAAGGAAAAACTGCTTTAGAGAAAGCCAGCCCACGTTTCCAGAGTGTAAACAGTGAACCTGGACCATAAAAACTTCATTTAAATGTCAGTGTTATACCTTTGTACTTCAGTACTGAATAGGAAATCATGCTTGCCCCATTATTTATGGCTCATCAATAATACATTAGCTTGGTTCCCAGAAAAGCTCACATTCAGGAAAGGACAGAGCCTTTTGTTTGGTTTATTGAGCAGCTGAAGGGGCAGAGCAAGTTCATTTCATTGGTGGAGTCATTTGGTGAAGGCCTGAGACCCAGACACCCAGTGATAGCCAACTCCTCTCCTCCCCAATGCTCTCCTCTCCTCCCTCTCCAAACCAACCCCTTCAGCTCAAATATTACTTTCCTGGGAAGCCTTCCTTACGTGTATGTCAGTGCTCTTTCTGTTACAGGGGCAGAAATGGATTCAAAAGTGAAAAAAAAGTTTAAAACTTATCGTCTGTATGTCTATCTATCATCTATGGTGAGAGGCTTCAGTCACAGCTACATCTAGGTGACAGATGATGGTGTCAAGATTTTGTCTCTGCTCAGACAATAGTTTAGTGGTTACCAGAGGGTAAGGGGGGAGGAGGGGTGCTAGATGAGGATAAAGGGGCTCAACTATATGGTGATGGAAGGAGCACTGACTCTGGGTGGTGAACACACAATGTGATAGATAGGTGATGTAATACAGAATTGTACACTTGAACCCTATGTAATTTTACTAACCATTGTCACCCCAATAAATTTTAATTAAAAAAAAAGATTTTATCTCTGTTTCTTGGTTCTCTTCACTCCATGTTGGCTTCATTCTCAGACAGGATTTCTCAGTGCTATGGAAAGGCTGCCATGTTGCACCTAACTTGCGCATAGTGCCAACACATTGTTTCGTTGGTGCCATTCCTATTGGCCCAGCTTGAGTCATGTGCCCATCCCTGAACCAATCATGGTGATTATTGGTAGGGATGACTCTCCTCACCCAGGTCTGTGTCATGTGCTCACTCCTGGGCTGCTGTTGGTGAAAGCCCCACCCAAGCCATGTGGTCTGAGATTGGGGAAAGGCAAGGGGTACTTGTATCAGAAGAAGAGGGAATAAAGTCTGGCCTGACACAACCAACAAACGTTTATTAGGTTGAACCTTAAAAAAATGTCAATATTCAAATGTATGTTACCTAGAAAAATGGTGACTAATATGACTCAACCTAATACCCACCAGGTTTGGTCTGGCCCCTTGGTATATGCTCCCATAGCATTTATCAGGTTGCAATGTCATCCACCATACGTTCTGAAGTTGCTTACTCCAGCCAACCAATAGATTTGTTAAATATGTTGTTGTGAAAGCCTCTGAAGTCTTGTCTATCAGCCTCAGTCATCTTTCTGGGCCTCCTGGGAAGGGGTGCAATCTAGCCCCTTGGGTTTCAAGAATGGGGCTGAGGTTACCGAGGGCAATTTCCCCAGGCCCCTATCATTCTGGTTCACAGCACCTGGATTAGGTAGGTCCTCCATAAATATTCATTGAATGAATGTGCTTAATTAGTTTTCCAAGTGTTTATTGCTTTTGGAAAAATGCAAAAAAAAAAAAAAAATGACACGATTTCTTGGCGGAAAAGTAATTAAAAATAAAATGTACTGCCAACCAGATGAATCCTCTCCACAAAATGAAGGAACGAATGAATCAGTGTTATTATTGAATAAGCATTAAAGGAGACGATGATGCCCGTCACCAGCAAACCACAAGAGAGGTTGCAAAGACAAATAGAAATCGTAGCCTTTTACATAGCCAGGCAGATACAATCCATCATACACACATGCTAATTGCCTTTATTCAAAGGAAAAATAGAACTTCTCGTATCTTTTCCACAAGTGGGAAATTACAACGTGGAGCCAGGCACCTGGGCTAAACTCCCATAGTGACCGGGAGGCAGAGCACCATTTTCCTTGATGTTCACATTTCAAAGAGATGACTCCAAGGTCTTCATTCCTGGGATGCAAAATGGCAAGAGCCTTAATTAGCTTTTTAAAAGATTTACCTGCATCTCAAAGAGAAAGGGAAAAGATTTACAATGAGAAGTTTTTTAAAGAAAATGCAAAAAGAAAAGGAAGAAGAAAAAAGATCTCTTTCCTTTTTGGCACAGGGAAATGTTTAAATTTAATTTTTGAGGGGATTTGCAGGGGAAGAAAAATCCTTTTCCTTCTACCGTTCTACGTTCACTAGAAGGACGGTGGATGTTGGAAGGTGGAGGGTGTGTGTTGGAAATCCTTTCTCACAAAGAGAAAGAGACAGCTGAGGAACCTCTCAGATGCTTCAGCCCCAGACAGTTGAGTGAGCACATCTTGAGGTAACTCTGGTCTCAGCTGCCGTCTGACTGCAGCCATGTGAAAGACCCCAAGTGAGAACTGCCTGGCTGAGCCCAGTCAATCCCCAAAACTGTGAAATGACAATAAATAATTGCTGGTTTTCCATTGCTAGATTTGGGGGTAATGGGTATAAGAGTGATGGAAACAGCTCACCTGAGTTTCAGTACCAGCAATCCTACCGCCTAGCTGTATGACCTTGATTTAAAGCCTCATCAAGTCAGTTTCTACACCTGTTAAATGGCTTTAAAGATATTTCCACGTGGGATTATTCTTCTTTTGCCTCATTCTTCACAAATTAATTTTCTACCTTCTCCACCCAGGAGATTAAACTCTATGGACATTTCCTCCCCGCAGCCCTCATTTGTCTGCCTGTCTCTGGCTTTGGGTTGAGTTCAGCCAATGGAAGACGTTGCCAGGAGATCAGTGGACAGGAGACGAGAGAGGGCAGAGTATTTATCACAGTTTTGACAGTGGCTGCATTCCTCTATGGTTAAGTTCCTACGAGTGGCTTCTCTTTCAAGGATAGCTCTTGCCAGCTTCTGGGATCATTGTTTTCTGTCCTTACCCCTTGTTAAAGACAAAATTACTCTGACACTTGTTAAAAAACGATGAGGAAGACTTTATTCAAGACTGTTGCAATAGGGGAGAAAGAGATCAGACTCCACTTGGAATATGACAGGGACAAGTGGGGATTTATAGCCAAGGAGCAGGGTGAAGGGTGAGTGGATGGAAGATTGCAAAGAGGAGAGATGGAGGATTTGGAAAACCAACAGGATTTGGGGAGGGATGAGGAACTTGATCAGATATCAAGGGTGATAAGATCAGGAGTGGAGGCATTCTCCCAAAACTGATGGCAGAATCCTTGCCGGGACTGGGAGAGGCAGCCCAAAGACAGTCAGGGTCACAGTGGAGGCCTAATCAAGAAGAGAACTCCGAGGAGACTGACTGAAGTTTGCTCAGGGGAGACTCTGTCAGCCTTCCGGCCCATTGTTGCTAATCCCTACTGCCTCACCATCCCTTGTTGGTTCCCTTAACCCTGCCCACACTTCTGCACACAGTCCTTTCGTTAATCTGTCTTCAATTAAATCACACGGGCAACAGTTCCTCCCTCTCCTGCCAGCCCCTGACTGCTGGTCCTACCGACCCCATAGGCGGGTTTTGCGGATCAGATGAGATGATGTGTGCCAAAGAAGTGCGGAAGCCCCAGGTTTAGGAAGTCATCTTCACGGATGAGAGGAATCCTAGTACAGTGCAGAGGGCATGGGCATTGGGTTCAGTCCTGATTTCAAATTCTGCCCCTGCCCCTTCTTGGCTGTGTTGTTGGAGGGCAGTTCTTATCTTCTCCAAGCCTCAAGCTCCCAACCTATTAGTCAAGGAAAGTAATTCTCTCTCATGTAGTCTTGGAGGATCTAACAACACACTGCAAATTCCTACAAGACTCCTTCACACATGGCAGGTATTATATAATGTTGTTTGGTCCCTATCTTTTCCTCCCACCTCTGTTATAAAATTGTTTTCTCAAGTGGGGTTTACAAAGCCACTAACAGCACACATGGCTTGTAAAAGGGCTTCTCACAGAGTACTTCAGCCCCTTTTCTCAAATGCCTCCCATTTGAGGAAGAACGAATGGTTTGCCACAGGCCAGAAATTTATTGAATTGCCCAGAACAAATGTTGTTTTGCTTTTTCAGTGGATATCATGAGGTTCTGGTAGAGAACAGAGATTGCATTTTTATATTGTTTTCTTTTTATTTCTTTCCATCAAAAAAATAATATACAGTAGTTACAGAAAATATTCAAGCAACAGGAAATCTATACAGTAAAAATTGCAAGTCCTTAACTCAAAGACTTTCTGATGCACATTTAGGGGGTTGGAGTTTAATTGGGGACCAGCAAGTAACATTTTTCTTTCCAGTCTAAATCTTGAACCAATTGAGAAATAAGATTAAAACAGACATTTAAAAAATGTCACTTTTTTAAAAAAAATTTTATTGGGGAATACTGGGGAACAGTATGTTTTTCCAGTATCCATCAGCTCCAAGTCAAGTCGTTGATTTCAATCTAGTTGTGTTGGGCACAGCTCAGTGGTCCATGTGGGAATCGAACCGGCAACCTTGGTGTTATGAGCACTGCGCTCTCACCAACTGAGCCAACCGGCCGCCCCAATGTCCCTTTTATTAGTGATAATATTGGTCGTGGAGAATGTGGTTTATACTTGTGGGAAAGTGAGTTTTCTAATAGTGAACCTCAGAATTAGATAGGCCACCACCCTGTCACTGGTGATACTGGGTCAATACAGGCAGAGCCTTGACCACCAACGACAGCCTGGCCCAGGGCAACTCAGTCTCAGGCTCTCTGCAGGTGGGGGTGCTGGGAAAGGAGGGGGAGAGTTGGGGGGCAGAATCTCATGCCCGTCCTTATCCCAAATACATTAATCATGTAGAGCTCAGCACACGTGTGTGTTGCGGGGAGGGACATGGCTGAGGTGGGTAGAGAGAAGCCAGAAGTAGTATACTCATGGTTACTTTACACAAAAAGGTAACATCAAGCGTGGGGCTAAGTGTTCCCCTTCCATTACATTATCTCCCGTTTTCTGCTGCAACGAAGGTGCTTCCACAGACATCCTTGCGCATCTTTCATCGGGTCGTTGGGTAAGTATTTCTATTGCGAAAGTTCCTAAAAGTGAGTTGGTGGTTATGTAAACTTCAGATTGACATGTACTGAATATTGACTGCTGACCTGAGAGCAGAAAGCATTTCCCCCCCTTTTATTTCTGCGGTGATTTATGAATCTCACCTCGCCTCTTCAGGTAGGAAGGCTGCTGAGGACTACAGCATCTTACTTTAACAGCCGCTTAGCAATCTGACCAGAGGTCATTCACAGAGACTCAGAGCCAGCCGTGCAGTGCAGAGCCCGGCTCTCCCGTCTGACACGCTGAGTTGCGTGTGCCTGGATGGCTGATTGATCTTCCTCTACCCTCAAGGATCTCTTCTGTCAAACCAGTATATCACCTTCAGATTTTGGGGGAGTTTAATGAGCTGATGTATTTAAAATGCCTGGGGAAAGGTCAAGATAGAAGGAGAGGCAAGTGGAAAGGGAGTGGGCACCAGTGCAGAGGAAGAAAATAGTGAGTGTACAAAAGCCGTTTGAGGGTACCTTGTACCGAAAGGCCAAATGCCATCCTCCAGGAAATCTAAGCAGTCAGACTCAGCTTGAGCAGGCTACTGGGAATATCTGCCTAATGTTTAAACAGCCTCCAGCGAGGCCAGGAAGCATGAACCCTAAGGGCGAGTCAGCCCCGGGTGGACCAGATGGTCCTCCTTGGGCCACCTGATGGTGAAAGGCTTCCCGGGTGATGGTGCTCATGGAAGTGAAACTTTCCAGAATGAGCCAGCATAACTTTAATAGTGAAGAAAAATAAAGTGAAAACGAAATAAAGTGCAAGGTAACTGGCCCGCAGAATAGATGCAACAGGCATTGATAGAGCACCCGCTGTCACAGGGCACTACTAGCGCAATCTTCTTTCATCCCGAAGGCGGGTATTAGATGTATGTGAGGGATGAGAACACTGAGGTGCAAAAAGGTGACATGGGCTGTCCATCCGCGCGCAGCAAGGTTGTGACGGGGCTGAGTGCGCTTTCTGGACTTGGGGGTGTTGCAGCGTCGAAGGCTAAGCCAGCGTGCCCTCTCCTGGTCTCCTCGGCTCCCGGGCCCAGGCTGCGGGAGCCGGATCCAGGCCCCCGCGCCCTCCCTCCGCCTCCTCCCCTGCCAGCCTGCCCGCCAGTCCCCAGCCAGTCAGTCAGGCTGGGCGGAGGAGCGCAGGCAGCGCCGCGTCCTTATCAATGGGCCGGGCGGCATAGCGTGCGGCCACCTTTTCCGAGGAGGCGCAGTCCCGGGGTAGCCGCGGGTCGCCTGGCCCAATTATGGCTCCTCCCGGCGCGGCGGCGGGCCGGCATCTGGGACCCTGCGGGGGGCGCTGAGCTCCAGAGCCCGCGGTGAGCACGAGTGGGCGGCCGTCGGGGCTGCCGCCGGGAGCGCGCCGGGCACCATGCGCCCCTGCCTGCAGCCGCGGTCGCTGCGGCTGCTGCTGTTGCTGCTCGCCGGCGCGGCGCACACCGTGAGTACCGCGCCCCTCCGCGGGCAGAGGGACCCCTCCGGGTTCACACGGATTGGAGTGGCGGGGGACCCCCAGATCTTCCACTGAGGTGTGGGGATCCTTACCCCCTGTCCCCCGCTCCAATAATCTCTATCAGCTTCTCTCCAGAGGGCCTCCTGCCCTCAAAATAAATACGTGTGCGCCAGGCAAGGCAGCTCTGAGATGAATCCCCTGGCTTCCATCCCACCCCTTCCTCCAGGCTGCGACTGTAAGGCCCTCCTAGACGGAAATTCTCCAGCCGTCCTCGGCGGTGCCTACTGTGTGCTGGGCACTTTGCCTCCATTAATTCATTGAAACTTCATAATCTCTTTATAAGGTTGATGTTATCACCCTCACTTTACAGACAAGGAAACCGAGACTCAGAAAGACCAAAAATCTTGCCCCCCAAAAAGACAATTGGAACCCACATCCCTCTGCCCCAACGCCTTGACATTCACACACAGGGCCTGCAGGTGGGAAAACCTCAGAAAGCTCAGCCCGGAGCTTCCGGGGCGTGTGATGGGACCGTTTGCAGCTCCCTCCCCCTCCTCTTCTGTGGAATTTGGCTCCATAATGTCTGCATGCCCAGGAACTCCTGAGAGCCTCTGGTCTCCACAAACCAGCTCCAGGGAGAAGCTGGAAGAGAAAAGAGAAGGCGGTGGAGTCGATGGCCATGGCTTGTTTTTCTTTCCCACAAAAACTCCTGGGAATCTGCAGGCCTCTCCCTGTGGGATTTGTGAAGTGGCTGCACCCAGATGGGCTGGATGGAAGGAATGGGGATGGAGTGGGGGATGGAGAGTGGGTAGGTGTAGATTCCAGAACTACTCCTTTCTACCAACATTCCAAACTGGCTCCCTGAGTCTGTCCCAAAAAATTCCCCAGGGAAAGCTCTTGGGAACCCAATTTTGAGTCTCCAGTCTCTGTCCTGAACAAGTCCTTCCTGGTGTCCAGTGACCTTGCCCCCTGTAGTCCTCTTTTGCTTGATCCTAAGAAAAACCTCAGCTCCCGGAGCTGATGGGAGTGTTGGCACTCAGGAGGTGCCCATCTTTCTGGCAAGTCCATAACATTCCAGCAGCAGTAGTTTGGAAGAGTGGAATTTGGGGCTGTTGTTCCCAAATTCCCTTGTAACCTTGGAGCATCTTCTCCACAGTGCTGGTGAAGAAAGGTGCTAGAACAAAAGCACCCCCTCATTAGTCTGAACTCCTAATTTGGGGAAAAGCCACCGAGGCATTAGGGAAAAATCAAAACCAAATACAGCTTAGAGGTGTATTGTTATTCAGTGCCCAGGAATGGGAGAGGGGATAGTTCCTTCTTTGAGACCCTCCAGACTCCTTAAGTATTTGTAGTAACCCTGAGGTTGTCCAGAGAAATTAACAGGCAGTGGACTTCAGGACTGAGGCTCAGCCTGTATTTTAATCTCCCCCATGTTACCTCAGGAAGGAGCAGAGGGGAAAATAAGAAACTTTGCTTGGTTCAAGTCTTCGGTGTGTCTCAGGAGGTTGCTTTGTTATATGCTCTGGTCCGATTCCCTCATTTTACAGACGAGCAAACTGAGACCACAGGGAGACGGGACCTGCCCCATATGTGCAGGTTAGTGGTAGAGCTGGGATTAGAACCCAGATCTCTTGATTCCCAATGACCCAGAGCTCTGTTAATTACACCTGTTTTCTTTCTTTGCATGTCACTTTCATATACTCATGTACTGCCTTGTATTGTTGCAAGATAGTTTTCTGTGCATAAGGCTTGGTCCTCTGATTATTTTATGGGCTTAACCAGACTTGAGGTCTCATTTCTTGGCAGAGAACTCCTTTAATAAATAGGAGTGGAACTGACCTAATATGATTGGTGTTATTTCCCAGCCTATGAAACCCTGTTTTCCTTCTGTGTGACTGAGTGGTCAGACATTTGATTTTGAAATTTAAGGGTATTCAAACAACTGTTTATTCATTTGGGGCTCTCTTGAGGAAGATCACAGGCTTCTTCCTAATGAGGAGTCATTAAGGCCAAATTCTTCGTTACTACCCCCCACCCTCACTGCCTTTCCATACAAGGAGATGCCAGTGGGTACCTTGCAATTGGAAGCTAAAAAGTGATGATGGCTGATAGGGGCAGTCTTCTCAGATTGCCATAGGAAACCCTGATCACACCTCCCCTTGCTGCCCCATGCCCATGTATTGCATAAGCACTTTTACCAGGAAGAATATTGCGGTTATTCACCAGTACACCTGTCCTCCCCTCCTCCCCAGTACACACACTTCAAGCTTGGGCATTGAGACTTAGTCGCCTTCATCCTTAATCCCGGGAGCCCGTCACAGTATAAGAGGGAACGCATTGAGTATGTAGTGGTTGAATGAATGAATGAATGAATGAATGAGTGAAATGATGATGATATCCATAGCGACCGTCTTAAGCTGTGGCAATTTCATATAGCAACAAGTAGGGAAGCATGACATCTTGAAAGTAATAATTGCTTCAAAAATTGTGCATAAGTGTGTCAAGCAAAGGAAAATTAGTCATTCAAGGTAGGGCTTTTTAATCCAGGGCATCTGGCAAACTGCCAACTTGATAATCTTAGTGAGTTCAGTGGGATGTGTGGGGCTGCTTTCTCCTTCAATCGCTGCTTCTTAACTTTGACACTATAATCCTGGATATTACATCTGGGCTTTCAACAAGCGGTGCCAAGAAGAGAGCTATGCCCTCGCTTGGCATGGGAAGAAGTAATGGGGTGGGGATGATAGGGACAGAGTGCAGAGAGTGGAGATGGATAATTCTTTGTTGTATGTCCTGTGCATTGTATGATATCCAGTGGCATCCCTGGCCTCTACCCACTAGAAGCATCTCTCTAAGTCGTGACAACAGAAATGTCTTCGGACACTGTCAAATGTCCTCTGGGAAGCAAGGAGGGCAAAACTGCCCCTGGTTGAGAACCACTGCCTTAAGGTTGTCATGTTTCAGGGGAGATGCATTAACAGGGCTAATGATAGGTGTTAATTGCCTGCTGGATGCGGGGCAGTGGGGTTGGTGGCAGGGAATCTGAGTCGGAGGATGAAAGCAAGTGTACATGATGAAACATTTTCAAGCCACATAAAAAGACTTCTGTGGGGAATAACTTCCTTGATCTTTTTCACCCTCCCTCCTCACTTTACCCCTCCTTTCTCCATCCCTCCCCAGTTGACGGCTCAGAAACATAAGAACTCCAAGTATGGGGTCTGGTACACTGAAGCCTCCGGCACATGGTGGTCCCTGCCCCTTCCGGTGGTGCATCTGGATTCAGAGGCTGACAGGCTCTTTGGTGGCTCTGTGAGCAGAATTTTAGGAAGGCCTGCAAAATGTCATGTGAGGAGCTGGCTATTGATAATTCTTCAGAGGAGGGTCACTGGGATTTTTTTTATACCTGAAAAATCACTTTCTAATTTTCTGAGGAAGTACTTGTGGCTTTATCTTGAAAATTTTACCATCCCTAAAATTAATGGAAATGATGATTTTAAAGTTTCCCCTTATTGAGCACCTTCACACCAGAAAGTCTGCTAAGCCCTTCCCAGCACTGATTTAATTCTCACATCAACAATCAGTAGCCCTCATTGTGCAAATGAGGACACAGAAGCCATTTGCTCGGATCACCCAGGAGGACATGGTGGCATGATGATCCTAACCAAGGTCTTCTTAACCAGCACATGCATCTTTCCCATCGTGAGGCCTACTCTGGTTTCTGGTCCCCAAAGGGCTGTCATAAAATTCTCTCCCAAATCTCAAAATAACATTACTTTCAGTTTAACCTAATTGCTTTGTAAAACACAAAACAAATCTGATTGTTTATAAAACAACCACTGTAGTTTATTGATAAGCTTGGAGTCACAGAATCAAACAAACAGGAAGTACACTTCCCAGACTGTTTAAGGGAGTCCTTCCTCTTGGCTTTGGTGTTACCTTTTTGGTGTTCTCATTGAGCGTCCCTCTCTCCACCCGGTCCCCATTCTCCCCATCCCGTCGTTACTTCCCACGCTAAGGGAAGACATCGCTCTCTTCCGGGTGCTCCTGTTGAAAGCCCAGATTTAATATCCAGGGTTAGAGCTCCACCACTAGAGTGGCCCCATCCAGTGGCCCCTGATTTGGTCCCTGCTTCCTTGCCCTTAGCAAACAGGTTTCTCACCACTGACCTTCACTCAGGCTCTGGGATAACCTGCAACCCAAGGTAAAACCCACAACACCCAGATCCTATCAACTTGCTTACATTACAAACAGAGGGCTGTTCAGTGTACTTGTGGACAAGTGAGAATGTCCTGGGACCCACCCAGCCTCACCATTCTGTGTCTGACAGATTCCAAGGGGCATGTAGGGAAGAGACGTCCCTGGTTGATCGTCTCCTTGGTCTCAGCCCATCGTACTGCCAGGATTCCTGAGTTTTCCAGAGTCTTCTCCAGAATCCCTACATGTCCAACATCCGTTTTCTCACCCCTGACTCTCAGAGGCTCTCCCTGACGTGCACACGTCTTTTCAAATTCCTCACCTTACCACCTCCCCTTCATTTTCACCACGCGGGTTTGCCTCTCACTTCCTGAGAGTCAACACTACATGGATGAATTTCTTCTCACCAACATCTTATAGGTGTGTCTAAATGATGCCCTCTTGTTCTCTTCCTTCCTGTCTGCTCAGTTGTCTTGGGTTGCCATAACAAAACACCGCAGACTGAAACAACATCTATTTTCTCCCATTTCTGGAGAATAGAAGTCCAAGATTAAGGGCCAGCAGCGTTGGGTCCTAGTGAGAGCCCTCTTCCTGGCTTGCAGAGGCTGGTTGGTCCTCATGTGGCCTTTCCTCCGAACAGGTGCAGACAGAGAGGGAGTTCTCTGGTGTCTCTTCTTATAAGGATACTAATCCTATCAAATCAGGGCCCCACCCTTATGATCTCATTGAATCTTAAGTTAAATTACCACCTTACAGGCCCCTCTCCAAATACAGCTATTCTGGGGTTAGGGATTCAACATACAAGTTTTGGGAGACAGAAATATTCAGTCCATAATACCATCCAAGTAAAACAGAGGCTGTACTCCTACCTGAGGCCAGTCTCTATACCAGAGCTGCTCCAGCCACCACCATCCTTAATGACCTCTGAGATAACACAATGCAGCCTCTGTGCCCAACCTTCACCATATTTCTTTGGACTGGCTTTTTCCATCAGCTGATCAACTTGCCTAAGTCTGTCCAACCCAGGCGGTAAAGAGCTCTGGGCCCTTCTAGCCAGTTCTACCTCTGCCCCCTGATGGCCAGCTTCTTGGAAGAAGCATCCATGATCATCGCCCCCACGTCCGCTCATTTCTCAGCCCACTGCAACCTGGCTCCTTCCACACTGCCCATTGAAATCAGTCTCAGCAGTGGCCTTCATTTTGCCACATTCACTGCACACACTTCTGTCGTGGTCCTGCCTAGGGTGACCACGTGATTTATGAGAGAGATGAGACATTATGAATAATGACATTGAGACAGCAGGCATACACTCTGTCCGTCCTGGGCAAAGTGGGGCATGGGACCAGGCCTGTCGGAGATGTTCAATGCCAGGACACTCCCTTCTTTCTTCTCTCCCTTCCCTGGGCTTCTTTTTGTAGTCTCCTGGTTTCCATCCTGTGCCTCGTGCTGTTCCTCCTGGAGCTCCGTCTTCTGAGCCTGTAGGGATCACTCCCTAGGCTCTTCCTCTTTGGTCCTTCCTCTCCTCTGCTCTCTCTTACCATGTGTTCTCTCTTGGTAGTCCTACTTGTTATAAATTCAAGCTTCCCTAACCAAAACTCCCAAGCCTGTGTCTCTTTTCCTTGTTTTTCTTGTTCTTTAAACTATCAAGGCACCCAAACCGGACTCCTGGGAGCCACACTGCCCCGTGCCCTCAGCCCAAACTCAGGCCACCTCCTGCTCTTGCAGAATCTGCCTGTACACTGTCACACCTGGGCCCTCCTCTTTATAGGATGTTGCTGCTCTGGTTACAACAATTCTTCCTCGTTTCTTGCCTAAATGGCGGAGCCACCTCCTGCGATGACCCTGCTGCCACTTTTGGTCCATTATGATCTGGCCGCTGCCTTCACTGTGCATTCTGGCCATTGACCCGCGTGGACCCCTTTAGAGACCATGAACTTCAAGGTCATGAGCTGTGACCCTTTTACCTTCATGTCCCCAGCGATGAGCAGATTGCTGGGCATATAGTAGGTGCCCAACAAACGTTTGCTGAAATGTGCTTTGAACTGGTTGTATGATGAGTTCCCTCTTCTTATTTTTCATTGTATAAACTAGACTCGTATTTCCCTTTTTTTCCTCCTTGAAACTATTTCTTTCCAGTCTCAAGTTGGCAGGCAAGTAATTATAAAGTGTGATCAGCAAAGTGATGTTGATTCTCTTAATCTTCTTCAGAATTCAATAGGGCATTATTATACCTCCTCTCAGATTTTACGTTTTCAGACTTAAAAGTCCAAAATTAAACCCTGAAATAGCTCATAGAACTTTCTTTTGACATCTTTCCCCTCTTATTTTGGGGTTCACTTCATTACTGTCTCTCTGCAGACTAGATTTTTCTGTTGCCTTTTAAAGGATGGAATTTGATTGCCCCATAGTTTCTAAGCTTACATGCTCTAGGAATGGAAGGGATTGACCTTACTCCCTATTCCAATACCAAATATCCAAGAGAGGAAAGCAGGGTGTCCCAAATTTGGTGAGGTTTTTTTCCCTTCGTCTCATCAGTGAGATGGAACCTTATAGCATAAACCAACCTACCTCATGATGAAGGGGTCCTTCCCAGGGGGAGTTGTGAGCTGATAGGCTGAGCAGACACCTCAAAATATGTCTGCCATCTGAGAAAATCCCCCAAAGAAAAGGACGGTGGAAGCTAGTCACCCAATCATCAAACAACAGGTATGAATTTGTTCACTATAGTGGGCCAGCCATGACTAGGTATTGAGTGAGACACAAAGGGTGACATGCCCTAGAGAGATACTAATAGACGTGCAAAATCTCAGAGAAGTTACAACTTAAGTGTCTTTTCTAAAATAAAAATAAAAAAAAAATAAAAGATACTGTAGGTTATACCCTAGCAAAACCAAAACTGAATCTAAAATATTGGATACAAAAAAGTGGAATTTACCCAGCATGGCCAGGGACAGATAGCAGTTCCATAGTTCTGCAACAGACCAAAAAGAATTTAGTTCAGAAAGTCAAAGGGCTCCCAGAGGCAAATCCCGGAGAAGTTAGTTATCAATATTACACAGTGTTGTTCTATTCAGAACCTGGGGGTCCAACTATGATATATAATTGATATGGTGAAGGCCTATCAATTTTGTGATCAACAAGAAAAAAGAAAGTCAACTTAAAATTCCTGAAAAAGACAAAAGTTATATGAAAAAAATTTGTAGTCCAAGTATTTTAGAAACAGAACTTTGACATGATTTTAGCAATATTTTTAAAACTCTGGATGTAAAGATGGCTTGGACTCAAAACTCTGAAACTCGCAAGAAAAGTATATGTAATGTATGGGGGGTTTTTTTTTGGTTAATTTAAATAATAAAGAAAAGCACCATTTAGTAAATTTTTTTTCTCACAATCCCTTATTAAATTTATGGGGAATACATATTTTTCAATGTACTTAGGTCTGAGGTGTGCTATTTTCACTACCAAATAGCACCTTATTCTTAGTACCAGCTACTTTGGTATTTTCTGCTCAAAACACTTCACTTATAACGCCAAATATATGGGCTTTTTCCTCACAGTAACAACCAATTCTTCAACTCTGTAGACACTAGCTAGGTGTCTTCCAATCCAACTCAGTTCTGACACTAACTGCCTCACCGGTAAGGACTCCATCCCATAAGACTACTCCTACGTCAGACACCAACTGCAAGTCTGGGCCTCCCACCTTTCTCACTGACTGGCTGTAAATTGGGGGTTCCCACGATGCCTTCCTTGGGTTTGATAATTTGCTAGAATGGCTCACAGAACTCAGGAAAGTGCGTTTCTTACTATTACTGGTTTATTATAAAGGTTATATCTCAGGGAGAGATGTTCTAGGGCAATGAAGAGGGCGTATGGAGTTCTCATGCCCTTTTCTGGATGCACCCCTCGCTCGATGTATTCTCCAACTTGGAAACTCTGAACTCTGTTGTTTAAAGCATTTATGGAGGTTCCATCACACAAGCATGACTGACAAAATCGTTGCCCATTGTTGACGAATTCAGTTTCCAGCCTCTCTCTGCTCTCTAGGGGTCGGAGGGTGGAACTGAAAGTCCCAACACTCTAACCATATGGTTGGTCTTTCTCGTGACCAGCCCCCAACCTGAAGCTATCCAGGGGTCCCCAGCCACTAGTCACCTTATTAGCACACAAAAAAATCACTTGTCACCACTTTGGAGGTTCCAAGGGTCTTAGAAGCTCTTGTCTCAGGAGCTGGGGACTAAGACCAAATATTACAGTGAAAGATGCTCCTCTTACCCCAACACGCAGGAGATTCCAAGGGTTCTAGGAGCACTGTGCCAGGAACCAGGGACAAGAACCAATATATAAATGTCTTATTATGTCACAACAGGACATCCAATTTAAAATGTCAGATTAACCACGTGTGTTTACCTACTCTGCCCGTGGGGATGCCTGAAAATGATAGCAAAGGAATCAAAAGAGTTTAAACCTACAAAGTCAAAGAGAACAAGACAAGAGACAATAAGGAAGCAGAAATTCCAAGAAGTCTTTGGGAAATGGAAATTGAATGAAGTAGTGGTGGCCATGTAGGGAACAAAACACCCTAAGTGCCTCAGTGCTTGGGGCGGGCATTGATGAGAAGCTGTCCAGTTGGCCGGCAGCACCCTGGAAAGGCCCCAGACATGGAGGAGAAACACCCCATAGACCCTGATTGTGGGGCCCATCGCGGCCTGATTACTTTATAGTGAAGGCTACCAGTCAACAAATGGTTCAGGCCCACGGTGGTTCCAAGGGCCACTTTCATGCCTCAAGCTTAAGTGTGACATTGAGGAAGGCCTCCAGCATGGAAGCGAACAAATAGGAGAGAAGAACTTAAATTAGGGACCGTGCAGAGAGGACGAAAAACTTAAAACACACGACTACAACTGATATCCTGAAATACAGTTCTGTAAAAAGGATGCTGGAGCCAAGCAGAGGAAGTGTAGAAAAGAGAATGCTACGCAAAAGGAATCATCAGAGAATAAGAACAGCTGTTTGGAAATTACATGTATGATGACAGAACAGTCATTAGAAAACCTAACAGATAATGTCAAGGAAATATTCCAGGAAGAAGATCACATAGACAAAATGGTAGAAGAGTAGAGAAAGGTGAAGATTAGAGGATCCATCCAGGTTGTTCATTATTCAATTACTATGAATTCCAGGCAGGCAGAATAGAGAAGATGAAGGGAGGAAATAATAAAACAAATACGGTATTTTTTTTTATAAGTTAATGGGCTTTTTAATTGGTGAAGGGGAACAGGACTTTATTGGGGAAAGCAGCGTGTTTTTCCCAGGACTCATATAAGTCAAGTTGTTGTCCTTTCAGTCTTAGTTGTGTCGGGCGCAGCTCAGCTCCAGGTTCAGTTGCCGTTGTTAGTTGCAGGGGGAGCAGCCCACCATCCCTCGTGGGAGTCGAACCCGCAACCTTGTGGTTGAGAGCCTGCCCTCCAACCATTTGAGCCACCCGGGAGCTCAGCGGCAGCTCATTGACTTCATTCTAGTTGTGGAGGGCGCAGCTCACTGGCTCATGTGGGAATCAAACTGGCAGCCCCGTTGCCCAGAGCTCGCGCTCTAACCAACTGAGCCACCGTCCGCCCTACATTCCCAGAAATGAAGAACACAAATCTTCAGATAGAAATGCCCACTGAATAGCTAACCAATCAGTAAAAAAAGAACCGTTTCTTCAAGAAATTTTAAAATAACTAAAAACAAAGAAAAATCCTAAATATTTCTAGAGAGAAAACATAAGTCACATACAAAAGATTTGGAATCAGAAATAAACTTTTTATCAACAACACAGGAAGAGAGGAGAAATGCCTTGAAAATTTGGAAGGAAAATTATCTTCTACCTAGCGTTCTCTACCCAGATTATTAATTAATTTCATAATTAATCAAATTAATAAAAGCTTTTTCACTCCTGCAAAAATTAAAATATTTACCTCCTATGTATGCTTTCTTAGTAAGTTACTAGAGAATTTGCTTCTGTAAAACGAGGAAGTAAAGCAAGGCAAGAGACGTGGAATCTAGGAAAAGGAAGCCTACCCAGGAGAGCAGGGAAGAGGGTATCCCAAACCACAGCCAGGTATCAGGTCTAGCCTGGAGCAAGAGGAAGGAGGACGGGGGGAGAGAGGTCTCCAGAAGGAAAACAACTGTTGATAGATGTCTAACAGCTGTCAGAGTACTTGGAAAATTTAGCCACATATAGAAAACTAATCAAATGGAAAAACAAAATAATTATTAACCTCAGGAAAAACAAAATGTACAAGAAGAGACATAATCCATTTTACATGACTAGACTCGGGAGTGAATGATATTTCATAGTCAAAATAAGTCATTATAAGTACAAACCATGGATTTACAATTAAATCAAGGGGAAGATATGTAATATATGGGGGAGAGAAGTATACGTGGGGACATCAAAAACATCTAAATCTTGATCTTCCATAATAGAGAGTTTTTGGAGTTTTGGATAATGTCTCAAATTAATAAACCAGGAAATAGCTGTATAGGAACATAATTTTAAAATATATAGAGATACAAATGAGAATAAACAGCTAAAAAGAATTGAAAGTGATTGCCTCTGGATTGGAAGTAAA
The DNA here is from genome assembly GCF_004115265.2 of Rhinolophus ferrumequinum. Taxonomy (NCBI): domain Eukaryota; kingdom Metazoa; phylum Chordata; class Mammalia; order Chiroptera; family Rhinolophidae; genus Rhinolophus; species Rhinolophus ferrumequinum. The sequence continues at coordinate 90,562,436 of NC_046291.1, read as the reverse complement.
AGTTAGGGAAGAGAACAGCTATTTCTCATTATAAATACTTCGTTACTAGTACAAGTGATGTGTATTTTAAAAAATTTTTTTAAAAATAGTCTTATACAAATTCAAATGTTTTGTTGTTTTTTTAGAAACAGTTTAAAGGGAACTTTTAAGGACTAATAGCTCTTGTTTTGAGGAAAATATTATATAAATTTTTAGCAATTCTTTCATCTTGTCTCTTTCTCCTGTGAATTTTATGGAAAATTATATTTAATTAATAACTATATAGAAATACATATATAAATATGCATGCACATGGCTGCTAAATACCTGACTCTCCTCCCCTTCTTGAGGTTAGTCTAGGTAATAAAGGGGCTACTTTCCCATGCATTCTCCCACCTGGGCATCTACCAAGTGGCTGCTCCATTGAACGCACAGGCTTCCCAGTCACCCCAGCAACCCTGAGGGCCCCCCTCCTTCACTGCTGGGCACCATCCGGAAGCTATGGCCTCAGTCCTTTCAGTAGAATGCTGTTGTTGTCACACGTTTCTTTAGTTGGCATGCCACTACCACACAAAACTATCTTGGTTCATTACCTTTTAATGGATGGGTCAAGGGTAAAACATGTGGGATGACCCAGTTCACACCCATTAGGATGGCTGTTACTAACAGAAAAATAGCCCGGGTTAACGAGGGTTGGGAGCACTTGGAACCCGTGTGCGTGGCTGGTGGAAACGTAAAGTGGTGTGTGGAGCTGCTGCATACAAGTTTGGTGGTTCCTTGGAAAAGTAAACACAGCATTAGCTTGTGATCCAGCAATTTCACTTCTGACTATTTACCCAAAGAATAAGAAGCAGGGGCTCAAAGAGATAGTTGTACACCGATGTTCATAGCAGCATTATTCACAATAGCCAACAGGTGGACGCAACCAAGTGTCTGTCCATCAACAAGTGAATGGATGAACAAAACGTGGTACGTACGTGCAACAGAATATTATTCAGCCTTAAAAACAAATGAAATTCTGATGAATGTTAAAACATGGATGTGAAATAAGCCAGACCCAAAGGAATAAATATTGTGTGATTCCACTTACATGAACTATCTGAAATAGGCCAATTCATAAAGTCAGGAAGTAGAATAGAGGTTCTCGGGCTGGGGGAGGGGCAATGTGTAGTTATTATTTAACAGGGACAGGGTTTCTGTAGGGATGTTGAAAAAGTTCTGGAGATGAATAGTGGTGATAGCTGTATATTATAAATGTACTTAATGACAACGAATTGTTTACCTAAACTGTTAAAATGGTAAATTTTATGTTACGTACATTTTACAACTTAAAAAAAGTAACATTAAGATGAGAGGAAAAAAAAAACTGTCCTCTGATTATTATTTTTCCTATAGTCCCAGGGAAAAACACTACGGAAATTGAACTTTTCTTGGAGGGGGGCCCCATTTTAGGTGTTCTCTCATTTCTAATCTTGTTCCATTGCTGTCAAGAGTCTTCTTTGCCAGAATAGCCTTTTCTTCAATCCCTGACAGTGGAAATTGCCACCCACTTTTGAGAAACTTCATTCCCCATTTATACACATTGATGCCATTCTAGAATCTATTTTCCACCCTGCATCAGTCAGCTATGCTGCATAACAATCACAGATATCTCAGTGGCATACAGCAATAAATGTTTCTTTCTCTCTTAGTGTTTTTAAGTGAGCTAGGGTTTGATTGATCAACCGCGATATTGACAGTGATACAGTCAGGTACAGAGCATTTCTATTACCCAATTAGTACTTAATGTCAATGAATTCACTGATGGCGCCCTATTATAGCCATACTTTCTTCCCTCCCAGTACCACCCCTTCCTTAACTCCTGACAACCACTAATATGTTCTCCGTTTCTATAATTTTGTCATTTCAAGCACATTATATAAATGGAATCATATAGTATGCAACCTTTGGGGATTGGCCATTTTCACTCAGCATACTTCTCTGGAGATTCATCTAGGTTGGTACATGTATTAACAATTTGTTCAGCATCTTGGATCTGTAAGTCTATGTCTCTTGTCAAATTTGGGAAGTTTTCTCTTCTCCTTTTGAAATTAATATGAGTTTCAGATGAATTTCCACCTATGGAACATTAGTGTAGAGTTGACAAGAAGGTATAAAAACCTGTTGGAAGGTTGGTTTCTGAAATCCGGATCCCTGGGTGTACAACCTTGGTCACATCCCATAACCTCCATGGCCCTTGGTTTCCCTTTCTGTTTCTCTTTATAGGGTTATTTTGAGAATTAGATCTAAGTCAATGTATGTGAATAGAATATTAAAATTCCATACTTTGTGAAAAGTAAAGTAGGAGTTCAATTTATCGATCTGTTCAGTTGTTTGTTCATTCATTCATTCATTCACATATTTATCAAGTCTCAGGCACAAATGAAAGAATGGCACCATGCTTTGAAATCTACTCTGGGAAGAGCTAGGAAGCCAGATCTGTCTGCCAGTCCTTCCTCAGCCCTCCTGTCCATCTTCTCCCTGCAGTCGCTCTTGGTCTCAGATGGACACACGCTCTCTTCTGGCGGACAAGGAGATGGTTATGTGCAGGTTTCAAAAACCTTGTCTGAACCAGACTAAGCTTTCAAAATATGAGAAATAAACACAGTTGGAGTAGAATACATGAAGTCTTGCAGTTAATAATAAGGTGCCAAGAAAGTCAATAACTTGTTAGATTCAGGAGCCTTGATAAACTTAGGGGCAAGATTTGCAGTGGACAAGCTACAGAACTTGTCCCAGGAATAGCTTCCTGCACCCCCTTATGGACTAGGAGCTTCTCACAGGCAGGACTTTGCCTCCCTGATTATCCATGAATCCCCCTTGTCTAGCCCCATTCTTGCCCACAGGAAGTCCTTATGTGGGAGAACCAACTCAGTGGCAATGATGAGCATTCTTGGTTTGGGATTTGCAGGTTGGAGCCCTCCCTCGGCTGTGTGATGTGCTGCGGGTGCTGCGGGAGGATCGGGACCAGTGCCTGAAGGACCTCGCCGAAGAGAGGACAGGAGACCTGGGCAGAGAGCAGCCCGCCCCAGGTACGTAGCCCACCTTAGTCCAGTCCTGACGTGCGTCTTGTCCATTCCCACCAGGTCAGGGAAATCTTGTCCTCTGGGCCTGAATGGAGATGCAGGGGACTGGACCAGCTGTAGTCATGCAGGTAATCAGCTGGAGGGAAGGGTCTAGAGTGATCCTGGTGATCAGTCTACACATACTCAAAAAACAGATCATCACCACTCTTCCCTTCTCTGGGCTGTGCACACAGGTACAAAATGTTTTTGTACCATTAGCTTCTGCATGAGGACTTCACTAAGGTAAGAGTTTGATACGAAGTACTTATCAAAGCAGTGTTCCTCTCATCCATTCTCTCACCTCCGCTGCTAGTTTGATGTGTGAGGTAGTCAGAAAGGCCGCGTGGGTTCAGAAAAAACTGGGGTCCTATGCTGGCTGACACTCACTGGCTGTGCAACCATGGACAAAGTATTTAACCTTGTGAGCCTCAGTTTCCTGATCTATAAAATGGACGTGATGTCTACTTCAAAATTATAATGAAAATGAGATACAGTATGTTAAATACAGGTGTTTCTTAAATATTATTAATTTATATGCTGATTATTAATACTAACCAGACTTTGATTATTAATTTGATATTTGAATGTTCATTTTATTTCTAGTCCCTTTCTTAACTTATCTTCTTCGCTGATCTAAGGATAAGGAAGGGTTGCATTAAGAAAAGGATCCATTACAGGTATTCAAATAAAAACTTGTACACACTTGTTCATAGTAGCACTAGTTATAACAGCCAAGAGATGGAAACAACCCAAGTATCTGTCAACTGATAAATGGATAAACAAATGTGGTGTGTACAAACAATGGAGTATTATTCAGTCTTGGAAAGGAATGAAGTACTGATACATGCTGCAATACGGATGAATCTTAAAACGTGTTAAGCGAAAAAAGCCAGTTACAAAACTCCATGCATTTTATGATTCCATTTATATGAAATGTCCATATTAGGTAAATCTATAGAGACAGAAATTAGATTAGCAATTGTCAGGGGCTGAGGGCAGGAGGAATGGGGAGTAACTGACTGCTTGGGGTTTCCTTTTGGTGGGGGTGAAAATGTCTTAGAACTAGATGGAGATGAACTAGATGGCTGCACAATACTGTGAATGTACCAAATGCCACTGACTTGTGCACTTTAAAATGGCTAATGGTTAATTTGATGTTATGTGAATTTTTTTTAAGTAGACTCCAAACACACAGCCAGCCTCCTCTACCTTCAACCTCCTGTGCCAGAGCGATACATTTATTACAATCAATGAGCCTGCATTGACACATCGACATCACCCAAAGTCCATAGTTTACATTAGGGTCACTCTTGGTGTTGTATATTTTGTGAGTTTTGACAAATGTATAATGACATGTATCCACTATTGTAATATCTATGCAATAATTTCTCTACCCTAAAAGTTCTCTGTGTTCTACTTATTCATCCCTCCCTCTTTAAACCCTGAAAACCACTAATCTTTTTTACTGTCTCCATAGTTTTGCCTTTTCCAGAATGTCATATAGTTGGAATTGTACAACATGTATCTTTTTTAGATTGGTTTCTTTCACTTAGTAATATACGCTTAAGGTTTCCTTCGTGTCTTTTCATGGCTTGGTAATTCATTTCTTTGTAGAGCTGAATAATATTCCATTGTCTGGATGGACCACAGTTTATCTATTCACCAACTGAAGGACGTCTTGGTTGCTTCTAAGTTTTGGCACTTATAAATAAAGCTGCTCTGTGTGGACATGACTTTTCACCTCATTTAGATAAATACTAAACAGTATGATTGCCGGGTCATATGGTAAGGTATGTTCAGTTTCATAAGAAACTGCTAAACTGTCTTCCAAAGTAGCTGTAGTATTTTACATTCCCACCAGCAATGAATGAAAGTTCCTGTTGCTCCACATTCTTGCCAGCTTTTGGTGTTGTCAGTGTTTTGTTTGGTTTTGTTTTAATTGTGGGAAAATACATATAACATAAAATTTACTGACTTAATCATTTTTAAACTTAAAACAAAAAACATATAACATAAAATTGACCATCTTAACCATTTCTAAGTGTACAGTATGGTAGTATTAAGTACATTCGCATTGTTGTGCATCCAATCTCCAGAACTCTTTCCATCTTGCAAAGCTGAAACTGTACACCCATTCAAGAACAACTCCTTTTCCCCCCTTCTCTTATCCTCATTGTTCTACCTTCTGTTTCTATGAATTTGACTGCTCTATGTACTTCATGTAAGTGGAATCATAGAGTATTTGTCTTTTTGTGATTGGCTTATTTAATTTAGCACAATGTTCTCAAAGTTCATCAATGTTGTAGCATAAAGCAGTATTTCCTTCCTCTTCAAGGCTGAATAATATGCCACATGTTGCGTATCCATTCATCCATTGAAAGCCAGCTGGGTTGCTTCCACCTTTTAGCTCTTGTGAAGAATGCTACTATGAACATGGCTGTGGTAATATCCCTGCTTTCAATTCTTTTGGGTGTACACCCAGAAGTAGAATTGCTGGAGCATACTGTAGTTCTACTTTTAATTTTTTGAGGAACCACCATACTGTTTTTCGCAATGGCTGCATCATTTTACATTTTCACCAACAGGGCACAAAGGTTCTAGTTCTCCAGATCTTGTTATTTTCTCTTTGTGTTTTGACGGCAGCCACCCTACTGGGTGTGAGGTAGTATCTCATTGTGGTTTTGAGCTGCATTTCCCTAATGATTGATGATGTTGAGCATTTTTTTCATGTGCTCTTGGCCATTCATGTGTCTTCTTTGAAGACATATCTATTCAAGTGTTTTTTTTTACCCATTTTAAAATAGGGTTGTTTGATTTTTTGCTTTTGAGTTGTAGGAGTTCTTTATTTATTCTGAATATTAACCCCTTATCATTTATAAATAATTTCTCATATTGTGTAGATTGCCTTTTCACTCTGTTGATTGTGTCCTTTGATACACAGAAGTTTTTAAGTTTGCTATAATTCAATAGTATCTGTTTCTATACTTGTCTGTTCTTTTTGGTGGTGTCAAGAAATCATTGCCAAGTCCAATCTCTTGAAGATTTACCCGTATGTTTTCTTCTAAGCATTTTGTAGTCTTAGCTCTTACATTTAGTTTCTTTGTCCATGTTGAGTTAATTTTTGTATGTGGTGTAAGGTAAAGTTCCGACTTCATTTTTTTGCATGGTGATATCCAGTTTTCCCAGTCCCATTTGTTGAAAGACTCTCCTTTTCCATTGAATAGTGTTGGTACACCTGTCAAAATTCATTTGACCATATATGTAAGGGTTTATTTTTGGGCTTTCTATTATATTCTATTGGTCTATCTGTCTGTCTTTATGCCAGTACCATGATTACGGTAGCTTTCTTGTAAGTTTTGAAATGAAGAAATGTGAGATCCCCAACTTTGTGTTTTTTTTTTTCCAAGATTGTTTTGGCTATTCCTATGTCCCTTGAGAGTCTACTAGAAATTTTAGGATGGATTTTTCTTTTCTGCAAATAAATGTTAAGTAAACGCTAAATAAATAAATATTAAATACAATATTTCCGTCATTGGGATTTTGATAGAGATTACTGAATCTGTAGATCACTTTGGGTAATGTTGACATCTTAGCAATATTAAATTGTCAAATTCATGAATTCAGAATGTCTTTCCATTTATTTGTGTCTTCTTTAATTCTTTCAGCAACATTTTGTAGTCTTCATTTTGCAAGTCTTTCACTTCATTGGTTAGTTTACTCCTAAGTTTTTTATTCTTTTTGATGCTGTTGCAAATGGATTTGTTTTTTAATTTCCTTCTTAGGTTGTTCTTCATTAGTACATAGGAATGCAGCTGATTTTTGTGTCGATTTTGTATCCATCCTGCAACTTTGCTGAATCTATTTGTTAATTCTAACAGGTTTTTTTTTGTGCGTATGGAATCTTTAGGGTGTTCTATAAGATCATGTCTTCTGTGAACAGAGATAATTTTACTTCTTTCCTTCCAATTTGGATGCCTTTTTTTTTTCTTTCACCTAATTAGTATAGCTAGGAATTCCCATACTATGCTGAATATAAGTGGCAAAAGTCAGCTTCCTTGTCTTGTTCCTCATCTTATAGGAAAAGCTTTCAGTCTTTTACCATTTAGTATGATGTTCGTTGTGGACTTTTCATGTGTGATCTTCATTATGTTGAGATAGTTTTCTTCCATTCCTAGTTTAAGTGTTTTTCTTTTATCATGAAAAAGGTGTTGAATCTTGTCAAATGCCTTTTCTGCATCAATTGAAATGATCGTGTGGTTTTTGTCTTTCATTCTATTAATATGGTGTATTACATTGATCCCTTTTCACATATGTTGAGTCATCCTTGCATTTGAGGAATAGATCCCACTTGGTCATGGTGTATAAACCTTTTAATGTGCTATTCAATTGAGTTTGTTAGTATTTTTTAGAGGATTTTTGCATCAATGTTTATCAGAAATATTTGTCTTTAGTTTTCTTGTAGAGTATTTGTGTGGCTTTGATATCAGAGTATGCTGGTCTTATAGAATGATTTTGAAAGTGTTTCCTCCTTTTCAGTTTTTTGGAAGAGTTTAAAGAAGATTGGTAAATGTTGGGAGGTTTTGTAATTTTTATTACAGATTCAGTTTCCTTACTAGTTAGAGGTCTGCTCCGATTTTCTATTCATGCTTCCATCTTGGTTGGCTGTGTGTTTCTAGGAATTTATCCATTTCATCTAGGTTATCCAGTTTGTTGGTGTATAGGCCATGCTCTTTTCTCCAAGTCATGGCCTTTGTTCTTGAAATTCTTGAGCTGTTGGTTGTTCAGTTTCTTGTTGTCCACCATGCCAGGCTGGTGATTCCCTCCCTCACGCCCACCCCTGCTCTGCAGTCACACTCCCAGGAACTCGCCACTGCCTGAGCTGCTATGCCTGCTGTGCCACTGCTTCCTTCCTTCTCTCACCCGTCTGCTCCTCTCCCTGCCTGTGCCACTTCAGTGCTCAGGGGAAGACTACTGCCTGCCCAGTGGTGACAATGGCAACGGCATATGTTGTGAGCTGAAAGGGGAAAACAGCCTCCATCTGTTACGTGAATTTTACCTCCATTTTTAAAAAGAAAGAAAGAGGAAGAAGAAGGGAGGGGAGGGGCCCATCCTTTTAAATTAGATAGACTGTTTGATCTTGAACAAGTACTTAACGTCTCTGGGCCTCAATTGGAGTTGGGGTTGGTGTGAATTTAAAAGCATTCATTTACAAAGTATTTAGCATTTCCTGTCATGAGGTGAGAAAGATGAGAATAAAAAAATAATGGTGAGAAGAAAAGGTACATAGACTCCTCTCTTATCACTTAGGAATGTATTTTGCTGCAAACAGCACAAGCTTAGTACACTAGATCCATCAAATAAGAGTCGGTTTTTTGCTCATGATAAAGTCCAGAACTGCTGCAAAGTTCCAGGATGTCATCAGATCCCAGATTCCTTCTGTCTTTCTGCTTGATGTGTGACATTTGCCTCATGGTTGTAAGACAGTTGCTACACCTCTAGAGAGGAAAGGAGAGGAGAGCACCTGTGTTTCTGGCAGGAAGAAGAAGAAAGTCACAAGAAGCTGAGGGTGAGAGCTACTGGAAAGCCAAACTTTCCTAAAACTGTCCAGGTGACTTTTGCTTATACTTCATCAGCCAGAACTGGATTGCATGGCGACCACTGGCTGCAACGGAGGCTGAAGGTTGAGATTTTTAGCTGTGCGTGTGGCCACCTTGAACAGGTCATATCCTCTTACTGAGAAAGGAGAATGAGCAATGGAGAGTCTCTGCCACAGCCAGTATGACTCTGTCAAGTGAGGGAGCGGTTAATCAAATAATCAATTAACGCAACTTAGCAATGAGATAAGAAGCGTGTATGCGGCTGTGTGTAAGTATGTAACGAGGGATCTTGCCCTGGTCTGCGGCTCAGGAAGGTTTTCCTGAGGAAGTGAGGTTTGGCTGCTACCTAAGGATGCACAATAGTTGTTAGGTAAAGAGGAGGAAGAGTGTGCAAGCAGAGAGACGGGGGAGCACACCTGTGGCAGGAGGGAGCACGGTGCATTTGAGGAAGGCCTCTACGGCTGGCACATAGCCTGGGGATGGGAGTGAGCGGCCACAACATGAACGCGACATGTTGCAGGGCCACAGCACTCAGGACGGCATTGACCACGTGGAGGCTTTGCATCCTGGTCCTAAAAGCAATGGAAAGCCCTGGAGGGTCTTGAGGGGGAGTGATATAATCGTCGGCATTATGAAAAGATCATCTTTGCTACAGCACGGAAGGTGCTTTGGAGAAGGACAGGAGTAAGTTCAGAGAGACCCCTTGTGAGGTTGGCGGCCGGCACAGAAGATAATGGTCATTGGGACTAGATAGAGGGTCTTCATTTGGGTTCCCCAGAAGCAGGCCCTGGGACAAGGATTCAAATGCAAGTAGCTTATTTGGCAGGTGATTCCAGGAAAGCCCAATGGAGTTGTGGGGAACCAAGACACAGGAAAGGAGGCCAGTAAACCTTGCATTATCTGTCGCTGTGGGCACTGGGAGCTTAGCCCCGTGGAGTGCTTCAGGAGCCAGCACAGGATGCACACCTGGGAGTGACGAGGAGCTGGTATATTTGTCCTCCCTCCCCCAGCTCCCCATCAGTCAGAGCCTGGGGCTGCACTTCAGCCTGCTGCGCTTGGGGGGCAAAGTTGGCTCCTATGGCTAGAGAAAGCCCCCAGACAAAGAGATTTGGGGGCCAGCATTGGAAAGTGACGTTGGCATGTGCAGAAAAGGGAAAGACCAAGGAGATATGGACAGGGTCTGCTTCAGGGGGAGCAGGAGGTGGAGAAGAGTGGACACAGGTAAGGGCTATTTAGAGGTAACACTGACAGGGCATGGTGGTGGATTGGCTCAGGGGTGAGGTAGAAGACAGTGTGTCCAGGAGGACCCTCGAGTGTTCAACCTGAGCAACCACAGGAAGGGGTGAAGGGAGACCAGATATTTGGGGGGAGAAGATCATGAGTTGGGTTTTAGATGCATTGAGTGGAGCCTTTAGAGGAGGTCAGGAATGGGGACGCTTCTGTACAGGTGGCAATTAGGCTGCAGCTACGTGTGGTGGGGGGAGGGGGGCAGGAGGTGCCTAGGAGCAGGCCTGGGGATCCCAGGCATTTGTCGTCAGAGCAGCCAGAGGCAGGAGGGAAATCACGGTGTCATGGTGGCAGAGGCCTTGTAGTTCAGGTGTTGCAGTGTGCTGTCGCCTGTGCCCCCGTCCGCTGCCTGAGGGACAGGGACGGGATGGCTTTATCCCCGCAGTTCGAGCCTTTCCTTCCTTTCACTGCCTATGAGAGCTGCCTGGGAGGAGGCAGACTGTGGTCTTATGGTGCTCACGGGGGGCCATTGAGCAGAGTCTCCTGATTTCCTGGGCCCTCCTCCCACCCCAGAAACTGTCTGGAACAGCAGAGAGTGAAAAACCGACAAAGCCAGCCTTGGATGCAGCAGAGCTGGCAGCTGCCCTCTCTCTGCATATCCCTACAGTAAATGCCTAAAATCCCAATGACAGGGCATGAGCCTTTCATGCAGCCCTGAGAGCGAAGGCCTAGAATGCCAAGCCTCTGGGAGAGATGATGGTGAACTTCAGTTCACACTGAGAAAGCAGGGACAGTTATGTCAAAAATTAGCATCTGGCGCGTTTAAAATGTCCCCTTGCTCTCCAGGGGTTCCAGGACGAGATCCAGCTCCTGACTTGGCCCTTGTCCATACCTCCAGCCAGCCCAAACATTTCCACTTGGCTCAACCAAATTGCTTACAGTTTCCTGCCTGTGTTAGTTTCTTTCCTGCCTCTGAGCCTTTGCACTTGCTGATCTCTCTGCTGCAACACCATTCTCTCTTCTTCACTCTACCAACCACTCTCTTTTTCAGACAACTCCACGAATTATTCCTGAATGCCCATAGCTCTGCTGGTTTAGCTGGCCCCCTGACTCCTGCAGGACCCTCTGTTTCTCTCCCTCCTGGCACCTCTGCATTGTAGAGATGTGTTTGCTGGGCTTTTTCTGCCTCAGCCTGAGGCAGGAACTGTGTCACTCTCCTCATCTTTCCCAGTGTGTGGCACAGGGCCTGTAAGACACTTGAGGTGTGTTTGTTGACTGACTTCCTGAGTGAATGAGTGAGTGCAAGTACTTGACTGGGAGGCGGGTGAGAGGAGAAAACAAAAGAGAGCTGGCCCCAAGGAGAGAGTGGGAGATGGGGCGGAGCCTCTGAGGGAGTGAGGCCCCCACAGAGGAGATGTAGATGGCGCCCAGCTTGCCCAACTTGTCACATACTGGCTGAGGTGAGCAGTGTAGCCCATGTCACCCATGGAGGGATGCTCTCCAGAGCCTGATCTGGGAGCAGAAAGGCGAGCCGCTTGTTCTCCTAGGTCCTCTCGTAAAGAGCATTGAGTGGCTCTGCCTCTGCCTACTCTACTCAGACCCAAGTGACCCCATTGGCTGGGGCCTCCTGTTCTGGGTGCCCCGATGTTCCTGCCGGGCTCCCCCAGCAAAAGGGTAGATTCGCTGCTGCAACTGCAGGAGGAGGTGGTCAGCTGCATGGCACCAACAGGCTGAATTTGGTGAACTGAGCACAGGGCTGAGTGCAAGGCCATGCGACAAATGGAGCCAGCCGAAATCGCAGCACTGCTCCTTCCTCTCTGCAATCCTGGACGAGAGACTTCACTCTTTTCCTCAACATGCCCATTTTAAAACAGGGAGAATAATCTTATGACCTCATGATGCTGGAGAGAATGCACGAAGGCAGGGTGTGTCGTCGTAGCAGGGAGCTTCTCTGATGGCCTCTGCCCCAGCTCCTTGGTGCAGATAGGCTGACCCCTGCCATGGATGGGTGGGGTCCGCTTGTGCCCTCTGCACTAGGCCCTCTCCCATGAGGCTTCTTTCCCGTGAACCACTTGCCCTGTCACCCTACGGATGCCGACCCCATGTTTACAGTCCTCGGGGGAATTGTACTATGGCCATGCCCAGGTGGACTAACTGGGGGCAGGTCTGGTCATTTGTTTTCCCCAAAGCTCCCGTGTGGTCGTCAGTATGCATCCAGGACTGAAAAAGCTCATGAGGGACTCCCACTTGGTTCTGCCACAAACTCCCTGGGGAGATATGGGTCAGGCCCAGACCGCACCCCTCTCTTCTGGACCTCACTCGCCTCCTGTGACAAAAGAGTTGTGCTGGACTTGCAATATTTGAGACTGTATTTGGCAAGGCCAAGGCAGTGGGTGAAAGGGTGGCCAGGCTGGCCCCACCTTGCCACACATGACTCAGGTCGCTTGGATCTGTTTTGCGTGTTGGCCTTCTGCAGTTTTCATTTAAGGAAAGGGATCTGTTGCTTTGAAAACCTGGTTGCCAAGCCCTCAAAGCAGAGGATGTCCAAGGCCCTGACCTGCTGGGAAAGTCTTCAGGCCGCTCTGCCGAGAAGTTGATAAGCAGAGCCAAAGATCCATCACAGAGGTTAGAACAGATGTGGTGGAGGAGGGGAAACATTCCCTGAAAGACTGGAGAGGAGAAATGACGAGGGGCACAGCCACGGGGGATGGGTGTAGCCTCTGGTGTCCACATCAGAACCAGGTGGGTGGCAGGGCTGCGGCTGAGGCCACCTGGATGCGGGCGTAGCCCTGTAACCTATGCCCTGCGGGCCAGCAGCTCCCCGAGGAGCAGGACTCCTGAAGTCCCCGGGAACCGAGGCCCGTGGCCCACGGGATCTCCATCCCAACAGTGATCTCTCCTGACACCCAGGCAGGGAGGGGCTGGCGGGACTCTCCGATGGGGGCACGAGGTTAATGGTTAAACTGCCCGGTCCTCCATGGGAGGAGGTTAATGTTTGAACTCCAGACGAATCACAGGAAATGCCACTCACAGAGCTGTCACCGAGCCCGGCACACTTATCACAAATAAAAAATTAACTCTTCAGCTATTCCGGGTTACGTGGCCAAGGCCTTCCCAGCATTTTGTGAGAATGTTTCAGGGTCACCCTACTAGCTGCACGGCCTGCTCTACCAGGCTATTTATTGCTCTGTTTACAGAAGCTGATACCCCCTCCGAGTTGGCTGATGCAAGTGCTTTGGCTCTCCTCAGGGAAGAATGTTCCAGAAAGACGGTGTGGTAGCAGGAAAGGTGTGGGCTTGGCAGTCAGACAGACCTGAGCATGTGCTCTACTGTCACGTAGGGGCTGTGTGACCTTGAGCAAGACTCTGATCCTCTCTGGGCCTTAGTGTCCTCGCCTGCAAAACGGGGACATGCCCTCCCCTTTTCCTTCTTCTCTCTGCCAGCAGGTTGCCCACTCCCAAAGAACGTGAGCAGGAAGGAATGGGCTGGCGACTTTTTTGGGCACGGATGGGGTGGACTTGTTTTATTAAGGTAAAACGCATCTACTGTTAGTGTGAGCAGTTCAATGACGTTCGGTTAACAGTTAATAGTGTTAGAGTGAGTACTCACAATGCTGGGCAAGCAGCACCTCTGTCTAGCTCCAAAACATTTTTACCACCCCAAAATAAAATCCCGTGCCATGCAGCAGTCGCTCCTTAGGCTCCCCTCTCCACTGCCCCTGGCCACCACTGATGTACTTCCTGTCTCCATGGACGGTTCACATAAAAGGAATCACACAGTACGTGACCTTTGCTGTCTGTCTTCTTCCGCTGAGTGTAATGTTTTCGAGGTTCATCCACGGTGAAGCATGTGTCAGTACTTCATACGTGCTGGCATGTATGTTTTCTCTAACAAACATTCCCAGGTCCTTTGCTGGGTCCCCCCTCCCCTCCTCGTTTCTGATGCCCTTTGGGAGACAGATACCTCCCCCTGCCCTGGGACACCGCCCCCATCTGCCCCCAACTCACCTCTCTCCATCCTTTCCTTGGCACAACTGATCTTGGCTCATTTTTCAGAAACAAATAACTTATGTTTGTATAACATTTTAGACATTTTTTATTTTTACTTCTTAAAACAACCTGTGCAGGGTTAGCTGGTTAGCTCAGTTGGTTAGAGCACGGTGCTCTTAACACCAAGGTTGCTGGTTCGATCCCCTTGTGGGCCACTGTGAGCTGCGCCCTCCACAACTAGATTGACACAACTACTTGGTTTGGAGCTGCTAAGTCCTGGAAAAACACACTTAAATAAATAAAAGTTTAAAAAAACAAAACAAACAAGAAAAAACAACCTGTGCAGTAAGTTACCATTATCCCCATTTCACAGATGAGGAAATCGAGGCTCTGCGAGGCTTAAGATGATCCAGGGCTGAAACAGGACTCTCAGCCCAAATCTTTTAACTCCAAATCCTGAAAATTTTCTAATTTGCAATCTAGGCTAAGCTATGAATGACTGATGGCTTCACCCTCCCAAGAACGGATTTGCATTAGAAATAAAAGAGAGGAGACTGTTGAAGCCAACTGATCTTTAATTAGTGTGAGAGTTGGCAGGAAACTAAGAGCTTCAGGCCAGGTGAGGAAGAGTTCTTGGAATGGGTGGGGGGATTCTGCAGGGCGGGGTACAGTGTGTACAGTTCCTAGAAGTGGAAGGGCTCAGCATACAGTGCTCAGAAGCTCACCACAAGCTGGCCTCCCGGAGGGTAATGTGCTTCCGAGGAAGCAGCCTCAGTCTCAGGTTTGAGGGTCCTTTATCTCATCCAGTGCAGCTTCCATTCAACGTCTCAGGCATTTCTCTGCCTCCTAATTCCATAATGCTCTCTGCTTGAATACTTTCAGTGGTGGGGATCTCACTACTTCCAAGGCAGTTCATCCCATGAAATGGCTTGTGCTTCTTGGTTTAAAGAGTAACATACCAGGTGCTCTAGCTGTTCCTCCTGTACTGTGCTTTTACGTGCCTTTGCCTCCCTGGAACTTCAGTTCCTCCAACCCCACCCCGACCACTTCTGTGTGTGGTCCAGCCATCACAAGGAGGGCAACATCTTTCCTGACCTAAACACTATAGGTCAGGCCATTAGCAAAGCCAAGGAAACCTCACCAGGTTGCCCCATGGATGGCCTAGGCCCTGGGGCTGAGAAAGGCAAGAGGTGACATGAGGCTAAGGATCAGGTTCCATGCAGGAACTTCTCCTGAACTGCCTTGGGGTCTTGGGGAGCAGAAAGCGTGAATGGACGTGAGCAAGGTCATGGAGGCTCCAGGGAGAGGGCAATGGCAGCTCCAGGCCGGAGGAAAGCGTTAACATCGATAAAAGCAGAAGCTGGAGGAAGACAGGGGTTCGAGGCAGGAGGAGCTTGGATTCCCTGGTGATTTCCATTAGCAGGCGTGGTGAGCACCGGGGGCGTGGAAGGGGTGTGAGGGGGTGGAAGACCACTGCCCAACCCAGCACGGCCCTGGGGGGCTTGGCTTGATGTTGGCCCCACGTGCCTGCAGCCTGACACATTGCTCCCGAAATAGTCCCAGGTTATCGGCAGGCCATCTGAGCTCATTTATAAATAAATCAAGGACTGCAGGATGGATGCTTCTCTCTGGGTGAACGCAGGGCAGACCTGCAGTGAGCAGAGGGCTGGCAGGCCTTTGGCCGGGCACCGGGCTGCGTGGAGGATTTAGAGATTGCCAAGGCACCATCCTGCCCTCCCAGATCGCCTTTCCCTTACTCCAGCCCCCTCCCCACTGCTAGATCTGCCTCTGGGGCCACCTCTCTATCCCAGGGTAGTGGCCGACAGAGGGAACTAATGTTACTGAGTGTTTGCTTTAGGCCTTGCCCAGGGTATGAAAGAACCCAATCTTTGTCCACAAACTCCAGTAGGCACAGATAGAACTTTCTCCATTTTTCTATCATTTAAATTCTGACTGCATTCTCCTGGGATGGCAGAAACCTAAGCCTTGGTATTTTCTGGACCTTCCCCACAACTTGCCCAGGGTTTCAGAAATTCACATGGTACCATCATGTCTGAGGGAGCTCAACTGGTCTTGACCTTTGCCCCAGAGAGTGGTAGCTGACAGACCTTGTTTCAGGCCACTGGGCCCCTTCGGTGCTTCGCTGGAGGCATGGGCTCTGCCAGGCTGTCTGTGTCCTGCCCATGTAGACGTGACCGCATAGCGGTCTCTCCTCTGGCTATCCCACCATCCGGGCTGGCAGGCAGCAGGGCACTAGTGCCTCTTTCTGGAACCCTCTGTATCCTGCTCATCACTTCCCCTCCCTGTCTCCCCAGTCTGAAGGAAATCTTGCTCCTTTTCTGTTCTCTCCCAAGCATTTTGATTACACCAGAATTTCTCTTCATCCCGCCAGAGGCCTTTGGAATAGCCAGCCAGGAAGATGATAGGTTTTCCTTTCCTCCTTGGAGACTGTGAGCCAGTAATCTGAGGAAGAAGGACAGAGAAAGGGCAAAAAACACCAGGAGGAAAAAAACAAACAAAGATTAATAGATCAGAAAATACTTCACTGCACATACAAATCCTTTAACTCTCACTAAAATCCTGTGGGTAACACTATGCCCATTTTATAGATGAGGAAACTAAGGCTCATAGAGGTAAGTGGCAGGCTAAAGGTAGATATGGGTCCAAAGCTTACCCTACATTCAGCACATGACCTGCCTTAAGCCAGTTTCCCATGCTGTCCACTCAGGCCAGGGCACTCGGTAGGCCCCCTGCTCTCCCCAGATGACGTTTGTGGTCCAGTGTTGTCTTTTCTTGTTTCTCCACTTAAACTTCCCCAGCCTTCCATCCCATCCCCTCCAGCCAGGCAGTCAGTGGCATCAGGTGACCGTCAGAGATGGTGGAAGG
Source organism: Rhinolophus ferrumequinum (assembly GCF_004115265.2). NCBI lineage: Eukaryota > Metazoa > Chordata > Mammalia > Chiroptera > Rhinolophidae > Rhinolophus > Rhinolophus ferrumequinum. The sequence continues at coordinate 90,545,654 of NC_046291.1, read as the reverse complement.
GCGGGAGGCAGGCCCCTCACCTGTCCTGGGCCCTGCTCGCCCACGCAGCAGCTAATTTATGCTTTTTCAGCCCTGCCTGTCCAGAGGCTCAGTAGCAGTGGCACTGTTTACAAAGTGCCCCCATTCCTTATCTCCTTGGATGGCCCTCACCCCCAATCAGGCTGCGATCTTTGCAGCTCAGGACCTAAAACTTATCAGGATCCCACAGGGACCTGAGTCCTGAGCTTTGTCCCTTCCCTTCCAGAGCTCCTGGGGAGAGGCCAGGCCAGGCCAGGATGTCCTGTCTCTCTCCCCCAACTCAGAGCAGGGACCTAATGGGGAGTGAGGTCTGAGGTCCTCCCCTCACACCCTGGAGCAAAAGAGGTCCCTGACAGCAACCAGGAGGCTGCACGGACCACCCTGCTCCCCGGCCGTAGGCCCTGCAGCCCAGCTGTGGCCACGCACCACCTGTACTGGGATTTCCTTAATAATTTTTCCTTTAAAACAATTGACTTTTTTTCATCATGCTGTACATTAGCTCTTAGACTTATTCATTGTACATAACTGCAACTTTGTCCTCTTTGTCCCCCATATCTCCACGTCCCCCTCCCCAGCCCCTGGTAACCACCATTCTGTTCTCTGCTTCTATGCGTTTGTTTTGGGTTCCACAGGTGAGTGAGATCGTGCGGTATTTGTCTTTCTGTGCCTGGCTGATCATTTAGCATAATGTCTTCCAGGTTCGTTCATGTCGGCACAAATGGCGGGATTGCCTTCTTTTCGAAGGCTGAATAATATCTTATTCTCATTTTCTTTGTCCGTTCATCCTTCAGGGGACATTTAGGTTGTTCCCATATCTTGGCTATTGTAAATAATGCTACAGTGAACACGGGGGTGCAGCTATCTCTTTAAGATACTGATTTTATTTTCTTTGGGTAAGTACCCAGAAGTAGACTTGTTGGATCATATGAAATCATACTTTTAATTTCTTGAGGAACCTCCAAACTGATTTCCATAGTGGCTGCACCAGCTTACATTCCCACCAACAGCGCATAAAGTATCTCTTTCCTCCAATTGACTTTTTTTTTTTTAAACTTAGCATCATCCTAAACAATAGTCATTATAACATCACAAATGTGATATGCTAGTTGTATAACTTTCTAATGCCTATAAAATTCTCTTTAAAATTGGGTCACTATTAAAATTAAAAGTGTTCCACCAGGCATCAGCTAACAGTACACGCCGCCCGGATATGCTCCTTGAACGCTGGGCACCCTGCGTCTGTCCCTAGGCCCTCCATGCCTAGCTGGTGAAGCCGAGACTGGCAGAGGGTGTGGCCATGTCGTGCAGCAATGCTGTGTGGAGCTAGCGTCCAAGTCTGCCGCCACCAAGGGTCAGCCTGGCAAATGGAATCCCAGCTCCACCAGTATCGGCTCTGTCACCCTGCACGTGTCACTTCACCCCTTGGAGCCTGGGTTCCTCATCCCTGCTGTGGGGTCGGACGCTGCCTGACCCCGACAGGCTCACATGTCTGATGCGTGTCCAGAACATGACGGGATGGCCCCTTCCCCAGTTTTTACTCTCTCCAGGGCTGTGATGAAGGGTGTGGCAGTGAACCAGTCGGCAGGGGAACCCCACTTATCATGACGGGAGTCTGCTCTCCTCTCTCCCTCACCTCTCACCACCAGCCACTCCTACCCTACCTTCTGCCAGCACCAGGCCAGTGTCCCTGTGGGCCCAGCCTGACATGACTCAGGTCAGGAAGCCTGCCACATGCCCTGGCACCCTCCTCATCTGTCTGGCCAGCTGGACACGGGTTGTCCAGCCCCATGGACTGGAGCTATGGGCCAGTCCCAGCCCTGAATCCATTTCTCCACAGTTGGTAAGGACCCCCACTGCTCCAAAACAAGAGACGCGGCTGAGCTGGGAGAGAGGCTGCCACAGAGATCTCTGCAGGAGAGAGAACACAGGGCCTGCCTCATCCTCCAGGCTCCAGATGCTAGACCAGCTCTGAGTGGAGACACAGTGGGTCATCTGTGAAAGGCCCTCCCAGGACCATGTCACCATCCCAAGGGCAGCCAGAGAGACCAGTCACCCAGGGGCTGTGAGCTCTAGGACACCCTGCTCAGGCCTAGTGAGCAGTGTCCACAGCTGGAATCTGGAGGACCAGGCCCCCGGCAGTGGTGGAGCCCTGCCTGGGCACTCTGGGGGAGTTCAAGATAGAGATAAGCTTGAGCCCTCCCCCCACCCCCGCTCTTTCAGGGCTCACTGTGAGACGTGGATGAAGGTTCAGAAATATCCAAGGGGCTTCTCATCCCACATTCCTCAAAGGACACAGACACCTGGTCCTTTTGTCCCATAGGTGCTTTGACAGACCTTGTAGGAGCCACATCCAAACCCCGCCCTCTGTGTCCAATGTCTGTCTCCTCCATTCCTGAGCCCCTCCCTTGCCCAGCGTGGTAGCCTGTCCTGTAATGCCTGGGGCTGCTTCATCTCCAAAGCCCCCAGTCTTCCACCCTGATCTCAGGCCTGACCTTCTCCTGGGGCCCACCCACTTCCTCTCTCCCCCTGTTCCACCTGGAGGCTGATCCTACTGCCAGGGGAGAACTGGTCACACCTGCCTTCACCTTCCCAGCCCTCAGTCCCCTCCCTGCCCCCTCCCTGCTGTCCCAGGCCCACACCCGGCTTCCCCTCCACCTCCTGCCTCTCCCTTGCACCCCTAGCCTGGCTCCAGTAAGGAGGGCTCTAGGAAGCTGGGGTTGGTGTCATCTGAAGACAGGGCAGGTGGGCGGAGCCTGTGAGGTGGCACAAAGCAGCGTGGCTATATAGTCAGTCACTTCCTGGCCTCTGTCTCCTGGCTGTGTGACTCCGGGAACCCACTGGCTGCACTGCTGTGGATTAAATGAGCTGTGTGTAAAGCACGAGTGACGCTGGTAGACACCGCCAGAGCTGGCAAGCAGGGGACTGGCTGGCCAGAACCTTAACATGGCATTTAGAAGTCAAGTGTGCATCAAGGCAAAAGCCCGTGTACAAGGGACATGTGACAGGGAATGGCACGGGAGCCAAAGACTCTGTCATTTGTTTAGTGCCTACACTAGGCCCAGCCTGTTGCAAGCGCAGTCCCCTGGCAGTGGGGAATCACGGGGAATCACGCAGGGTCCTGTTCTCACGGGCTCTGTGCCCAGTGCGGGAAGCCATCTCCACCCAGGCAGCGGGTGGAGCTGCCCGCCTACAGTGACCGCCTTGCCACCCGGAGCTACTGCCTGTCTCCTATCTCAGATTTGCTTCTGGGAGCCAAGGGTGGGTCTGAGCCCCAAGTGGGAGCCCTCGCTGCAGGGAGGAGGAAGGTACAGCATGGAGATTCTCAAAGCAACGCCTAATGACCACAGACTCCAGGGAGTTCTTAAAACGCAGATTCCTGAGTCTTGGATGGACTGGATTAGATCTCTTGGGTTGGGGCCCAGAGATCTGCATGGTTAGCTTGCTCCCATGTGATTCTGATGTATGCTGGGGGATCAGAACCTCTAAAGGGGGACAGGTCCCCAGGGAACTTCACTTAGAGGAGACACAGGTGTCAGAAGGATAGTAAGGCTTTGAGCCTGGTTGTATTCACGCCAGAACAGACTCTTGCTCTTTCCAAAACTGGGAATTTGCCCTCTGGGTAATCCAACAACCCCTTCCGACCACACCCACTGCCTAGTCCCTGGTGCTAAAAATTGCCCTGCATTTCAGAGGACCCAGCCTGGCCCAGCCTCCTGATGCCAGGATGGAACAGGAAAGGGCCTGGAGAGGATGGTCAGGTGGGAGCTGCCTTTCACTTGCAGCCACTGTGTGGGGCTTGGTCTCTTCCTCTTGACAATTTTAGGAGGAAAGCATTTGTTTCCCCCGGAAGAGAAGAAGAAATGGGCTAGGGCAGCTGCGGGGTGATGAGGCGGATGGGAACCTGCGGCCGACCAGCAGCCACGAATCAACGCGGATCCTGAAAGGGGGAGTGGGAATGAAAAGACACTCACAATGATGATGATGCGGCCGGTCTCCAGTGATACTGAAGCACCTCTTTATTGAAAACTTCCACTTATATACCCTATGCATACGTGCAGCATCTATAGTTCAATGCTTACAGGAATGCGTGACATCACAAACAGTTAATCTTTACCCCAAATACAAAGTACAAGTTTCAAGCAAGCCCGAAACCCACTATCTTAAGGCAGAAGCTATCCATTATTCTGATAACCATCAGTGGTCAGCGACTGAGAGACTGACCATCCTCCCTGCATGCCTAGGCGGCTAGCACATAGCCCCCAGGTCCAGGCAGAAACAATGCCTCAGGAGCAGAAACAGATTAATTATAAACAGAGCCTGGCCGAACCAGTCTCCAAGGCTCCAAAGAGCTCAGGCCTTTGCGGCTCCCCACATCTCCCCCTTTTTTATTTATTAGAAGGCATGAGCCATAAGAGGCAGGGTGACGGCACCTGGCTTAGGCGTCCTAGAATATCCTTAACAACTTGCCCGTCTCTGGTACTTGTATAGAAAAATACAAGCCCTGTCTTAGGTGTTGAAAGGTTTCTTAGGACTTGCCCGTCTTTGGTTGTTCCGTCCCACTCAGGCGGGGGGGAGATGGGCCCACGGCCTTGATTTGAGCTTTAATTGATACACATCGGCATGTATATCCATCATTCTATTAATAAAAGCTCGAATGATCAGAGGGAGTAAGCACAAAATTATACAGACACATATGCCCAAGGCAAGAAACACCAAAACAATGTGTACTAAATCAGGCATAACTGGCAGAGAAGGCAAGACGCTCTTCAAAGCGTTAACAAAGTCAGAGGCAGCCTGAGCAGCATCAAATTTTAAGGGCTCAGCTTCTCTCATATTTTTAATCTCATCATGAAGCTGAAGCATATCAAGGGACACATCAGCATTATGCCAAATTCCCTGAAGGTGTAAACGAATCCGATTCCAATCATACTGACTATTATTATACCTTTTAGAAGTAACACATATCCAATGATATTCTGAATGACATTCTAAATAAGATTTAACTTTTATACTTTGAATCACATCTCCCATATACTGAACTCCTACAAAATGTACATTAATATTTCCAATCAAAAGTGTATAAGGGGAAGGAACACAAGCAGATACATTAACAGATTTCTTAGACCAGTCTCTAGTCCCGTCTTGTAAATCAGTCACCTGACTGCAGGGAGTGCCTGATTTACAAAACTTTCCAAATGTTGTTTCATGTGTCCATCAGAAGGCAATCCTAGGGCGTGAGTGTCACTGACATAATCTGGAATCTCAGGACCATCCCATACAGCAGGGTGGAGGATTGGTGGATCAGGAACATAGGCCCAATACGTCTGGTCTTCTTCTGTATTGCTGAGGGTCATCAATGTCATCAGCAGGTAGAGGGTCCACCTGTCGCACCAATCGTTCTGGCAGCCACCGAGGACTATCTGCATCCTGTGGAAAAACACAAACATGCCCTCGGCCCCATATGAGGACTCGGTCTGGGCCTTGCCATGATCCAGTAAGTGGATCCTTCTTTCTGACCAAAGCCTCAGGGACGGCAGAAGGATGCCAGAAACGTTCAGCTGCACTCTTAACATAGGCATCCAAAGTCAAAAAATTTTGAATAAAAAGACAAGTAATTATGGGGCGTTAGGGGATATAACTCCCCCTTTTTTATTTTTTGTAAAATGACTTTTAATGTGCCATGAGTACGTTCAACAATCCCTTGCCCCTGGGGATTGTAAGGAATGCCAGTAACATGATTAATTAAAAATTGTTGACAAAATAAAGCAAATTTTTTACTGGTGTAGCCGGAGCCATTATCTGTTTTAAGTTTTTTAGGAGTGGCAGAAGGGTGTGGTAACCCTGGCTGGAGGGCACCCATAACTTCCATAGTTTTATTTACTTTTTTCAAGTACTGTAACAATCTCTATTTTCCTGATTTCTTCTTGATTACAAAAATAGGCGAATTTCAGGGTGAATTAGATTGAATCACATGGCCTTTTTTAAGCTGCTCCTGTACAAGCGCTTGAGCGGCTAATATTTTTTCTTGAGTTAGGGGCCATTGATCTATCCACACAGGCGTATCAGATTTTCAAATTATAGCCTCTGCTGTCCTTTGGTGGAGTACAGGTAAATCTATGACCCCCGGGGAAAATATCCTAAACCTGTTTTTTGTAAATTAGGATTAGGTGATATGGGTTTTTGTCGTCCCTGTCCTTCAATTCCTAAGCCCTGTCCTGGGAGGAGCCCTTGATCAAACATTTGTTGAGTTACTTGGGTGTTTGGGCTAAAGAGATAAACTCCCATATCACTCATAATATCTCGTCCCCAGAGATTGACTGGGAGGCCAGGGATAATATACGGTTGGAAAGTTCCCTGATGACCTTCCTGATCTTGCCAGGACAGAAGATCACTGCTTTGAAGAGGAGATTGAGATTGGCCTATACCTTGTAAGCTTGTGTTAGTATAGAGTGCCGGCCACTTAGAGGGCCAATGTTCAGCAGATATGCAGGACACATCAGCTCCAGTATCTAAAATTCCTTGAAAACTTTTTCCATTTATTTTAAGTAGCAGCACTGGCCGATCTCTCTTTATTTCCTGAATCCAATAAGCATCCGAGGAGCCAAATCCTCGATCTCCTCGTTTCTGATCTTGTCTATTCTTCCCCACCTTAATGCGAGGCAAAATAATTAACTGAGCAATTCGGGTTCCAGCAGGTATGGCAGAAATATTTAAAGGAGAATGGACCATGATTTTAATTTCTCCTGTAAAATCCTCATCAATAACTCCTGGGGAAACATGGATACCTTTCATAGTAGAGCTACTTCGTCCTAACAGTAACCCTACAGTTTTATAAGGCAAGGGGCCAAATATCCCTGTGGGAAGGGCCTGCATGCCCATCTCAGGAGTTAATATGATGTCGGAGGTGGAACACAAGTCCAATCCTGCGCTGCCTGAGGTGGCCCTGAATAAGTCTGTGATGTATTTTCTTTCAGGGACGGATTTCCCGTCTGCCCTGTCACCATGGTTTGAGTTTGCAGTGCCCCATAACATTGTTGAGTCGGGGCCTGGGGCTGGCCCCTCACCCAGTTTCCCTGGATCGGCTTTCCATCTTTATCTGTTCTGGACTTGCATTCATTAGACCAATGCTTTCCTCGCCTACACTTAGGACATATGCCAGGAAGCTTTTTTGCAGAAGCCGCGGTCGGAACCGAAGGATTTTCGGCTTCTGTTTTACGTGGACATTGAGTAGCTCGATGTCCCATTTTTCCACAATTAAAACAAGCTCCAGCACGACCATTTGTATGGAGCTTTGCCTGTTGAAGCAGTACTTCATGAATACTCTTTCCTTGCAAGGCAGCAGCCAAGGCCACCCCCTGAGAGAAGGAGGGGCCGACATCGGCACATGAACGGATAAAATCAGAAATAGTGCCTTTTTTCTTAATGGGTCTGATAATCGCTTGACAGGCAGAATTTGCATTCTCACAGGCAAGCTGTTTTATGAAAGCCTGCGTGGCTACAGACGCTCCAAAGGTCCGTCCCGCAGCAACAGTAAGGCGAGACACAAAATCTTGAAAAGATTCATCAGCTCCCTGTCTTATCTGAGTAACCTGTTCTTCTTTGCTATTCTTATCAGGCAACATTCGCCAAGCATTTTTGGCTGCTGAGGCAATTTGATCATAAACACGAGGTGCAAAATTCCATTGATTTCTAGCATCCTCATATTCGGGTCCCTCTCCTGCAAGCATTTCAAAAGTGATTGGAATATTTCTCATCTCATTTTCATTGGCTCTAATCTTACAATTCTCATAGAATTCTGATTTCCATATAAGAAAGTCACCTCCGGACAGGCAAGCATAAGCAATTTTCTTCCAGTCCTCTGGAGGAGTAGCCTCACTGGACAAAGCATCTAAAATTGCCATGGTAAAAGGAGCTATAGGGCCATACTGAGCACAGGCCTCTTTTAATTCCTTTACTTGTTTCCACTGAAAAGGTCTCCATTCCCTAACTTGATTTCCTGCCTGATCCGTTCTCTCAAAGAGAGGATAAACGCCAAAACGTTCTGTAGATTCTCCTTGCTTGTGAGCTTCCTCACAAGCTAGCTGAAGCGGAGAACGTACAAGGGAATCTGACCCTGGCTTAACGTATCCTGGCGGGGGTTTTGTTAGCATATCCCAGACCGGCGGCTGCGGTGGTGGCAGCGGAGGGTCCCACATACGAGGTCCCTCTGGAGGTGGTACAGTGGGGTTAATTACAGGGGATTCACCACCCCCTGGATTTCCTGGATCTCTATAAGGAATCTGGGGAGGCCTGGGACAATTTTCCCCCTCCCTAGTAATCTTGAGTTCTACTAATTGTCCTTGAAGCATCTTTATTTGCTCTGTAAGCGTAAAGATAGGATCTACAAACCGCCTGCTTTCTTGAGCTGCAGCCATTACGGAATATTTTTTTCTGTCATATTTAGCTGCAGCTTCTTCTAAATCTTTCTGATCTTGAGGGCCTAAATTTTTCCATTGATCATCTGGAGGTCCCTGGCTAGCAGGTTCTTTATTATGCATAGGAGCTTCCTCGGCACAGTCAACCCCCTCCCTTTCTCCCAGCTCTTTATTATGCTTAGCAAGTCCCTCTGCATACCTGACTTTCTCCCCCTCCTCCTTCTCCTCCGGAGAGGCGGCAGATGGAAGAATTTTTTCATTTTTAGCCTGTTTTACTTTTTTTAGTCTAGAACTCTCACTTTTAAGATTTAAACAGTCTCTTATCAAAGTCCATAACCCGAATGTTTTTATAGGGACCCGCTGAGGTCCTTGGGCAATATAATAGTCCTGTAATTGTTCTCCAACCTTTTTCCCAGTTTCCAAGCTGACGGTACCTTTATTTGGAAACTTAGGGCAAACTTCCTTTACAAATTCTAAAAATTTATCTAATTGCTCTTTGCTCACCCTGCTGCCACGGGCGGCAAGAACTTTTTTGAGGCCTCTAACATACAGGTCCTTGCTGCTGGCGTGACCCATTTTCTTAAGTTTTCTAACACACAGGTCCTTGCTGATAGCGTGACCTATTTCTCTTTTCCCTGACTCGGCCCTTCTTTCACACAAATAAATAGCCCAAACAAGCTCCGTAACACGAGGTCGTGGAGCTATCACTCACTCACACACTCATTCGACCGAGGGGACAGTGTCCTACTCACCGTAGCTCCGTTTAGCTCGTGAACCGAGCCGGTACCAATCCGTACGGTGTTCCTCACTGAATCCCCCGTGTTCAGGCCCCACGTTGGGCGCCAATTGCGGCCGACCAGCAGCCACGAATCAACGCGGATCCTGAAAGGGGGAGTGGGAATGAAAAGACACTCACAATGATGATGATGCGGCCGGTCTCCAGTGATACTGAAGCACCTCTTTATTGAAAACTTCCACTTATATACCCTATGCATACGTGCAGCATCTATAGTTCAATGCTTACAGGAATGCGTGACATCACAAACAGTTAATCTTTACCCCAAATACAAAGTACAAGTTTCAAGCAAGCCCGAAACCCACTATCTTAAGGCAGAAGCTATCCATTATTCTGATAACCATCAGTGGTCAGCGACTGAGAGACTGACCATCCTCCCTGCATGCCTAGGCGGCTAGCACATAGCCCCCAGGTCCAGGCAGAAACAATGCCTCAGGAGCAGAAACAGATTAATTATAAACAGAGCCTGGCCGAACCAGTCTCCAAGGCTCCAAAGAGCTCAGGCCTTTGCGGCTCCCCACAGGAACCCAGGTCTGTGGGACTCTAGAGTCTTGGTGTTTTCGGAAGGTCATGGGCTCTGTGGTGGTGATGGTGGTGGGGGGGGTCTGTGCTCTGTTCCCCAAACTGGATGAGGGGTGACTGCTCACCTCCTGAGTGTCATCTCAGCTCTACTTCTGCCCCTCTCCAAACCTGTCCACAGTGATGTCCTCCCACATGGCATGGGTCTCCAGAAGCCTGGGTTTCCCTGGGTTTCTTCACCTGGGATCAACTTTGGGAGAATTGGTGGCTGGTTATGTTAAATGATAATTTTTTAAAGGGAGTGTAATCATGCTTGTGAACAGGAATCATTTGCCCTGCTAACAGTTACCTACAGCTTACAGCTCAAAGACAATGAACGTCCCCAAAGACAAAAGTCAGGCGACCCTAGAATCCAATTACCCAGAAGGCTGGTCTTAGCGCCTCGTTTTGCACTGAGGACGCCAGTCATCTTTTTGATTCATTTCAAAGTCTTTCAGTTACCAGAAGGGAGCCACAAGTATGGGTCTGAGCTTTCTAGCAGCCAAATCAAAGAGGAATCAGCCTCAAGAGTCAGTGTCTCTAAGGAAGGATATGTCGTAGGTGTTCATCATAGATTCAGGTTCTCATTGCATTGAGACCAGATTCTTCTTCCGGGAGGGGCCTCGTAAAGGGAACCCAGTGAGCTGGCAAGCAGTGTCTTCCACAGTTTTCCTACTAAAGATGCAGTGTCCACTCTGGTGTGGCTGCTTCCAAAGGCCAGGACAGTGGCTCACAAAGTGTGGTTCCAGGCCAGCAGCGTCAGCCTCCCCTGGGAACTTGTTAGCAATGCAACTTCCCAGGCTCCACTGGGACTGTAGGGGTGGGGTCCAGCTATCTGTGCTTCAACAAGCCTTCTGGATGATTCTGATGCAGAATGAAGTTTGAGAATCATGATACAAGGGCTGTGAACCTTGCCATTGCGTTAGAATTACCTGGAAGGCTTTAGCACAGGATCATGCCTGGGCCCCACCCAAGACCAATTAAATCAGGATCCCCGGGTGTAGGGCTCAGCTAGGTATGTTTTTATACCTAAAACATGGTTATACTGTCCAGCCAGGATGGAGGCCCACTGTCGTCGTCATTCCATGCGAGCTGAGGGCAAGATGTGTTCCATCCTCTGCTCTAGAAAAATCCAGACTTGTGCTTGTGAAGCTTATGAGATACTGTGTCTCCCTCCTTCCTTCCCTCCCTTCCTCCCTCCCTTCAATACTGAGCACTTATGTATAGATGGCAGAGTCTAAGGCTCCAAGACAAAAAGGCACATTAGACACCACTGGTTCCTGACCTCAGAGTCAGTACCTAATGGGAACTCCTGGCAGACAAGCGTGTTAGGGACCGTGACCGGTGGTGGGGCGGCCCTTGGCCCACGCTCCATCCCAGTCTGATACTGTTGCTGTCCTTGGCAGGCTGCGCGGGGCTGTGGGACAACATGAGCTGCTGGCCCTCTTCTGCTCTGGGACAGACTGTGGAAGTGGAGTGCCCGCGATTCTTCTGGATGCTCACAGGCAGAAACGGTAACCACCCAGCCCAGGGCTCTGGCTGACAGGTTGCGCGGTGGCCTCTGGAGGGAGCCTCGGCCTGGAGCCATCAGTCCAGGGAAACTTCCCTGAGGACAAGTAGTGAGGGGAGTGGTGAGGGTGGGCGTCCTCGTTAGGATTGAAACCCTGCTTGGGGGGTGTGGAGTGGGCTGTTTTTAGGGCCCCAAGGAAGGGACAGGAGGCAATGTACTGGGGAAGTGACAAAGGAGACTGGGCGTGCTGCTCTCTGCCCCACACCCCCACTTAGGGGTTCCCGTCCTTCCTTCCATATTTCTGCCCCCTTTGCAACCAGAGCCCTTACTCCAGCCCCTCTGTCTGGGTCCCACCCTGGCACAACCTGGCCTCCAGAACACTTACTTCACCTGTGCCCATTCGGCCAGGCCCTGCGGATAAGCTGTGCCCTCCCCGGAAGTCCCCAGTCTCCTGGGGGATCTCTTGTCTGAGAAAAGCTACAGTTTACAAGAACTTTCTTAAGTGCAGGCAGGGAAGTGAGGAGGCGTCTCAGACAGGGGATAGTCAGGGCTAAAGCTCCATTACATGCCACGCATTTAGTCATCAAAAAGCCCCTGCAAATCACAGACGGTTCCCACCGCACTTGACCTAGTAAATAGTAAACATAACAGGGATTCAGAGGGGTTTAGCAGTTTGCCTAAAGTTCACAGCTACAAGATGGAGAAAACAGGACTCAAACCCAGAGCTCTCTAACTTCAAAGCTGGTGCTCTGTCTCCTAGGCCCTGGTCAAGATTGGCCTACAGCCCCACAACGGGAGTGACCCTGGGTGGAGGCAAGGTGGTATCATGGCCTTTGGCCCCTTGCCCTTCGTGGGGTCATTTAAAATCTAAAGCCTGGCCTGGCTCCGCTATCCCTCTCCCCTCATTCATGTCGGGCAGGAAAACTGCCCGATGAGGCCCTTAACAAAAATGAACCAAAAAAGGTGACTTAACATTAAAACCCAAAGTCAGGAAACTACGATCAGCACAGCACCGAGACTGCGCAGGAGGCGAGAGGAGGATAAATTCTTTACACCATGATTCTCTAGTACAGGTGGGCATGCGTACGTGTGCGTGGAAGCACACACACACACACACACACAGATTTGGGGAGCACACTCCTGTGGCTCACTGTCACTCTCAGCCTCACTTGACGCCTCGATACAGGAATTGGAGGGGGCCAGGGAGTCTGGTATGAATCCCACCTCTCCCTTTATGGCTTGGGCAATGCTAGCTGCTGAAACAGACAGATCCCCCAAATCTCGAAGCCTTCATCCAGGGCCTGCCTGCCGAGGGTCCAAAACAGGCATTCCTGACGAGCAGGAAGCTCCTCTCTCTGGGGTGATTGCGACATCCCGGCACCTCCTTGCTTGTGGTGTCAGCACACAGCTTGCAGGCTGACTGGCAAAGGAAAGGACCCAGAGGATCAGCCAGGGAAGGACCAGGCCTGAAGGTGATGCCACTTCTGCCCTCATTTCCTCTGCCAGAACTCAAGTCATATGGTGACAGCGAACTGGAATGGACATAGGAAAATAGGATTCACTTGGGTGTTAGTCTCTGCCTCTGGGCCCAAGTTACTCAAATTGTCTCTGAGCTTCAATTTTCTCACCTGTAAAATGGGGAGAATAAATAACACCACTCCTGTAAGGCTGTGCTCGGAAATACATTTTAAATATCTTCGTCTCTTCGGTCCCTTCTTGTCCTTCCTCTCTCTGCCCCTTAAACACCCCCACATGCTCACACACGCGAGCAAACTAACCAACAGACTTTATCTCCTGGCATGACCCCTCCGTGTCCGTCTCTGGGATCCGTTGAGCTCCGAACAAAGGAAATTAATCCAGACACTGTTGACCTTAAGTAACTTGCTGGTCAGGTGCAGGCCCAGGGCCAGACCCTGGCTGACTCTCCATGCGGTGCTCCTCCTCGGCTAGCCCAGATCTCCTGTTGGAGGGACTAGAAGCTCGCCCCCTTCCCAGTCCTCCCTTCACAGTTTTCCCAGAGCCGCAGTGGCTCTGCTTCCCCTGCCACCATCCCGCCTGCCAGTCTGCAGAGCTGTGTTCATGGCCACATCCCTCCCCAATCAATTGCTTGAACCTCTGCCTGCCTCACTAAGTAGAAGCCCACTGTCTCCTTCTTGAGACTCCCCAACTCTTTATTGCTCAAGACCCAGCGGGGGTCACCCAGGGGTGCAGTGCCAGGGCTGCAGGCTGTCTGGAAGGAAAACTGGGGTCCTACTCCTACCTCTGCTGCAGCTTCTTCTTGCTGCCACATGGTGTCGCTGCGGGGCCGCAGGACCCTCCCCGGTGTCCTTCACTGAGGCTCTACCAGCCCGGCGCTATTGCACAGGCCACCAGGGGAAGGGGTGGGGATCATGTCGCCCTGGGGAGCACTCTGCTCATACCTAACCCCAGGCCCAGGGCACTGGCAGGCCCAGGGGCATAGGTCAGGACCACCAGCTCCCACCAAGAGCCATCCTCCCACCAGTACCTTCTTCCCCATAGAAATGCCTGAGGTCTGGTTAGATCCCAGCCCTTTTGTCTTCTCTCAGGAGTAAGGCTTCCCTCGGTGGTGTCTCCCAGGATTCCAGGGCTCCCCACCCCAACCGAGGGAGGACAACCTGGCGTTCTGGTGCCTTCCTTTAGAAAGAAGGATATACTAGTAAATTACTTCTGTCTCAGAGCGTCCACTAGATGGGCCCAGACAGGATGGGTGTCCACGTGACTGGAGAAACTGCAAGCTCGATTCTACCCAGATATTTCTCTGTTTGTGTGTGTCAGGGCCTAGAATGTTCCTTCTAGGATGCATTCCTTTGATTCTTAAAAGGGCATTGGTCTTCCAGAGTTCCTTATTGAAAAAACATACTTCCCAGAGAGCTTTGGCCCTCTTTCCCTTTTATCTTAGTGGGGATTGGAGTCTTAAAGCAGGAGAGGTTCCTAACCTCATTAGAGTCCTAGAGCCTTTTGAGAATCAGATGAAAGCTTTGGACTGGCTTTTCCCCAAACTGCATTATGTATGTGCACAAAATTACTGACTGTACTTTCTAGGGTCTTTGACTGTACATTGGCCAGAACCTGGTAAGGACCCCTTTTCTATTAGGCATTAAATCCAGGGGAAGTGGGAGAGAGCCCGACGCTTGTCTCCTCTGCCGTTCTGCTGAGTGCCTGGTCAGCGAAGGGTACTGCTTTGTTAGCTGCTCTGGGCCATGGCCTGGGTCCCATGCCGCCTCTGTCATGGGAAACCTGCTGGGTCTGTGAGGAGACGGCCTCAAACAGGCAGCCCGGTCTGTGGGCGAGCTGACAACCCGTTCTGGGCTCCAAGGTTTGTGTTCTCTGAACTACCATCCCTCCAACCAGCCTAAATTTACCACCATGCTTTCCGGTTTGGCAGCCTCGTACCCTTGACCTGATTGCAGATCCTTCTACCCGTCTCCTGCATTCCAAGACTCCGAGTTCTATCGCTCTCGTCAATTTTAGAAAGGCCAAAGCATAGGGAGTCACACTGTGGTGCCCATTCTGTGCACGGCACGCGCCAGGGCAATTTCCACGGGCCATCACGTTTCCTGCTCAGTCCTGCAGTGTGGGTGATTATTCACATTTGGCACAGAAAAGTGGTGCACCTCAGGTCACACGGCGACCAAGAGGCAGTGCTGGGTTTTAAACTCAGATCTGGCTGGTTCTAAACCTGTGCTTTTGGCTTCATGAGACTTCATAGGCCTGGCATTCCTAGAGCCCAAAAGCCACAGTCTCCTGTTGCTAGACGTTGTTTCCTGGGTCGGCAGGAAGTCAGGCAGGAGGGTGGTACAGCGATGGGACATATGCTATCTAGGCACTGTTGCCCAATTCTGAGCCTTGGTTTTCTCATCTGTAAAACAGGCCAGCTGCATCTCCCTTGCTGTGACTCTGTGAGGATTAGATCAGAATCTGTGTTAGCATAGTGGCTGATTCTAGAAATGCCAGCCATATTTCCCCATCTCAGTGGAACCCATTTGACCCTAAACCCTGTGAGTAGTGATGCAGACCTCGGAGCCTGTTAAGAGGAACGTGCTACCCCAGCTGGGGTAGTTAAGGGGCCCCTGGATAGAATACAGATTACAGCAAAAGCAGTGGTAGGGCTCCTATCTACAGGGCTGTAATCAGCTCCCTGCACCCCTGCAACACCCACAGCAGCTAGACCTGGGGACCAGGAATTGGCCCTCTGGCAATCCCGAGGATGCAGCTGGGCCAGTCATTCCAAGTAAAGTCCTCTCTTAGTGACTTTCCAAGATTTCCTTCTTGACTGGCAGCTCCCCTTCTCCAGTCTCTGGGCTCCTACTCTGAATGCTCCTTGTGGGCAAGCTCTCCTCTTTTCTTTATAAAAGAGCTTAGAGTGGGCTCTTCATCCCCACTCATTTGCTTTTCTAGACAGCCGACAAATGTTTGATGAGCAAGGACTGTGGGCAGGCCCTGGGGAGCCCTTGGAAACTCATCGTCTGCTAGGGGAGGAGGGAAGCCATTGCCACCACTACGTGGTGATATAGCCCTGTGCTGGAGGTGTGGGGCAGCAAGCTTAAAAAGCTGGAAGTGGCATATCAGCCACTGAGGGTGGAGGGTGGGGAGGTGTAGCCCCCACTGGAGCACCAAGGGACCTAGGAGCTGAGTTTGGGACCTGGGGAGGGAAGGGCGAGGGGTGAGATGGGAGTGGACAGACCCAGGGTGAGGTTGCCATGGCACAGGGGTCTAAGAGAGCCCTGGAGTGGGGCTGGGCCCCCGAGGACAGCAAGCTGGACTAGGGAGCAGTGACACTGGGAGTTCTGCAGTGGCCTGGCTGTTTGCGGCCTGGGGTCTGGTTGAGAAGAGTTGTTGGGACTATTGGGTACTGTGACATGAGTCAGTCAGCCTCCCTCATCTATGGTGCCCTAGTGCTTGGCACAACGGGATGTGGGGGTCTGGGTGGGCAGTGGGAAGAAGGCGATCAGTGATTGGAGACTGGGAGGGGTTCAGGACCAGCTGGTTTGTAGGTCGAGGTGTCAAGGATCACAAGTTCTCTCTCTCTCTTCTCTTTTACACACACACAACACACACACACACACGCTAGTGCTCACACACACACATACACACACCTCCCAGGTCTTTGCCCCTCTAGGTCCACCTGCCTACATACTTTTCCCACCACTTTTCCTGACTGTCTGATTTACATATTCTTCGAAGATCAGCTGAACCAAGTGGGAGCTGACTATGTAGTTCAGAGAAAGGTAGCTGGGGACAGAGTGACAGAAGGAAGCTCCAGGCTGCCCTAACGTATGGCCGAGGGCAGCCAAGAGACCCAGCCGTCAGTTCTTCGTCCCCACCGCTCACCCACAGGATGCTTGGCACCCACAGGTTCCATGTTTCGAAACTGCACACAGGGCGGCTGGTCAGAAACGTTCCCCAGGCCTGACCTGGCCTGTGGGGTTAATGTGAACGACTCGAGCACGGAGGCCAACGAGAAGCGGGTAAGCCTGTCACCCCCTGCCTCCTCAGACGGGGCCCTGGCAGAGCAGAGAGTGGAGTCACAGCCCAGGGCCAAGGGCAGGTGACCTGGGGGCTGTCCCTCCCACTCACCCCTCCCCTGCTCATCGATGGGGCTCAGTGGGCCTGCATCACTGCCCTGGTCTATCAGCCCTGAGGTGGTGGTCATGAAAACCATGATAACTGCCATTTGCCACCATGAGACTGCGGGTCATTTAGTCATGAAACCAAAAGAGAAGCAACATGGTGGCTAAATGCTTGGAACCAAACTGGTGAGTCTCAACTTTGACCTGTGACCTTGGTAAGGTGGGGGAGGACTTCACTTCTCCATGCCTCAGTTTCTTCATCAGGGAAATGGGGTTAACAATAGTTCTGACCTCACAGGCTTGTCAAGAGAACTAAATGACTCAATCCATGGAAGTGTTGAGAAGGGTGCCTGGCCACAGTAAGAGCTCAATAAATGTTTGTTCTCAAAGGAGTCTCGGGCTCTGATAGGAAGGAGAGAGCCCAGGCACAGGGCAGTCCTGGTTTGAAAGAAGGACACTGTGAGCCGTGGGCTCAACTTCCTTGGGTGCCTCCAGAGGTCCTTTGCGAGGTCGCCACCAGTTTCAGAGAACCCCTCCCTCGTCACTCTTCCTGACTGCTTTGTACACATCCTTCAAAACTCCACTCCAGCCCTTCAGTACGAGAAAGCTCCTTCTTCCTGTCTTCCCAGGAAGGGCACCTTTAACACATACACACACTGTGTTGGCCTCCATTTATTACCTTACTGTATTACGTTAAATCATCAGCATGTGCCTTGTGCATCCATCTCTCTCACTAAAATACGATCTCCTCAAAGGTATTAATTCACTCAACAAACATGTATTGAGCATCTACTATGGGCAAGGTATGGTTCCAAGTACGGAGATACAGCAGTGACGAACTGAAAAGAGTCTTGTTCATTTCCAGGCCCCCAGTGCCTAGCACAATGCCTGGCACCTCTAAAGTGCCCAATAAATATTTGTTGTACTGAGCACCTGCCAGGTGCCAGCTGCTTAATGCGCACTTCCATTAAATCCTCAAAAGGATTCATTTCATTTAAGTTCATTATTTTCTCCATTTTGCAGATGAGGGAACTGAGGCTCAGAGGGATGAAGGAAAATGCTTAGAAAGTAATGGAGGCAGATGTTAAAGAGGTGTCTGCACCCCTATGTTCATGGCAGCATTACTAGCAATAGCCAAAGCGTGGACACAGCCCAGGTGTCCATCGATAGACGAATGGTGGTACATGTGGTACCACCATTGTGGTGCATGTAATTGTGGTACATGTCCACAGTGGAATATTTCTCAGCCACAAAAGAGAAGGAAGTCCTGCCATTTGCAGCAACCTGGATGGACCTTGAGAGCATTATGCTAAATGAAATGAGTCAGACAGAGAATGAAAAATACAGTATCATCTCACTTATATGTGGTATCTAAAAACAAACAAACAAAAAACCCCAAACAAAAAGCCAAATTTATAGTAAAAGAGATCAGATTTGTGGTTGCCAGAGGCTGGGTGGGGAGTAGGGAATTGGATGAAAGTGGTCCCAAGTTACAAACTTTAAGTTATAAGATAGATAAGTACTGAGGGTGTAATGTACAACGTGATGACAGTAGATAACACTGCCATGTGGTATATATGAAAGTTGCTAAGAGAGTAAATCCTAAGAGTTCTCATCACAAGGAGAAACCATTTTTTCTTTTTTTTTCGTATCTGTATGAGATGATGGGTGTTAACTAAACTTATTGTGGGACCATTTCACGATGTATGTAAGTCAAATCATTATGCCATACACCTTAAACTTATGCAATCATATATGCTAATTATATCTCAATAAAACTGGTGGGAGGGAAGTCAAGGGGGGAAAAAGACAATTATGGAGGCAGAATTCAAACCAAGCGTAGCTCCAAAAAGAGCCAGTGCTCCCCATCTATCTCCTGCCGCTGTCCCATGAAGGTGGGTGCCATCCAGGAGATGCAGTTTTAGCAGTTCCGTGAGCTAACCTGCCCAGTGGAAATATGACGGACAGGCTTGCATCTCCCTTAGAGGGTGATGTAGGGTCCTGTTAGAGAAGCACAGAGGGGTGAGCAGCAGACTTAAGGGAGAAAGAATGAAGCAGGGAGGCAGACCACACCCACTTCTGAATTTTTGTGAGACTCCTCTCTCTATAGCCAATCAGTCTTGCTCTATATGAAGAAGTCTGATTGGGGGATCTATATGGAGGATGGAGTTTCTTTCCTCTCAGGGCTTGCTTCCCAGTTGGGGAAAACACATGAGGTCTTCAGATCTGGCCAGAATAGGGTAATTTAATAAGGGGCCCCAACAAGAGTTGATCAGTAGGGTATGTGTGGTGCTGGAGGGGTGGTGGGGGGACAGATTGCCACTGCTATCTGACTTCTATGGGGACGGGGGCTTATGTGTATCACATGTGTAAACTCCATAAAATTAAGAGGGAACATTTTATGATGCGTGGCACGGGTGGAAGTTCAAAGGATGCTTTGGGCTGCAAAGAACAAATTCTAACTGCCTTAATGAGCAAATGTGGCTCATGGACCTGGGGGTGCAGAGAACTATGTCAGGACTCCTGGATGAAGAGCCCCACCCACTGCAAAGCCCCGCCAAGGACCAGCTTCTTTGCGTCTTTCTGCTCCCCCGGTGGCTTCTTCCCAAGGCTGGCAACTATCCTGTTATCAAATACTGCCATTGCTGACTGCAGCCACAGACTTCCCCATGTCTGCTTGTCCAGGAAGAGGGACAGTCTGACTTCCTAGAGCTTCTTCCTAGGAGCAAGGACATTCTTTACCCAAACCCCCAGCAAGCCAGCCTGTCCAGGCATCTCACTGGCCCAAAGTGACTTAAGTCTGCCCACCACTGGACCATCCCTGGCAGGAGGCTGGGGTACGTGATTGGCTTATGCCAGCAGTTCTTAAACTTTTTAGCTTTGGGACCCTTTTACACTTGTGAGAATTATGGAGGACCCCAAGAGCTTTTGTTTTAGTGAATTATATCTATCAAAACCACACATGAGAACTTTTGGTTTAGACTCATCATCTGGAAAAGAATGAGCCAGGGCCCTAACTGTGATTTTCATGGTAGGTCGAGACTATAAAATCCTAAAACAAGGAGCTGAAACTTGACAAAGATAAATGCAAAAATTTGGACTTATTTCAGATAATTAATTGTCCAAAATAGTGGAAAGGAGACCTACCCTGGTTTCGGCTCACATAAAAAATATGAAAGTCCCTGAGATTGGAAAGATTTCAGACCATATGATTCATTGGTCCTTAAACGCTGTCCCAGAAACTGGCACAAACCTTGTCTTTTATTCTCAGATTTGTATCATTCTATGTCTTATTGTTGAAATGTCTTGTTTCTTTTAATCAAATGATGGTGAAAGGGCATTTGTTGGTTTTCCTTCAACTGCCTTACTTGGCACACACCACTCTATCATTGACAAATGCCAATAGTTGACTCAGATTGGCAGAAAGACCAGGCAAAGCTTCCCCTTAAGTAAATAAAATGGAGTCTGTATACCTAGAGCAGAGATTTGTCCTTGGGCCAAATCTGGCCCACCACTTGCTTTTGCAAATAAAGTTTTATTGAAACACAGCTGTACCCATTTGCACTGCAAGGGCACAATTAAGTAGTTACAAACGAGATCATATGGCACCCAAAACCTAAAATATTTATTATTTATCCTTTTATGGAAAAAGTCTGGTGACTCTGATCTAGAGGATATAGAAGGAAGGTGGCCCAGTCAAGATACACAGTAGAGAGACAGGTAACTTGACCCAGGACAGACAGCAGTGAGACTTCTGGACCCCAAGCTCTCTGGAGGGTGATGGACAGTTGCAAATGTCAAGGGCTGGGGCACTGAGGTGGCATCAGCCCTCCTGGGAACAGCGCTCTTTCTGGGTCAGACCTGAAAGACACAAGGCAGGAGCGGGTCTGCATGAGAGCTGGCCCAGGTGTCTGAGGGTCACTTGACAGACAATGACTCCAGCCACTGGACAGTACAGAATATTCAGCCTGAACACTCTATACTTAGCACTTGTACCTCCTCATGCTGCCATAGGCTGGCCCAGACTGCTCCTGAAATGAGGGCTGCAAAACGAGGCATCCCTGGGATGAGGCCAACACCCTCAGCTGTGGAGTTCATCCTGAACATGGGTCACATGTTGCTCTTCCAATATTTTGACATTTCACTCTCTTTGATGTCGCAAAGTCTAGGAACCCTTAATCTAATGCAGCCTCCTGCCCTTTTGGCTCTCCCCCTTGTCCCTGTAAGGTGGCTGCCGGCTTCTGGGATTGTTAGTACATCAGTGGGGAAGAGTATATCACACAGCAGCTGTCTTGTCAAAGGTCACCGCCTGCTGTCACAAAGTTTTAGTCACTCTGAGTCAAATCTTCTTTCTGGTAACTTCCTCCCGCAGGAGCTCACACAATTGCCTTACTCTTCTACATGTCAATTGTTCTAATACTTTCCTTCCCTAAGTTTGTTTGTTTTTTCCCTCCAGGTGTAATGTACCCAGTTCATGCACTCTTCAGATGACACAATCGCCCTCCTCTGGAAATGCTCCAATTTATTAATGTGCCTCTTAAAATAACATGCCCAGGACTGGACCAAACACTCCAAACACTCCAACGTGGCTGGCAGCTCCACAGCACTCCATTCATGTAACTGAGAGTAGGCCTAATTTTTCTAGCAGCTACCTCAGACCTCATACTTCCTACCACAATCTTACACAACAATCTCCT
The DNA here is from genome assembly GCF_004115265.2 of Rhinolophus ferrumequinum. Taxonomy (NCBI): domain Eukaryota; kingdom Metazoa; phylum Chordata; class Mammalia; order Chiroptera; family Rhinolophidae; genus Rhinolophus; species Rhinolophus ferrumequinum. Next base: position 90,524,070 of record NC_046291.1, on the reverse strand, counting down.
ACCACTGACTCATGTTGAAGGGTGGATGATGGGAGTGGAGGGTGGATGGTGGGGAAAAACTAACATGCACTGAGTGTCTTCCAAGTGCCAGGCATTGTCTAAATACTCTAGTCGATACCTTATTTGTTCTTCCAACAAGCCTGCAAGGTAGATATTATCCCCATTTTGCAGATGAGGAATCTGAGACTCAGAGAAGTTAAGTAATTTGTCCAAGGTGTCACAGCTGGTGAGTAACAGTCCTGGGATTGGAACCCTTGTCTCTTGGATCTGAAGCCTGTGTTCTTTTTCTGTAGTACACTTCCTTAAAACCATGAAGCTTTGGCCATTCTGACCTCAAGGTCATTTTCATATGAACAGCTGTCAGCCAGGTTTCCCCGATATTATTCCTGTGCCTATCTTCTTTTTTAATTAGTTACCCCCTTTTATTCTGGTTATAAAGTAGTACTTACCCACTGTAGAAAAATGAAAAGTGTATAAAAATGCAAATGAAAATAACAACTCAATCCACAAACTTATCATCTAAAGTTAATCAGTATTAACATCTAACACATCTCTTTTCAATCTTGTTTCTGTGCATGTATGAGACTGAACCACATGAAATGGCCCATATTCAATCATTTTTGATCTACAAATAAAGGCAATTTCATACAGTTCAACCTAACACTTTTTTTTTATGTGTAGTGGCAATCATCCTATACGTGTGAAAATTGTATTCTGCCTTTTCACTTAACATGACATTCTTAGCATGTCCTGACAGCTTTTAAAACTCTTGGTAAACAGCATTTTAATGGTGACATAACATTAAAATGGTTTGGATTTAAAATAATGTAGTTAACTCTTTTTCTATTGTTGGACAAATGTTTTTCATCACATAGTTCTGTGATAAACATCTTTATATATAAATATGCTTCCATATTTCTGATTATTTCTTTTTTCCCCCCTTCTTCCACCTCCCCCCACACCGGTTCAAGCCATTGTTTCTCAATCTAGGTGTGTAGGGCACAGCTCCCTGTCCCATGCTGGGATTATGAGCCTTGCGCTCCCTCCCGCTGAGGCAGTCGGTTGCCGGCCTTTGGTCGGCTACTCAAGGCAGCTCACAGCAGCTCTCGCCAGTTGCCGGCCACTCTCACTGGCTGCGGGCCGCTCATGAAAGCACACGGCAGCCCCGCTCCAGGGAGAGCCGTTGTTCACAATCTTAGCGGTAGAGGGCGCAGCTCACTGGCCCATGTGGGAATCGAACCCGTGATCTCGGTGTTAGGAGCGCGGTGCTCCAACCACCTGAGCCACCGGGCTGGCCCCTGATTATTTCTTAGAATTAATTCCTAGAGGTAAAAAGGAAGTCAAAAGGAATCCTATTTTAAACATTCTTGATACATGTTACTTTCCAGAGATTAAACCAATTTTTATTTCACTATACCCTCAACCAGCATAGAATATTATTAGTTTCAAATATCTGTTAATCTGGTTGGTAAAAAATGGTGTAGCATTATTGTTTTAATTTTTATTTTCTTGATTCATGTTGAGACTGTTATACAATTTATTTTTTGAACCTAAATGCAGGTCTTCACCTTTATCTCTATATGTCACATTATTTTATTCCATTGAGATCTTTTAAAATCAAAGATGAACCAGTAGTGTGAAGTGGCTGCTGAACAAGTAAATGCCTGCTTGGCTGCATTAATAGGAGTGCAGTGTGTAGATTAGGGGAGGCGATGGTCCCACTCTACTTCTTTTTGGTCAGAGGATATCTGGAGCTTTTCAGCTATCCAGTTCTGGGTGTCTTATTTAAGAAGGACATTGACAAACTGGGGCGTATTAATTGAGCAAAATGGTGAAGGATTGTGGAAAGAGATGAAGGACACAGGGAATGTTTAATGCTGAGAAGATAAGTGAGGGACGGATGGGTGGAATAGCTGTATTAAAAAATCATAGGCCTCTCTGTAAGATCTTTGTAACTTTTCTGTAAGTCTCAAACTGTTCTAAAATGAAAAGTTTATTGTTAAAATAAAGATAGGCCTGAGGTGCAAGACAAATTCAGTTTAAGTGGCTCCAGAAACAAAAAGGACCAATAAGTGTAATTTTAAAGGTAACAGATTTTAGCTTCACACGAGAAAAAAATTATCTAATATTTTGCACTGTTGTATACTAAATGACTTCCTTGTTCCCGGAAGTATTCAAGTAAAGCCTTGAATTCAGGGTGCTATACAGGCCTTATTCATGGGATAGAAGTTTGAATTGGCATCAGATGATCTTTTCCAAAGCCAAGATATTACAAGTCCATGAATTGGTGTCCTTAGGGTGTGACCAGCATAGCAGTCCCAGTGGAAGGGGTTCAAGCAGCCTGAAGCAGGTACACTCTGAGGCAGAAAAGGGCCGAGCCAGCTAGGGGGGCACGTGGGACTGACACATGCCTCTTTCTACAGCACAAGTACCTCCTGAAGCTGAAGGTCATGTACACCGTGGGCTATAGCTCCTCCCTGGTGATGCTCCTGGTTGCCCTCAGCATCCTCTGTGGTTTCCGGTGAGAATACGCTGCCAGCTCTCCATCTTCCCAGCCTTCCCACCACACAGACTTTGCATCTTTTTTAACTGCTCAGGCCAGAGCAGGAAGGTCTGGGTGGACCACTTTGTTACCCTTTCGTCTAAAGCTTACCTGTGACAACAGTTCCTGTGACTGAATTTCCTGTAAAGGTCCTGTGACCTTGTTCATTCTTTTATGCATTCAACATTTACTGAGCATTACTAAGAACTTACTACTTTACATGTGTTATTTCTAATCTTCACACGATGCTATGAGATAGGTATCGTTACCCCCATTTTACACGTGTGTTAGCTAGACTCTTTGTTGCAAGAAACAGAAATCCACCTTCAAACAGCTTAGGAAAGCAAAGATGACCTAACCCACGTAACTGACAAGTTCAAGGGCATCTGACTTTAGCCATGGCCGGATCTAGGTGCTCAAAATTATCAGCAGAACGAGGTCTGTCTCCCTTTATTTCTCTGCCTGCAGTGGCCTCATCCTCAGGTAGGCTTTCTGCAGAGGGGATAGAGACAGACACTAGTAGCTGCAGGAGTACATTCTTCCAGATCAGCAGCATCAGGACAAAGAAAGTCTCTTCCCCATTAGTTGTAATGAATGTCCTGGGGGCATTCTCATAGGCCTGGCTTGGGTCACATGTCCAACGCTGAGCCAATCACTGTGTCCAGGGATGGAGCACTCTGATTGGTCAGGTCTGTCATGAGCGTAGAAGGATGGAGTCAAACCAGCCTCAGCTGGACCAGGTTCCCCATAGGAAAGCCTGGTTGTGGTACCTGAAGAATAGGAGCAAGTAACAGACTTCTGTCCACTATAGCAAAGGAGGAAAGCCAGGCTCTGAGGGGTGAAAAGGCTTGCTCAGGGCGATGTAACTAATAAGGTGCAGAGCCTGGATCTGATTTCTCCCTGCAGACTGTGTACTTCCTATGTCGCTTGCCCACCCCCATTCTAGTTGCTCTCCTCTGGCACCCCCACCCCTCTAACAATTCTGGGAGCTGGAGAGGGCAGTAGGTCAGAATATAATGTTGCCCTATACTTTTTTTTTTTTAATTACACCATAAGACAGAGTGGACTGGGCACGTGGGGGCGTGGATTCTCATTAGGTTCTGCTAATAGAGAGATATAGATGTATCCCCTGGAAAGAGCTGATGCCCAGGGCCTGGGTTTCCCCTGTTCATTGGGGGAGGGGCTGGCGTGGTGAGCCCTAGCCCCTCCCATGGCTGGCCCCAATGGCTCTGCTTTCTCTCCCTCCAGGAGGCTCCACTGCACCCGAAACTACATCCACATGCACCTGTTTGTGTCCTTCATCCTGCGTGCCCTATCCATCTTCATCAAGGATGCTGTACTCTTCTCCTCAGACGATGGCTTCCAGTGTGATACCCACAGGGTAACGTGCCTGCATGCCCCAGGCTGTAGTTAGGCCTGCCTGCCTTCCCTGGCCTAACTGTGGGGAGGGTGTCTTTCCCTGAAGTCCCTGCTGAGGCTGCACTTAATACCTCAGGTAAAGGAACAAGTGCTGAGGCTGGGCCAGGAGGTTCAGGGAGGGTCCCATGTCCCCACATGCACAGTCTGGGGCATAGGTGATGTCAGTTTGTTGGGAAGCCCGCGGCGGCTGCTGCTTAACTCCCAGTGTCCAGGAGTGGATTAGCCACTGTGGGGTTTCGATACATAGCAAGGCTCTTCTTTTCTCTCCTCTTGCCAAACCCCAGCTGTAGACAGATGACCAAGTCTAGAGAGGGTTGTGGTTGATTATAGAAAGAAAAGGGTGAGCATATACCTTTATGTCTGCACACACAGCGCTGTAGTAAAACAATCACATTTTTAAAAATCTAACCCTTTCTTCCTTCTGAATGCCCAGATGAGTCTGAATTCATTGCGATATTACTTTGTGTCAGTTGGGAATGCTTTTTCGTGCACATAACAGAAAACTGCACATCAGCGGCTTAAACAGATGGGCGTGTGTCCCACATAAGCCGTCCACAGATGGGCAGTCGAGAGGTGGCACAGTGGTTCCATGACTCCGTGAAGAACACAGTCATGTTCCCTCTTTCTGCTCTGCCATTCTTGATCCCATGCTTTATACCACGTTTGCAATATGGCTGCTGCAACCCCACGCCTCAGTCCCACATTCCAGACAAGGAGCAAAGGCGAAGGTTAAACACTTTTTTCTCTTTGGGAGACTTTGCCTTTTCATTTGGGAAAGAACACCCTCCCTAAGATTCCTACCTACCTCTCACGAGGGAGAACTGGGTCATGACACCACACCTAACTGCAAAGGAAGCTGGGAGATTGAGTGTTTTACTATCGTAGTCTACAAAAGCAAAGGCAAGTGAGGGAGAGGACTGGAAATTGACATCGGTTCGGCCACCCTGTCTGCCACTTTCCACCGCTCACATCTGTAATTCCTTACAGATCTATTAAGTTTGTGTTGTTTATAGCTTTTTTGGTGTGTGTGTGTGTGTGTGTGTGTGTGTTCTGACTCAAACTGAGAGGTCCCTGAAGTAGGGACCATGACTCTCAGGGAGATCTCCAGGATAAAATAGCATACCAGACTGGCAGTCAGGAGACTGAAATTCAGGCGCCACCCCATCATGACCAGAGGTGGAGAAGTCCAGCTGTGCCCAGCAGGGACCTTCTTGGATTCTATTAACATCAGACTTGCAAGCCAACCATGGACCATGCCTGGAATCAGAGTCTCTGGGAGGCCAGAGGGTGGGAACCACAGCTGACCAGAGGGCAGCAGTGGGCACTCCTCCTCTGTGGATTGACCTCATAGCTGTCCATGCAAAAGCCCTCAGGCCATCCCAGGAGCTGTCCTTTCCCCAGGGGACAGCTCAGTGAAAGGAAAGAGGACCCTCATGGCGCAAGTATGGGAGCTGTGCTGGCATAGACGCCCCACAATCTCTCAGGCATAGCTTCCAGGGATTCCTGCAAGGGACGTGCCTGTTGTAAGAGTCACTGCATCGGCAAGGTCAACACTGTGGCATCCTCCTCAGGCATAAAGGTCTCCAGTCCACATGCAGTGAACCAGTCATTGGCCATTTTTGCTATAATCAATGTTGCCTCCTAACATAGTTGCTATGTCCCTTCTTCATCTCTTTCCAGGAGACTGAGCCTGGAAAGCATTTTCACCCTTTGCTCAGGTATCCCGTCTCTTCTCTAGGCCTCAGTTTCCTCATCTGAAAAATGAGGGAGTTAGGAGTTGGGCATCTGACACAATTTTACAACTGGCAGACAGTTCCTGAATTTGAATGCAGTTCCTGCTTCTGCTATGACCCATTAACCATCTTGATCGAGCCGGCTGGCCTGTGGACTTCCACTTTCCAGAGAACTCTGTGGACATAGTCTCTTGAAAGTGGAAGACCACAGGGGTTGGCCAGGAGCCCCAAAGTCTCACTCTATGGCCTAGCCCCTCACCCCTACCACACCCTGCCACTTCCTTTGGGGCTCGCCACCAGAGGGAAGCCCACGGTCCCCCATCCTGGGGCTCACCTGCCTCTCTTTGTCCAGGTGGGCTGTAAGCTGGTCATGGTCTTCTTCCAGTACTGCATCTTGGCCAACTACGCCTGGCTGCTGGTGGAAGGCCTCTACCTTCACACACTCCTCGTCATCTCCTTCTTCTCAGAAAGGAAGTGCCTGCAGGGGTGCATTGCCTTCGGATGGGGTACGTTTCTCCATGGGGATGGTGGCTGAGGGGTATGTGGGAGAGGGCGCCAAGTGCAAAGGATTTCGTTTCTAGACTAGCCCCACACTTAAAGTTAGTTAACTTGTGTAATTTTAGGAAGTTACTTGATGTTTAACTGTCTGGCCTCAGTTTATTTATCCGTCAAGCAGGAAATAATAGCTAACATTTCGCCCTAATTTCTGGTATCCAAAGCCTTTTTTTTATGATTCAATACCACCCAACATTTGTTGCCTCATCTTCCTTAGACGTTCCATTTATTTGTCTTCGTTTTTGCTTCCTTTCTGGATTAGTTAGGATGCTTTTGACTGTAGGTATCAGGAAATCTGGCTTAGATGGGCTTTAAACATAAAAGAAATTAACTGCTTCGTATAACTGCAAAGCCCAGGGATTGCCAACTTCAGAGGAGGCCGAATCCAGCAGCTCCATGTTTCTTTCCATCCTTCTATTTTGCCTTCTGCTGGGGCTCCCAATGTACCTGCCAGCAGCTTCCGGGCTGCTGGCTTTCTCGGTGTATCCAATGGGACGCAGGTTGTGGCCCAGCAAATAATCTGAGGTTCACTCTGATTGGACCAGCTTGAGTCTCATACACCTTCTTGAACCAATCACAGAGGCCTGAGGGAATGGTATACACCGACTGGCGGAAGCTACTCAAACCACATGGCTTCCCAAAGGAAAGCAGGGTTCAGTTTCTAGGAGGCAAGGGAAATAGTAGCAACACATCCAACTGCAGGCCCCCTTATATCTCTTTCCCTGTTCCTTTCTGGGCAATGAGAATAATATCAACTCCTGTTTCCTGAGCACTTACTAGGTGCCAGACATTGAGCTCAGCACTTTACATGCATTATTTTATCATCACAACAACCTTCAGAACCCTCTCAGAATTACCTTGGCTCAGAGATTTGACATAATATACTCAACTCACACTATAGACAAGGGCAGATCCAAGGCTTCCTTCCAAAGTCCCTTACCTCCTCTTCCACAAGGAGCAAACATCCGTTTATTCATCCATCCATTTGTCCATTCGTCCATCCATTTGTCCATCTACCCATCTATCCATTCACTATCCATTCATCAATTGTTCATTTGATAGGCAGACATATGTAAGTCACCCACTGCGTTCTGGGCAGAGAGCTAGCTTCCTGGGGGTGATTCACAGGCTTACAGGGACAGAAGTGTGTACCAGCCATTGGCTTCATGTATTAGGTTGGTGCAAAAGTCATTGAGGTTTAAAAGGTTAAAAATCATTGCAAAAATCGCAATTAATTTTGCACCAACCTACTACTTTCTTCTTGGTGCTTTTCGTTAAGAAGTGCGCCTGTCAGGAATGCCCTCCCCTCTTCTTCTGCTTGTCTAAATCCTATGTGTAAGGGCCCTATGTCCTCATCAGACCTTCAGGGAAGTCACCTGACCTGGCAACGCTCACTGAGCCCTCCTGCTTCTGACCTTGGGCAGCCTGATTAGCACATGACCCCAGGCCAAGGAGCTGCAGGGCTTTGCAGATCTCTGGAGCTATGCAAAGGTCAGTAGTCCCAGAGTGCCAGGGGACCAGGGACTTGCCATATGTAGCCGACTCTGCCAAAAATCACCCAGCTTGGAGCCCAACTCACTGAGCCTGGACTCCCACATCTGCCAGGATTTCACTATATGAACTTGGACACTTTTATCATCTATATGAGGGTCATAATTTATTCAACTTTCTTCGGGCACTTCTTTGTACTCAGAGGGGTTTATAAGGATTACGAAAACAAAACCAGTTCCATCACTTGAAGGGTTTGTCGTCTAGCGGGGAGACAAAATTGCATTGTGAAGTCTCTGTCACAGGATTTTAGGACGTTTCAATGAGATAATGAGAACCTTCCCCTCTTTTGCAAATATTAAGCATCTACTACATGCAGGCCTAGGGAGAGAAGAGCACATGAAACAGTGCGTTCCTCTCCTCCGGGCCTCTTGGCCTACACAGCCCCAGAGAGACCATGAAGGGGCTCAGGAAAGTCTAAAGGTCTCCAACTGGGAGAAGCCTTTCTCCTGCAAAAGCAATGGCCCCTCTTCAATTTGTACTCAACTTGTTTCCACAGAGATAGGTTGCTTAAGTATTGTGTCCACCGTAAAACTTTCACACAAAAAAATTTTCTAAGTAGAAAAAAAATTACTCTAGTCCCATCTATTGAATATTTTCTGGGGTTTCTGTCCAGACTTCTTTTTCCTACTCACAGTTTTCCCCACTTAGTTGTGGTCATTCTGTATGGAGAATTTTGAATCTTGCTTCTTTCTATTAACACACAAACATACTCTGGGTTCTTTCAACTTTTCCATAAACATTTTTAATTACTCTGTGGATGCAGTTAAACAAATGCCTATTATTTAGATATTTAAGTTGTTTCTAATTTTTCACTATTATGAATAACATAGTGATGAATGCTTTTTATGGGCAGAGCTTACTGTAGGAATAACATAGAATCCTAGAATTGGGATCACTGGATCAAAAGGAATGAATACTTTTAAGGTTTTTAATACTTATCCAAAGCTTTTACAAGGTGGCTGGGGTGTCGGTCTGGGCTCAGAAAAGGGTGACACCTCTGGCTTTCCTGGGGATGAACCGAGCTCCCACTCACCAGTGAACTTCAGCTGGTGGTTCCCCAGCTGGAGCCGGCATCAGAATAACGTGGCGGGTGTGTTGAAGGGGTTCATAAGAGGTGTCCCCAAGATGTGCCACTTTGGCATGTGGATTATTTTGAGCTTAAGGCAGTTGAGACCCTGTGGCCTCACAAGAAATTTTTACCTCTCCCTTAAAGAATTTAACTTTGAGGACTTGCCCATAATAAGAGTTATTATCAGAAATAACTTTTTCTGGCCTGTCTGTAGGGCAGGGAAAACTTCTAATTACCTAACACCTGCTCTTCTTATCTTCCTGCAAAAGACCTTCCTCCCCTTGAAGCCTCAAGGAACTTTACCTCATTCCGAGCTCAAAATGTTGTGCGCACCTCATTTTCCCTTTCTGTTGCTGAGCCTCTCCTGTATGTGGTGTCTCTGACTCTCTCGTGTGTGCGGGGTTTCTGTGAGTATGTAATTAATTTTGGTATTTTCTCTTGTTAACCTGACTCTTTGATTTGATTATTAGACCAGCCAGAAGAACAAAGAAAGGTAGAGTAAAACGTCTTTCTCCCTCACAGTGTCAAACCCAGCTGGCTGGGCCCACCCCCGGAGTCGCTGAGTGAGTGGGCCGGGGTAGAGCCTGAGAGTCTGCATTTCTAACAAATGACCCTGATATTGCTGGCCCAGGGACCGCACTGAGGGCCCTGACTCATGCTATTATCGATTTTGTGCTTTCCCACCAACTCTCTGTTAAAGATGGCAGACAATGAACAGGTGCTCCTCAGAACCCATGTTTTTTACCCAGAGCCCCCAAACTTGAGGCAGGGAATTTTTTTTTTTAATTGTTATTTTTATCAAATCATGCATGTACTTGGTTTAAAGAGTTAAATAGGATTACAGGGCTTATAATTTAAAAAGAGAACCTCTTTGGCGGTTTTCGCGGGGGCCGCAGCCACGTCTTACCCCGCTGATGATTACGAGTCTGAGACTGCTTACGGTCCCTATGCTTACCGGGCGACTCTGATATGCACACAGGAGATCCAAAGCAGGATCTGGCCTATAAATATCAGTACGAACAGCAGGCCTATCGGGTGACCCCCAAAGTGATCAAAAACTTCATCCAGTATTTTCACAAAACCGTCTCAGGTTTGATTGACCAGAAGGTGTATGAGCTGCAGGCCAGTCGAGTCTCCAGTGATGTCACTGACCAGAAAGTCTATGAGATCCAGGACATCTATGAGAACAGCTGGATGAAGCTGACAGAAAGATTCTTCAAGAATACACCTTGGCCTGCGGCTGAAGCCATCGCTCCACAGGTTGGTCATGGTGCTGTCTTCCTGATTTTGTACAAAGAATTGTACTGTAGACACATACGTGCCAAAGTCAGTGGGGGACCTTCCTTGGAGCAGAGGTTTGAATCTTATGACAACGACTACAATCTCTTCAACTACATTCTAATGCTGGTGGTCCTGCTCCCCTTGAACTACCCAACCAGTGGCTCTGGGATGTCATCGATGAGTTCATCTATCAGTGTCAGTCATTTAGCCAGTACCGCTGTAAGACCGCCAAGAAGAAGAGATTGACTTCGTTCGTTCCTATCCCAAAATCTGGAACATTCACAGTGTCCTCAATGTCCTTCATTCTCTGTACAAGATGCTTGGCTACTTCACCCTGCTGGGACTTCTGTGTGTGCACTCTCTGTTGGGAGATTACTACCAGGCCATCAAGGTGCTGGAGAATATCAAACTGAACAAGAAGAGCATGTCCTCCCGTGTACCCGAGTGCCAGGTCACCACACACGGTTATGTTGGTTTTGCACATTAAATGATGCATCACTACCAGGATGCCTTCTGGGTCTTTGCCAACATCCTCCTGTACACCCAGAGGACCGAGAGCATGTTCCAGAGGACCACCTACAAATATGAGATGATTAACAAGTAGAACGAGCAGATGCGTGCCCTGCTGGCCATCGCCCTCACCATGGACCCCATGGGGACCTATGACAGCGTTCACCTGCAGCTGCAGAAGTAGGGGGACAAGATGCTGCACATGCAGAAGGGTGACCCGCAGGTCTACGAGGAGCTGTGCAGCTCTCGCTGCCCTAAGTTCCTGTCTCCTGTAGCACCCAGCTATGACAATGTGCACCCCAACTACCGCTTGGAGCCCTTCTTTCAGCGCTTCTTGTTCAAGGTGTTTTCTGATGAGGTCCAGCAGCAGGCCTGGCTCTTGACCATCCGCAGCTTCCTGCAGCTCTCCACCACCATGCCCGTGGCCAAGCTGGCCGGCTTCCTGGACCTCACAGAGCAGGAGTTCCGGATCCAGCTCCTTCATTTCAAACACAAAATGAAGAACCTGGTGTGGACCAGCGGCATCTCCGCCCTGGACGGCGAATTCCAGTCTGCCTCTGAGGTGGACTTCTGCATCGATAAGGACATGATCCGCCTTGCAGACACCAACACTGCCAGGTGCTATGGGGATTTCTTCATCCGGCAGATTCACACGTTTGAGGTGCTCAATCGAACTCTGAAGAAGACGGGACAGAGACCCTGAGTACATTCACACTCGCATTAGTTAGAATCTAGTTTGATGTCGTTGGTGACTGGGAGTATTTTTGCCACTGAGAGGCCTTTACCTCGCTCAGTCTCCAGTCAGTCAACTGATAAAGTTTATTTGAATCAAGGATAAAGTGTTTTAAATAGGTCTCAGTAAAGGGTCTTCTTTGGGAAAAAAAAAGTCTCCTGTCCCCACTTCTGCTCCCCAGAGATCATGCCCTTCAACTCTATAGCTGTTCCTCCTAAAATGTACTCTAATATTTCTAAACCATGTTCTACTATTTCTTGATTTATCCATTTGTGGCATTATTTGTTGACTCCTGATGATGGAGAATAAGGATATAAAATTCTTCATCCACCACCTCCTTCCTCCCATTAGAGTTTTTCACAGTTTTTGGTTAAATCATGTTCAAGCATTATCACTATGTAAATATTGTTTATTAATGAGCCAAGTGATGCACAGTGATTTTCCAATATTTAACCTTTTATTTTTCATGGAATCATTTAAAATTTACTTATTTGTTTTATGTTGCTGTCATTAGTTTTCCCAAATTTTCCAACAAAACCGAAAAACCCTCCAATGCTATTTTCCAAATCATCCAACACAACACGGCATCTATTAGTTGCTATTTTTTTTTGTTTGTTTTCCTGCTATATTAGTTTCCTAGCGCTGTTGTAACAAATTGCCACAAACTTGTTGGCTTACAACAGCAGATATTTATTCTCTCAATTCTGGAGGCCAGAATTTCAAAACCAAGGTTTCTACCGGGTTGGTTCCTTCTGTGATCGTTCAGGGACAATATTTTCCATGCCTCTCTCCTAGCTTCTGGTGGTTGTTGGCAATCCTTGGCGTGCTTTGGCTAATAGCTGCATCACCCCAATGTCTGCCTCTCTCTTTACATAGCTTTTGTCCCTCTATGTCTCCTCTCTGTGTTTTTCTTGGCCTTCTTATAAGGATGCCAGTCATATTGGATTAGGTCCCGATAGGACTGGCATTCCTATAAGTATGACTTCATTTTAATTGCACCTGCAAAGACCCTATTTCCAAATAAGGTCACATTCTAAGGTTCTGGGTAGACATGAATTCCAGGGGCATACTATGCAACCAAATATACTCACTGTTAAAGAACAAAATTCAATGGAGTAAATTTGAATATCTAATTGGCTTTATTAAGTTATTCAAAATGGAAGCTTTTATAGGCAGAAAGAGGGTGGGCAAGAAAGTTAAAAGAATGGATTATTTCAGGCAAGTTCACCTTCCCTTAGGGGAAGGCAGGGGATCTTATCAGGAGATTACCTCACTAGTGCTGACCAGGGAATTCCAGGCTGACTGGTTTAAAACCCAACTCCTGGGAGAGGCTGAAACCGCAATTAGGTTTGAAATTAAGTCTTGATAGGCCTTAGCAAAAGTGACTCCATTTTGGGTTGCTATTTCTTTTTAACTTCACCGGTGTTCTTTGTAGAGTCTTCTGCCTTCCTGTTCTATTTGGTCTGGTTGTTCTCTAGACTTGCTCAATTCCCTTAATCTTCATGCTGAGAATTTCCTTCCTTTTCTTCCACAAATCCTATTCCTTTATTTCTTGTCTCTCTGTCTTTGGCTTACTCCCTAGTGTTGCAGCTCACCTTCCGTTATCCAACAAACAGTGCTAGGAAGATACATTTTTTTGCATTGCGTATCTGAAAATACCTTTGTTCAATTTTCACACCTAATTTGCAGTTTTGCTAGACGTAGCAATTAGGTTGAAAAATCATTTTACCCCAGAATTTCCAAGGCCTTCTGTTTTGGCATCTGGTCTTATAGGACATGCTATGTAATTCTGTTTCTAGAGCCTTTTTACTCTCTCTCTCTATAAAACTGCAGGGTGTTCTCTCTGTCCCCTGTGTTTTATTTGACTTTATTTATTTTATTTTTTTAAGGAGGGCGCAGCTCACAGTGGCCCATGCTGGGATTGAACCAGCAACCTTGGTGTTATCAGCACCACGCTCTAACCAACTGAGCTAACTGGCCTCCCACCCTGTGTTTTAAAATGTCATAGCGATGTGTCCCCAAGCAAGTCTGTTTTCATCCTTTTTGCTGGCCTCTGGTAGCCCTTTCATTTGGAAACTCACATCCTTCTTTTCTTGGACAATATTCTTACATTATCTATTTGATCATTTCTCCCCCCTCCCTCGCCTTCTGGTTATTTTCCTCTTTCTGAAACTTTTAATCAGATAGTGCACATCCTGGAATTGACCTCTAATTTTCCCATTTTTTCTTTCTACTTTTCATTCCACTCTTTGTGCCCTGCTTTCTGGGTGATTCCCAGTTATTATCTTCTAACCCATCTATGGAATTGTTTTCATCTTGGTTATCTTATATTAACCGGCTACGTCTTCTTCCTTGTTCTCTAAATGCTCCCTGTTTTCAGCATCCTGTTTGTGTCTTGCAAATGTAATCTTTTATCTCTCTGATGATATTCCTTAGAGTTGTTTTGTTCAAGCTCCCGCAGCCTGTATGGTCTGTTTCCTCTGAGTTCCTTTTCCTGATTGTTTTGGTGCTTGTCTTTTACGTAGTCAGCTTTCCTCAGGTGTCAGTGGCCTTGACTGTTGTATTTAAGCCTGTCACTCAGAGAGACTGAAAGCCCTGTGTGTGGGGCATGTGTCTCAAGGGAGACTGGACTGGGAAGTGGCCGCTGTGTTGGAGGATCCCCAGCATTGCTATGTATAGGCCTTTGTCTGGGGCTGTTTGGTTCCTCCAGGGAAGAGTCCTTTAATCTCCTTCCTAGAGTGGAGAGTAGACGGCTGGAGCAAGGGTAGAAATCTGGCTGCTAGAGATCTGAAAACTGAGCAGCCCAGGGTTGGGGCTCTTTTATCATTCACCATATAGAAAAGCATGTCCTTTAGAAATAGAATCTGAGCCACACCTGTAAACTTCAATTTTCTAGTCGCCACAGTAAACACAGTAAAAAGAAACAGGAGAACTTAATTTCAATCGTATATTTTCTTTAACTCAATATAACCAAAATAGTATCATTTCAACAGATCATTAATATAGAAATTGTTAATAACATATTTTGCATTCTTTTATTTGCACGAAATCTTCCAAATCTGGCGCCTGTCTTGCCCTTACAGCACATCTCCGTTGGGACCAGCCACACATCACGTACAACAGACACGTGTGGCGAGTGGCCGCTGTGCTGGACAGCACAAGTGTAGACATCAGTTCATCCCCTCTCTCCTCTGCAGAGGTCCCCCAGAGTCTCACGCGGGCTCCTAGGAGACCCCAAACCCCTAGTGGCCTTCAGGATCCGTCTGATCCTGCCTCAGTTCCCAGGACACCCCTGGCACTTTTGAAGCATGAGGCTACACATGCTTTATTTAAAAGGGGGTTCCCATGGCACCTGCTCCCTACCTGGGCTGGGGTACCTGCTTGTCTTGACCTGGGCTGGGGTACCTGCTTTTATTAAAAATTGAGTCCTCTCTCTTCTGCGCCTTTCTTTCTTTTTAATCCTCAGGTTCCCCAGCTATTTTCGTTGCTTCGTGGGCTATCACCAGACACTTTGTGGAAGATGTTGGGTAAGCTGTTGGAAGGAGAGGTGACAAGAGTGTATTTTATATTGTCCAGTTCTTCAAACAGGGCGGACACTGCTTTGGCGCTGTCTAGGAGAGGTCACAGGAGAGTTCTCTGTGCCAGGCTGCCGAGTGCCCCGCTCTCCCCGGGTGTGAGTTTGCAGAGGGGCAGTGCATCTGCACCCTCCCGGGCCTCTCTCCCTTCTTGCCTGCCCTAGCAGCACTGGTTAGGTCAGGTGCCAGGCAAGAGCTGTGAAACTCCAGGCAGGTGCTGCCCAGAGAGGAAGCTCTAAGAGCCTTTCCTCTGCTCCTGGGATCGCCCTCCTCTGCTCCTCCCTACACCTGGGTGTGACAGAGTCCTGCAGAGTCAGGCCTGGAGGGTGGCGTCAGCATCCTCAACAACTCCTGCTGGGGACAAATAGGTCTAATCCAGTTCTCTAGAGATGTGAAGCACTGTGGACAGAGTGAGCCCAGGGGGCCTTCTGCAAGCAGGCACTCAGAAAGAAAGCTTGCAAGAAACCAGGGAGGAAGTGAGACAGTGTGACAGAGAAGGAGGCAAAATATTTGCATAATGACACAACCATGCCAGGAAATGGACTAGGTCGGATGAGGCTTACACTCAAAATCGACCCCAAATCATTGTTTCAAAATAATTTTTTAAACTGGGTGAATTCACTTAAAAAAAATCTGGATTTTTCAGCTTCTCCAGAAAATACTGAAAAGTTCTGCCATATTTCCCATTTTCTCTTGTGGCAAAAATCAGCAGGAGAAGAGTTGTGTTTGCCTTAGACCAGGCACATGCTCTCCAGCTTGCTGAGTACCACCCTCACCTCATGGCCCTGGGGTCCTGAGGTCACGTGTCAGTCACCCAGCCACTTCTCTCCCTCACGTCAGCTGCCTGGCCGCTGTTGGCACTTGAGTTTGGCACTTTGCTAGCTTTGAGATCTGGGATCTTTTGGCTACCAGGTTCCACCCACCCGATGCTCACTGAACGTGTGTGGAGACAGGGCGCTGCTCCCTCAGAGCTCCCAGCAGGAGGGAGTCCGTTCTAATGGTGCCTAGCACACAGCCACAAGCATGGGTCCTTCATAGGAGGGCACCTCAGGGAACAAATCTTTTCTGGTCAGCCCTGCTCCCCACTCCTAATAATGCCTACTTTCCCTCCATAGGTGCTGGGACATCAACGCCAATGCATCTGTCTGGTGGGTCATTCGAGGGCCTGTGATCCTGTCCATCCTGGTAAGTGGCTGTCCTTCCCTGAGCTGGGCTCCAGTGAGAGAGACTGGACAGTGACTGGCCTATGGGGCGGAGAAGACAGGGCTAGCGCCCCTCCCTCCAGGTTTGTGAGGGATAAGCCTCAGAGCTTCCAGAGGCTGGCCAGCAGCAAGGGGAGCTGGAAGCTCCACCCCCGGAGAGAATGGTGGATGGGAGTGGGGAAGGGGCAGGAAGAAGGCGAGAGCTTACGCGACTCGCTCTTTTCCATGAGGAGCTGCCGAAATGTGGTGAGCAGAGCTCCTTGCCCTAAACAGGCTGGCTTCACGCTGGCCTCAATTCTGCCTTCATTGGTTTAGATCTTTGGGTTTTGATCGTTTTATAGGCATCCTCTTGTTAAATTGGGCAGAATCGCTGAGCTGGGATCACGGAGGGAGGGGGTGGGTATGGCTGGGGAGAGCTGAGTGAGGCTGTGGTCTTGGGCCTGTGCACATGTCTTATCTTGATGTTTCCAGGTGCTTCTGCCCGAGGGTATGGATAAGAAAAGGGGGGCAGAGGAAAAAAGATATATGGGGGACACAGTGGGGTTGTCTCCTGGACAGAATCAGCCCCTCAGCTGTGCACAGGGCTCAGAGGGATGCCAAGGCCGCAGGACAAGTTGACAGAAAGTGCCGTCCATGGCCTCGCTGGAGTGGGAAGAGGGCGCCGGACTGGGCAGCACGCCTCTCCGGTGACCAGTCGGGAGAAGGTGGCCATCCCATCACCGCTTTCTTCTCCTTTTCCTGACTCAAAACTGCGAGAATTCATGCAAAAACAAAAATTGGGAGACATAAAATGTATTTATAAAAAGTGGAATTCAATCAACCATAAATCACCATTTAGCACCTAGACACACATTGTAAATACACATGTGCTTTTTTTCCCTATCTGCCTTTGAGCACACATTCTTTTTGTTTTTTGAAATGCTTAAGATGGTTTTGTATCCTAGCTTGTTTGTTTGCTTTTCACTTAGCAATAGATGTGAGCTGCCCTGTGTCATTTGAAGTTATTTGACCAAACAATGTGCTATCACTGCATAATATTCCCACTGGAGGATATTTTTCTCATTGAAGCCAGTTTCCTTTCTGTAATTCTGAGACGCTGACAGCCCAGCCCAGGAAAGCCCCAGCCGAAGGACAACCAGCTCCAATGTCCAGGCTGCTGTCATGGCACTGTGGTCCGGTGTGATTGAGGGACGTCGAGTGGGCACTCCTGATGCAAAATATCTCCTTACCAGCCTGTCACGGGGCCTAGAATTCCATCATTTAAGATTCATTCTTGGGATCTTAAGAGTTTTTTTCTTTCACCTTCAAGGGCTCCCTATTAAACTAAATACAACTGTAAGACAAAAAAAATAAAATATAAAGTAAAACTAAAAAGTCTTTACTAGTTTACCCCATGCACAACCAGCTCAGAGCAAGATATATAGCAAGCTGAGAAGCTGTGTTCCAGAAGAAGCAACACTGACTGGACTAGGAGTTCTAGACAGGCCAGTAATCCTCTGTCTTTTGGCCAGTGTCCCCAGGCTCCAGGCTATTTATATGAACAATGAAGGCGCCCAGCTGGGCGATTCCATTAATCCTTGCTTCTGTAAATGGTGCTGAAGCCAGCTGGGAAAAGAGGAGGAGAGGTGCTGCCATGTGGGCAACTTCCTAAGGTTCAGGCACTGGGGTTGGGGGAGGGGGAACCAAAAGAAATAAGGAGACTTCATTCCTGTGCTTTAGGAAATGATGGAATTGGCAGATGAGTGGACAAACACTCAAGTTTGACAGATGCATGTATTTGCCCCTTTCAAATATTTCAAGTGTTCTTACACAGTGACATCATTCCTAACTACAATGAATTAGGAAAGGGAGGTAATCAAGGATGACTTCCTGGAGTTGGTGGTTGAGTTGCCCCGGTGACTCTATAAGGCTCTGAAGCCGTTCTTGAAGTGTGTGCCCTAGACTAGCAGCTTCAGCATCACCTGGGAGCTTGTGGCAAATGCAAATTCCCCACCCCAGGTTTACTGACCGGTAACCACTGTGGGGACGGCACCCAGCTATCTGCGCCCTAAACTTTAAGAACCTCTCTGTAAAGCCTTGCTACTCAAAGTGTAGTCCAAGGACTATCCTGGAGCTGGGCATTCCCTGGAGCTGGTTAGAAATGCAGAATCTCAGGCCCACCCAGACCTGCATTTTAACAAGATCCCCAGGGAGTTCCAACACACTCCAAGGGTGAATAATCCTGCTGCAGGTGAGCCAAGTTACAGGTCCTGCAGCCCAGGGCTAGGATGGGTGCTGTGCTTCCCTGGCCTCCAGACAGTTTGTTTCACCTGGACGAGGGGTGGGGTGAGGTGGGAAAGCACTGATGTGCCATCTTGGGTGTATCCTGGGTGTGGTTTGCAGTGCCTTCCTTCTCTGCCCTCAGGTCCAGGGACAGGGAATGCAAGTCCCCTGTAGCCTTCCGTCTGCCTTGTGTTTTACAGATTAATTTCATCCTTTTTATAAACATTCTAAGAATCCTGATGAGAAAACTTAAAACCCAAGAAACAAGAGGAAATGAAGCAAACCATTATAAGTAAGTGAAAAGCAAACACACTCGGTCAGCACACATTTACTGAGCACCTACTGTTTACCTAACTGGTGCTAGACACCACTGGAGATGGAGGAGAAGGGAAACCTTGACCTAGCTCCAAGGAGTTTACAGTGTAAATGGGGGGAAGGGGAAATGGGTCCATCGTGAAATCTGAGACACTCTCCTGGGGGTGGAGCCACAAGACATCTCAGCAGGATCCTTGGGACAAGGCTAGGGAGTCAGCAATGGACCTCAGGGACCCAAAGTCAGACAAATTTGTGTAGGTATGTGTATTTTTCAGGGGAGAATTACCTTAGCTTTCATCAGATTTTCAAAGAGATATGTGATCCAAAAATACTTTAAACCTTTAAGATGTTAAAGAGAGATGCTGTATGAGTTCACCAAGGTTGCCGTAACAAAATACCACAGACTAGGTGTCTTAAACAAGAGACATTAATTTTCTCACAGTTCTGGAGTCTGGAAGTCCAAGATCAAGGTGTCGGCAGGATTGTTTTCTCACAAGGCCTCTGTGCTTGGCTTGTAGATGGACTTCTCCTGGCTGTGTCCTCACGTGGCCTTTTCTCTGTGTGTGCATCCCTGGTGGGTGTCTTCTCCCACCAGTTGATTGGTCTAAGGCCCCACCCTAATAACTTGAACTTCACCACCTCTTTATTGGCCCTCTCTGCAAATATACCGTGTTTCCCCCAAAATAAGACCTAGCCGGACAATCTGCTCTAATGCGTCTTTTGGAGCAAAAATTAGTATAAGACCCGGTATTACATTACATTATCTCACATCATATCATATTATATTAAAGACCCGGTCTTATATTATAGTAAAGTAAGACCGGGTCTTATATTAATTTTTGCTCCAAAAGATGCATTAGAGCTGATTGTCTGGCTAGGTCTTATATTCGGGGAAACACGGTAGTCACATTCTGAGGTCTTACAGGTTAGGGCTTCAACTTGCTAATTTGAGTGCGGACACAGTTCAGCCCATAACAGATATTAAAATCAAATCGGTGTCCGACAGAGGCCTTCTCCACAACTCAGAGTTGTGAGAAACTGGCAGCAGCCTGGGTTACTTGGTGGCAGAATCCCCAGGATATCTTTAGAGCAGTGGGCGTCAAACTAGGGTGGAGCTGGGCATCCAGGATAAAGTTGCCAGATAAAATACAGGATGCCCAGTTCAATTTGAATTTTTCATAAACGATGTATAGTTTTTTAATACTTACACCAAAAAACCCCCCACAAAACATTGTTTATCTGAAATTCAAAGTAAACTGGGCATCCTGTATTATTATTTGCTAAATTTGGCAATGCTAACCTGGGAAGAAAATGAAAGAATATCTCCTTACTTATTATTAAAACAAATAAGAATGCTGTCTTTGCTGATAATATGTTAGACCTAGAGTGGCAGTCATATATGCACATAATTTATAAACAGTTACTTGGGTGGGTCCATATTCAGATATTTTTTACTGGTAGGGGGTCCATGATCAGAAAGTTTAGGGACTGGCCATGGGTTGGTAAATGTTGTATCTGGGTGATGGGTACATGGGAATTTTCTGAAATAAAAAGTAAAAACAAAAAAGTTTGGGGACACTGCTGCAAAGCCTTTTGCAATCGGGCAAAAGATGGGGTGTGCGGAGCCATGAGCCCATGGCTAGTGGCGGGGGTGGGAGACTGCAGCATTTCTCTGTTCCCAGGCGTCTGGCCAAATCCACCCTCCTGCTGATCCCTCTCTTTGGAGTCCATTATATCGTCTTCGCATTCTCTCCAGATGATGCCATGGAGATCCAGCTGTTTTTTGAATTGGCCCTTGGCTCATTCCAGGTAAGTTTCAGGGATTGTGACTTTAAGGTAAAAAGAGGAGTTCTCTCTTTCCTTAGAGAAACATGGAGGCCGTAGAGAGCAAGCCACGTCTTCCCGGAAGAGTTCCACAGTGCGGTTTGAGAAGGCAGATGCCTCATTTGGCAGAGACCCAAGAGAAGCAGGGGCTGGACTTTACCCTGAGGGTCACCACCAGACCCAAGTTCCCCACCAGACAAATGGGGGTAGGAGCTAAAACTAAGGAGAGAGAGACTGACTCCAGGGAAAACAAATGGGAAAAGTAACCCTAGACGCTCTATTGTACAGCTCTTAACAGGGCCATGGCTGAGCCATCAAAAAGTGGGGCAGGAAAACGAGCATTGTGGGAGGGGGCAAGTGGGATGGGAGGATGTTTGAAAGAATAATATCCTCATGTTCATACTGGGAAGTCCATAAAAACGCCCCAAACTGAAAAATCCAGAAGTAGCAGCATCAGCATGTTATTTAGAATCAGTTAAGAAAGTTCCAAATAGTTGCCTCTAAGGAACAGGAAATGGGGGTGGCGGGCGGGTGTCAGGAGGCTGCTGCTGCTGCTGCTGTGTGTGTGTGTGTGTGTGTGGTCAAGAATCTTTTGACTCTTTGAAACTATGTGCATCCACAACTTATTAAAAATAAAAACCCACTTAAAAGAAAAGAAAAAAAGTGAGGGGAAAAGTCACTTACCTACTTATTCAACACGATGTTGTGAGGTTAAAATAAAATAGTAAAGATGTTTAGACAGAAGGGACTCTTAACATGAATCCCAAACTTCACAAGGTTATTTATTTACTCAGAGCTGTCGCCTTCCAAAAATAAAGTGATGTCGCTTTTAGGAAAAATATGTAGAGGACAAAAAATACGTAGATGAGGGATCAGTGAAAAAAGAAAATAAAGCCAAAAGGGTTCTTACACAGAAGCAAATTTGGTAAAGTCCTATAAAGGTAGGAGATGTAGGTCATAAATTTGATTTAGAGCTTCCCAGTAGCCAAAGCAAAGACAGAAGCACAATCTGTTTCAAGATTTACAGTATCCACAGATGAAAACAAGCTGGTTCCCAGGAAAGACTAGTGATTATAGGCTTTGGGGCCTGAGATAAATTTTTCCCAGTGTGATTTTCTAAAGAAGCCAGCCTGCCCTCAACAAGGTTGATCATCTTGCAGAATCCTCCTCACCAGGCTGGCCTTGGCCTCAGGGTGGGGGCTCAGAGCCTCCCTCATTCCCAGAGTTCTGTTCAGGGTGGGCGTGGCCAGGGTCATTCTCTCTCAGGTCCCAGGGAGGACACATCCCTTGGGAACACTTTATTGAGTGGAGTCAAGTCGTGCTCTAACCCATGCCTTCAGACTCCACCCCAGGGCTGTCCCCTCTGTCCTCCTCTGAGACTCTCTTCTGCCCACAGCCCCCCGCAGCGCCCCAGACCTCCCGAGAACCCAGCCTCTTGTGCAATCCTTGATTCTTTTCCACTGGGCCAAAAAATTTTCGTGCCCAGTGCTCTTGCAACGTGTGGGGAGGCTGGGCTCACTGTGGCCCTTTTAGTAGCTAGGGGTTCCAGGTCCAAATGGGCAGAAGGCTTTGACCCAGCTGAAAAAGTGGGTAGTGATCTCTCTGAGACCATGGAGACCCAGGTCTGCCTCCCTGCATGGCTGAGGACTTCCTGCCCCCTGGAGCCGTGGCTTGTGGGCTACCCAAGCGAAGGCCATTTGGCTTCTCTCTGGGGAAACGGCTTGTTGAGAGAAAACCAAAAGCACTTTCCGAATGTTTCCACAGAAATGTGTACCATAAAAAGGATTGTTAAGAGTTTTGTTTTTTTATAAGAACATTTGTTCATAGACAAATATATCATTTTCTGTTACACATTTATATTATATATATATTTTTAAAATTCGTATTATAGAAAATTTCTCCCACATACAAAAGCAAATGGTATAGTAAACCCGAGTAAGCCATTCCCTGCGGCCTCTCCGGTTTCATCTCCATCCCATCGGCCACCATTTTAAGTCAATCAAGACATCATTTTCTTTCGCATGTAAGTATTTCAGTATTTCTAAGACAGGCTTAAAGAAGAATACACACAGAGCCACATACCGTTATCACTGCACGTATTTTTAAAAACTAAAGTGTATTAGCTCTTTCTGGTTATAGAAATACTTGCTTATTGAAGGAAATTTGGAAAATAAGGCAAAGTTAAGAGAAAAATTCATCCATACTCTCAAAATCCAGAAATAACTTCTGTTAAGATGCTGGTGTCTTTACTTCTAAGTCTCTTTTCTATCCAGGAAGACACACAGATGTGCCCGCACACACATGTAACTGGGATCATGTGTGGCTTTGTATGCGTATCCTGCTTGTTTAATTCCCTGTCACGCCCATCATTAATATTTTTCCACGTCATTGAAGTTCTTTAAATACTTCATTTTTTAATGATTGTATAAACAGTGTGGTGTTTCTTAAAGTTGCCGGCTGTGTGAGGCCTGTCCTATATATATATACCTGGGCACATCTAACTATCCCTCACTCGGGGCTCCTGCCCTCCCCTGAACAGTGCCAATGTGTTCCTGGATCCTTGAGGCCCAGGCAATCCTGGGCCCAGTGAGACAGGCAACAATCTTGGCTGGCAGCTCTGGGCCAAGCAGACACAGCTCCAGTCCTGCCTAAACCCTCGTGACAGTTCCCTCACCTGTGAAGGGGATCCTCGTACCTATCTCCTAGGTCTTTGGTAAGGATTAAATGAAGCCCCTGGAGCCCAGAAACCCACAATTATGCAGGCCAAGTTATACTTCAATTTGGCTATTTTATTTCAAAGCCGGCCTTTCACACCCTCTGACAGTATTCCCTAATAAGTGATGTCTGTTGGAACCATCTAGGGATCTCTCAAAGCTGCTGATGCTCCCCCGAGACATTCAGGTTTGGGGTACCGAGTGCAACCTGGGCAAAGCTTCCGGGTGATTCTAACATGCAGCAAAATTTGGAAACCACTGCCCCCAAACTGTCCCCATTCTAGGCAGCAGTTATTGAGGTCTGAAATTCTAAAGCCAATTCTTCTAATTTTGTCACTGAGTCTTGTTAAATGCCAATACGCCTGAGCAGTCGTACATATTAAGCCCACCATAGACAGGCTGGCTCATTGCTCTTTGGGGTCCTTTCCAAGGTAGTAAGTTAAGGGCAGGCCTGGATGGGACTAAGGAAGAGGGTTAGGCCACCTAAGGTCCAAGCTGTGGCCACCAGGCCTCAGGGGTAAGGCGCTCAGCAGCTGGGAAGCCTGAGGGTAGGGCCTGTAAGGAAGGGCTGGCCCAAGGAGAGTCCCTGAGGGTGAGTGTGGTATCCGCACTGCAGAGACCCTGCTCACAGCTCAGGGTTCCGTGCAGGCCTCTTAGGCTCAAATCCTGCTTCCCAGATTGTAATCCCTACCCTGGCAGAGATCCGTGCCAGGATCCCAGAGGGCACCATGCAGAAAACAGGAGAAACCTGTAAGATAACAGGAGGGTCCTGATGGGCACAGACCCCCACCATGCCAGGAACACAAAGCGAAGTAGCCCTGAGGCCCCGGACCAGGGAAATGCAGTCACCTGTCTGATGAGCAGAGGTCAGGACCTGCGTATAAGCTTTGTTCTGACCAAACATTTACACTTCTGTTTTTCAACATGAATAGCTGTCCATGTTTAAACATCTCCAGACTTCCAGCTTATCTTGAAAATGAGCCCCTTAGGGTCCAGGGGCTCACGTACATGGGCTGGCCCCAACCCCTCCTCCTGGGGTGGGCTGCCTTTAGGTGTCACGACTCCCTGCTTCTCCCGATGGACCCACCTTACTAATTCAGGAGACTTGCCTTTCCCATGACTGAGTTAGCAGCCGTAACTTTAATGTTACTGACACCACATATAGTGTCACCGCTAGACGCTGGGAACATGTGATTGGGACCCTGTCCCTGACCCTGAGGAGCTGTCAGTGCCAGATGCTGCCAGCACAGCCAGGGACACTGTGGGGGCCCAGAAGAGGTAGTCCCAATCCCCCCGAGGTGTGGGAAGGCTCTGCAACTCTTCCTGTGGTGGGGGAGTGAGCCTGCACCCGACGATTAAAGAACTGGGGGTGAGGGAGGCTGGTGCTGGAGCACCTACACTAACCCCTGCTCCCTCTGCTCCCTGGCAGGGCCTGGTGGTGGCCGTCCTCTACTGCTTCCTCAATGGGGAGGTGAGTGTGCTCAGGGTGCCTGGAGGGGCCCCCTAGCTACCTGGGAAGTGGGTGGGGGCGGGGGAGTGGGTAGGAGAGGCTGGGGCCTCTTGGCTTGGGCATCTTGTAGGAGTCTGAGCTCACTTCAAGGGAGCAACAGAACCACATGGAGAGCTAAATGTTTTTTAACAAGCGCTCTGGGTGATTCTTATCCTTGGGAAGTTCAGGAAATGCAGGAAAGTGCAGGCACCCCAATCAGAACCCAGGTTCCTGACTGCTCTGCTGCTGATCAGGACAGGTGATCTGAGTTACTACCCTTCTCTGGGCCTCAGTCTTCTCATCTGTAAAATGAGTGACTCAGATGACATGTCTGCCAACTCAGCCCTCAGAGAACCCCAAATGAGCATTGACTCTTTGAGGGTCTGCACACTTGCCTTGAGGCCTCTGCCACTGCCCTGAGCATTTGGGCCAGAACACGAGGTTCCTGGCACACAAGTGAAGCCTTTCTGAGACTGCTGACCATCTATCTGGTTCACCACATATGAAAGGTGAATGAGAATAACTTCTGACGATTTCCAGAAATCAGGTCTCAAGCCTAACCTCAAAGGTTTTGCAGCTAGAGCTGGGGATTGTGAGGGAAATTTACCAACAGCAGCTCCCTGGCCCCCAGATAAGTTCTGACCTAGGGTGGCTTCATGGCAATGTGTCCGGTTGTCCCAGGTAACAGTCTAGACGTTAGAATTCTGGAAGTTTGTGAAACAACCACAAGCCCCTTTTCCCTGACAGTATTGAGGTTGCAGGTGATTCATGCCCAGAGGAGGGCTCTCAATTCCTAGTGGACATCAGGCGGGAATAGGTCAATCTGAGTGGCCAGCAGGAGAGGGGAAGGCATGACCGCTATTCAAGAGTGGCAGGGCCGGGGCCAAGGCCCCAGGGGAGTGAGCAGGACTCTGGGTACCGGTCCTTTATGTTCTCTCCTGGGCTAATGGCTGATTTCTGGGGCCAGGTCCAGCTGGAAGTTCAGAAGAAGTGGCGGCAGTGGCACCTCCACGAGCTCCCACTGCGCCCCGTGGCCCTCAGCTCCTCCTTCAGCAACGGCACCAGCGGCCTCACCCATGGCACCACTGTCATCCCCTCGGAGCCAAGCCGGGGCACCTGCAGGGCCAGTGTCATCTGAGAGGCTGGAGCAGGGCCACAGACAGAGGCCACGCCAGGTCCTATGAGGGCAGGACACTGCTGCAGGACAGTCTGTCTTCCCGGCAGACACCGTATGTTCTCCTGTCCTCCAGGCCTTCGGGTTGGGGGTGCAGTGAGAATTCCTCAGAACTGAACAGATGGGACTTGGGGCACTACGGCGGGGGGTGGAGGCCAGGGCTTTGGGTCTGTTGTGTTCTCCCGGGAAGAGCAGTTCAGGGGTCCCAGAAGGGCACAGGGAAATGAATGGTAGCTGGGATGAGATTTGGTATCAGTATCTGTCAGTCTTTTTGCCTTTCAGACACAGGCGAGGGAGGATGCTCTGGCCCAGTCCCCCATGCCTTTCTGCAGAAGGGGGCTTCCCTGATCTCCATTCGTTTTTAGGGACAAGCTTAGAAGCCTAGAAAACACGAGAAATGGAGGCCTTTGGCCCTACGTGGATCTTTCCCGCCCCTCATTGCAACTCACCTGTCCAGTAGTTCTCATCCTAAAGCCTTCAAGACAGTAACTGAATTAATCTGATCAAGACCCAGGAGTCCAGGAGAACCCCAGGACCCCCCACTCCCTTTTAGTAACCCTAGCATGGTATGAGATGTCCCTCTGTTCTTACTGCTCTCAATCAGCTATCCACAGCCCCCAGGGCAGGTATAGCAGGAGACGGGGCATGATCCCACTTGACAGAAGAGAAACAGGTTCACCAAGGTCCTATGGCTTGCTCAAGCTACTGGGCAAAGAAGTGGCAAAGTCCAGTCCGGGGCTTTCAGTCTCAAATCTCAACGCTCCAAGGCTGTTTTACATGGCCCATCTACCAGCCCCATTGGGGATTTTAATCTCACCTTTTCCTGTCTGGATCTGTCCCCTTGAATATCAACACTCCCTCCCCACCAGCCTTGTGAGGATTAAAGAGTATTCAATATTTGAACTCTTTTACAAAACAAAACCTACCAGTGCTCAGGGGAATGAAATCTGGACATAGTAGAGAACTCCTCCCCCCAATGTAAAGAATCTTGCTGTTGGGTGGGCCCAGCTCTAGCCCTAGCTTTGGGTGATCCTGGACAAGAGCTATCCCTCTCCAGGGCTTGGCTCCCTACTTCTGTACCTTCCCCCTGCAGACAAGGCGGTCACCCTTTGCTCCTTGTAGATTGCTCCTGGTGAGAAGGCCAGGCGCCCACTTCCAGGGCTAAGAACTCAGTCTACATGGTTGATGAGCTCTGCTCTCCAAAACACCGATTGGTCCACAACACCTTGCTCAAGTCATGTCCACAGACTCTGTGCATTTTGGAATAAAAGTTTTTTTAAAAATCACAAGAGGTAGGTATAGGCACCCAGCCCAGCTCAGAAAGTCAACCTGCTGTGGCAAGGGCAGGGCAGAGACCGAAAACTCATGCAATCAGTCAGCGGCAGCAAGAATGAACCAGGGAAGGCCCGAATTTATCAGGTGGGGGAGTGGGAAGAGGCTAGTGTAGAATGAAATGGGCTGAGGGCAAAAAAGGGATTGGAAACGGGGCTAGTGTACAAAAACCCTGATCTGCTGGCAAGGATGGAAATCTCCACTGGTTTCTGGTCCCCTTCACCTGCACTCCTCCCCAGGATGGTTATTAATCATTACCCAAGGTCCAACAGGTCTAGACACATGCTCTTTGAAATGTGTTCTAGGATCAAAAATGGTACCCTGAGGCCATCTGATCCTCACCAAAGATGGAAATGCACATTCATCTCAGGGAGGGCTGTGCATCAGAAGTCAGGGGGACCTGTCTGGAAGGCTTGCTCAAGAACTCTTCTCAAAGAGGGGACAGCCAGCTGCTGGAAGCTGGGGTTATCCAGGGGTTATGGGGTTCCAGGAATTGAATCAAGTCAAATGGTTTGAAAACCTATCATGTGCCAGACATTCTGAGGGAATCCTGAACTCTGCCTCCCTGGCATGACCAAAGCTAAGGCACGGAAATGTGCAGAAAGGGCCTTTGAGCTGGCGGAAGTCCTAGGCCCTGATTGGACACACTTAGCTGGAAGAATGATCCACTCTTAGCAACCCTAGCAGGCCCTAGGGACCCCGTAGCTCATATCCCAGCACAGAGCCATAAAACAGGTGTCAACAGCACATGGCTATGCAGCTAGCCCAGGCACCAGTTACCAGAGCTGCTCCCAAATCTATTCCTGTCCCGGGAGAAGGATTCAAGGAAAGGGTTTTATAATGAGTTCTTCTAAAAGCTACATCTTATTAACTTGGCTAAGCCTGTGTAGCTGGTGGCATAATGGCATCCTCCTGGCCTCTGGCCCTGCAGACTAGCTGCAAAGGCCCCTGGGCCATTTCTGGCCAAGCACCGGAAGATTATTGGCCAAGAGGCAGCAGTTTCAAGGTCATTGTTCTACCCTTTCCCCCACCAAAGGTCCCAGGTTGGAAAAGTCCCATCTTGACCACAATTTCTTATAGAACCAGGCATCCTCGGGAGGTGGAGGGCTCTAAAACTTCCTTGGTTGGTCCCAGGGATGGGTCATGCTGTTGACGTGAAGGCCGCTGATGGCGTTCAGGAAGAAGAGGAAGGAGGCGGTGAACTGGCACCAGAACATCAGAGTGAAGCCGATGAGCGTGATCTGGCTCCTGAGGAGGATCACAAAACCCAGAAGGCCCGTAGAGGAGAGGACGAACGAGATGAGGAGGAGGATGGAGCCCAGGGCCCACTTGCGCCGTGTGTGGCGGTCCTCACACACCTGGGATACCATGAGGAGCTCCAGGCCAAAAATGGCAGCCACCACGGCCAAGGCACCCCCGCTGCGGACCAGGACCATGCCCATAGCCAGCCCTGGCACATGGGCCTGACTCAGGTCTCTGAGGCACTGTGGCCCAGTCTGATTGGAGGTGGTACAGAAGTGCCACAGCCCAAAGAGGCGGTCCTCAGCCAGGAGCCAGTGGCCATCACAGATGGAGACAGAGGAGAGGACCACGGCCAGGGCAGCACACACGATGATGAGGGTCCGGATGAAGGATTCAAAGAAGGACCGACGGGGCCTCCTTTGGCCCAGCAGCCTCTGGGCCTGGAAGATACCACAGAGGTACATGTCAGAGAGGGCCCTGCCGCACCCCCTCCAACCTCTTCAGGGAAGACCCCAAACATGCCTTCCACCTTCCCACAGCCATGTTTCCTGCTACGGTCTCCAGGGAAGCTGGAATGCCACCTTTACTCACAGCTGCCTCCCCAGTTCCTCCTTACTTTTCAGCACCTTCTTTGGGGAGCCCTCCCCCCTTTCTACTTGTTCCCTGTCCTCCATTCAAGACCTGTAAGTATTGACTGTCCAGGCCCAAAGTTCCCTGACCTTTCTTTAATGATCTTCTTAAAGAGTAAGAAATCCAAATTCAAATCACTGGCAACTCCTAGTCCCTTCTGAATTCAGAAAATCTGTCTGGCCTGGCTAGTGTGACCTTGAGCTTGCAGCCGTCCTGGGTTTCTTTGTAAGCAAAACAAGAAAACTGCCTGGAAGGCTGTGAGGGTTGTAAAAATCACCAGAACATAATACATGGTT
Source organism: Rhinolophus ferrumequinum (assembly GCF_004115265.2). Lineage (NCBI taxonomy): Eukaryota > Metazoa > Chordata > Mammalia > Chiroptera > Rhinolophidae > Rhinolophus > Rhinolophus ferrumequinum. The sequence goes on along the minus strand of NC_046291.1, from coordinate 90,494,622 downwards.
AAGTTTCCCTTCTCTCTCCCTAGGATTTCCCCAGTACACGTCCAGTTTTCTCTAATTCCCACCCAGCTGGTTCTGCACTTTCCACATTGTGTCCAGGCATCTGTTTTATTAACTTGTTTTTCTCAGTACTGAAAGTGATGTTTGCACCTTGCCCTGTAGTCTTGCTTAGCCCCTCCCAGAACTTGCTAACCAGACTGTTCTAGCAGCTTCTTTTGGGGGACAGGGAGTGGACAGTCACTGAGGCTGTCCTTCAGTCTCTGGTTTCAGCACTGGACGCCCCTCCTCTCTTCTGGCAAGCTGAGTCAGGTGTCTAGTGACTGTCCCTTATCTCACAGCACTGGGACACCACCCAGGTGCCATTCCCAACCACTAGCCCAGAAAGCAAAAGAAACTTCATAGTAAAAGTCCTTATCCCACCCACAAGCACTGCAGATCTGCCCTGCCGACCTCTCCAACTTTGTCCCCCAGTGCATTCTCCTTGGCCACCCCACTCAAGTACAGTAGCCCTCTTTCCATGCCTAGGATCAATCTAGAACTTTCTTGCCTCAGACCTATTGGCCCCTCCACCAAAAAGCTCTTCTCCAGGTTGCCTCCGTTTCTCCATTCTTCATGTCTCAACTAAAATGTAACCTCCTCAGAGCCGCCTTTTCTGCCTACCCTATCCAAACTGGGTCCTCACCTGACACTTCCCATCAGGTACCTATTTGTTTTCACCATTCTGACCACATGTGATTCCTTCTGATTTGTAGTTACACATTATTGTCTATCTCGCTTAGAGACTGTGCTCTCCAAAAGGGCAGGGCCTCCTGTTTAGACACTGCTGTGTCCCTAGCACCTGGCACAGTACTTGACCTGGATATTCAGTGGGTACTCAGGAAGAGCCATGGGATAAATAAATGGTCAAGTTTGCAGCTATTGTCACCTCTATCTGAAGCTCCCTTTAAACTGAATCTCCTGCCTAGTCATAAATTAAATTACATACACCATTTACAATATGTGTGGAAGCAGCCCAGGTTGTACACCATTTGGGGAGGTAAGCAAAACAAGACATGTGGGACAGTCAATGCTGGGCAAATGGAGGCTTCCAGAGGCAAGTCTTTATGTGTCCCTCACTAACGTGTAGTTCTCAGTGAGGGACACAAAAAGCAAAGCCATGCTCCTGGGAGAGTCTTACGGTCAGAGCTCTACCGAGAACATCAGGCTAGCTGCTAGCTTGCCCACCTGAGCAGAAGCGACTGCGAATTTCAACCCCAAGGATACATGAATGAGGACCTCATTTGCTTTTGGCACTGCTGCTGAGGTAGGGTCCTATTTTACTCTTAAATCTGTCAGGCTGGTAGAGTAGGAATCCCTGGGGGGTATGCTAAAATGGAAACTGTTATGCAGAGGTCAGGTGACTTGCCCAAGATCACTCACCGAAATCACAATAAAGCCTGTTAACAGCTAGAGGACGACTGGACTGGACGACTATACGATTGCAGGGGAAGGGATGCATCCAGCCAATAAGCACCGACTGGGGCCTTCCAAGTAGAGGGCTGTAGTGTTAGGGGCTCAATATTAATGGGGAGGAAAAGGATTAGAGTACAGAAGGATACCCAAGGGGTCAGGACCCCAATTCAGATCCCGAGACAAAAGCAGCCTGGGGTGCTGTGAAGAGTACTCTGGCAGGAGACTGACTGGGCTGTGGTTCTCGAACTGTCCCCTTGCTTCCTAGAGGGGCTTCCAGGTGATGAGCAGGGGAGCAAGGGAAGCTGAGAGGGCCCCTTCCTCACTCCCACTATAGCAGATCCCTGTTACCTGCTGGAGACAGTGGGAATCTAGGAATCTGTATTGGAAAGCATTAGAAAAACAGCTCTACTGCTAAGAAACCAACCAAGGAAACTTTGAAACCTCTGTTTCTACAAACCATTAAAGGCCCTTGCCCTTAGGTGGTTTCTTAACCCCTTTGGCCCTTGTTTTCCCATCTATGAGATGGATCACCCCTGTAGGAAAGCAATAGCCATAAAGGCACTTGGTGAAATTACAACACCCCTAGAGGCTGAAAAGGCCCCAGATACAGAGAGCAAGTCACAATAACACGGGACCCAGAAACCTTCTGACCCTAGACATCATGCTGTCTGGAGAACAGGCACGTCCTGTCCCTCCATCAGCCCCACCTGTCCTGAGCACTGGCTGGACTTTACTCTCCAGGTCCTCAGATATCCCAGATCAGAAAGACAGCTGACGTCACTTCATTCCCTCCCTCCCACTGCAAAACAGGACTTCGTTTAAACTCTGACCACCAAGAAAACTCCCAAGGATTAAATGAGATCATGTATATGAAAGTGTTTGCCATATGAGCAGCTCCCACTTCACCGGAGCTATTAACAGTATTAGTGACAATAATAATGCATATTAGAATCTTTATTCCTAACCAGTCAGCACCACACCCCAGCTCCTGGCACCTCCACTAGTTTTCAGTGATCCGAAACCTGAAATCCTCTCCTGGAGGGCAGCTGGGCAGCAACATGGTCAGTGAATGGCCAATGGTGAGGGCAACTGAGTCTTACCCCTGACCTGCCAGCCCCCAAAAGTGTGACTGTGGACAAGTGACTTTAATCTCTTAGGGTCTTGACTTTCTCTGCTAAAAAAGAGCAAATGTTTTCCTTATTTCATCTGTAAGCCAGAATGAATGATTTCTAGTGACTCATAGAACAGTGTCACTTGACACTCCTGGGCCACTGAGTCCCACGCCAAGATCTTACCTATAACCCAGGACCCCATCTGCTCCCATCAACACTCAAGTAGGCACTCTGGCTGCTCACTACTCACTCTCCACAACCCCAACCCCCTCTCATACTTGCCCCCCCCTCCCACTCACTGCCCACTCTGCTCTGGCCCAGGTCAGGCCCTCATCATTAGCAAGAAATTCCTTCAGTAGCTTCCTACAGAGCTGGCCTGCCACCATGCCTTGAGTGGTGGCCTGGCCTGCCTGCATGACCCCAGTGCGGTCCCAGGAGCCAGCCAGCCAGCCAGCTTTTTAGCTGTGTTTGACCTCTGGCAAGTTATCCTCTCTCTCTTTCCCCTTTCCTCACCTGTCAATGGAGATAACAGGACCTACCCTCCTGTAGTTGTGGGGCTGAAATGAGTTTTCATCCCAAGTACTTAGTAACAGTCACAGGCACCAAGGTTAAGTGCTCCTAAGCAGCAGCGACTATTGTCATGTGAGCACAGCGTCCTCCCACCTCAGAGCAGAGCCACTGGGCTTTACCCCATCTAGCCCCCCTCCCTACCCTCGCCTTCCCCCCCTGCAGGCCTCCTTCCCCTTCCTCCTCTTCCTCCACTAACCACTGGGCTTTCCTTGCTACCAGTCTGCCTAACCCTCTTAGCCCAGCACAAAGACCCACCCACCCCAATCCCGCCCCGCAGTTTTTGCACCTCTTAATTTAGCACTCACTCCCCCATACCTCTTCTAAATCCTTGTTTACAAGCCTCTCTCCCCAACTGGACAGTCAGCTCCTCAAGGGGAGAGACCACGCCCGGCCCCACCCTCCTTGCTGTCCTGTCCACCTCTTCCCAAGGCCTATCCCAGGAGGCTGCCTGGTCCTGACTCAAAATTCTGCCCCAGAACAAAGAGGAGGAACTTGTTGCATCCAGTTCCCCAGCCCCAAACTCACCCCAGCAGCTGTGTCCTGGGTAGAAGAAGTTTAGGGGGGTGGCCGTGGGTGGGGTTTTACTGTTCCGGAAAGGCCGAAAGAGCGAGTGAGATTTGGAGCCAAGGAGTTCTGATTTTGAATCTCGATTCTGTAGCTTATCTGGGGGCCATGGACACGTTACTTCACCTCCAAACCTCAGTTACCACGGCAATTAAATGGGCAAAGTAGTATCCACCCGAGTTAGTGTCGTGGGGGTCTGAGCACTGGCGTGCGAAGTCAAAGGAACCTCTCTCTACTCGTCAGGACAATCCAGTCCGCAGACTCGGGGAAGGCGAGCTGACGGGATGCCTCCGCGAACAGGAAGGCAGCCGGCAGGAGTGATGCCGCCACCCACTGACTGCCCTTGGGAGAGCAGCACTTCGGAGGGGAGAGGGTAGGAATGGGTGGGTTCTCGGCTGACACAAACATCTTGCACCACCCGTAAGGAGAAACCAAAACTAAGGGGATGCGGGCGGCTCCTCTCACTAGAGCCTTTACTCTGAGGCGTCTGCCCGCCCCAGAGAACCCATCGCTCGCCCCAGCACTCTAAACGCAGTTTTGGGGAGCGGGGAGATGGTCTCTCTTGCCCCCACCCAAGAAAGTTCTAGGTTCCCCAGAGACGCTTCCTCAGGTTACACTAAAGCAAGTCTCACTTGGCAAGTGGATTCTCTCCAGCCTCCACCCCAGACACCTCCTTGTTAAAAAGGAGGGACCCCTCTGGTGAACTTAACCGATGGGCACTGGTGACCCCAAAGAGAAACGTAAAAAGAGGTTTGGGAGCCTCGGGGGCTTGCAGGGTCGCGAGCAGAGGCGGGAGCAGACCGCGTCGCAGGAGCAGGGTTGGGGGCGGGCGCCCCCAAGTTGCTTCCCGCCCACAGTCCTCGGACCCCCCAGGCTAGCAGCAGGTGGCAGGCACGGCCGGGCACTCCCATCCACCACCACCCCAACCCCCACACCCCCTGCCCTGGCCTGCGGCTGCAAATCGCTCACAGTGCGAAATCCCTTCCCTCCCCCACGGTGGGACAGACCTCGGCCCGCTGGGGGCCTCGGGGCTACCTGCACAGCGATGGCAGTCATGCTGCACCGGGGCTCGGCCGCGCTCCCGCCTCGCTTCCTCCCGCCGCTCCGCTGCGGCCGCCGGCGTCCGTCGCGGGACCTCTCCTGGGGGGCGGAGCGGGACCGCCGCGGGGCGGGCCAGACCGCGGGGAGGGAGGCAGCATTCAAAACCGAGCAATTAAGCCCCGGTCGGGCTCCGCCTGCCCCGCCGCCGCGCGCAGCTCGGTTTACGCTGAGTCAGCGGGGCGGACCAGAGGATCCCCAGGGGAGAGAGGGGAGGGCGGGCGCCGGGAAGGGGCCGGACTCGCCGGGAAGGTGCGAGGACCCGGCTCGTAGGGATAAGATACTCCGGGTCCCAGGGAGGAGCATCGGCACTAGGGGGAGGGCTGACCCGGCTGATAACCCGCCCGGAGTCACTCCCTCGCTACTAAACCTCCGAGGCGACTTCGCCTGGGGCGCAGGTTCCTCGAGGGCAGGACGGCGCCGGCGGAAGGGCCGGAGAATTCCGTTCCAGCCCCAGATTGTTGAATCGAGCGTCGGTAGGGTCCAGAGAGAGAAGGCACGCGCTCTGGCTCAGCTGGCTTCACCACCCGCTCTGTGACCTCGGCTGCTTAGTTTACGTTTCTGAGCCACGGATAATAATGAGAGAATATTTGTGTCGGGGTCTTGCGAAGCCCTCGGTAAGTGTGAACTTAGTGGAAACACTGGAGCAATCCTTCTTGCATCAGTTTCCTCTCCCCCAAAGGGGGGGGGTGTACCAACACGTCCCCCTCCCGGCCACCTCAGCGACCATCAAAAAGGCAAATATGACAAAACAAAAGCCATTGTTCTTCCTCGACTTTTGATGGCCCCCGAGTTCTCAAGGAGGCAGCGCATAAAGTCCCCACACCAAAAAGGGATGGAACTAGGCAGGTGTATCCCAGGGCAGCAATGTCCAAGTAAGACCCACACCTCCCATCTCAGTTGTAAGGAAGTGTGTTGGTGAGGGGCTAGTTTGCCTCTATAAAGCAAGATCCCCTTTCTCCTTAACTAAATGGGGTAAATTATTTGGCTCATTCAGGCAGGCAGGCAGACAGCTACCCTGTGACTTTACCCAAGGACATTCAAAATAACTGCTCTTTTCCCCCAAGAGCCATGTGAAAAAGGGGGAACGTTACAGTTGTCTGTGGATCTCCCAGTTAGATGTTTATCGGTTTCCATGCTTGCCAGACACGTTGTAAAATCCTTAAACCCAGTCCTCAGGCCCAGGCACGTGAGTGCCATGCCCTCAGCCTCCTATTGGAACCAATGGAGAACCAGGACTGGACTTAACTGGCAGAACCAGTCTGGGTCTGAGTTCTTGCCACAATTCAGAATCACCTGGAGGGCTTGTTAAAACACAGACTGCTGGGCCCCACCCCAGAATGTCTGACCTAGTGGGTGGGGGCAAGGCCTCACCTTGTGTATTTCTAATAAGGTGCTGCTACTGTGGAGAGTCTGGGGGCCCTGCTTTGAGAATCACTGAGCTAAGGCAAAGAGGAGCTGGCCCAGTCCAGCCAGGTCAACCCTTGTCTGCTGGGGCCTTCCCTCCATGGCCCCCACCTGCCTTCTCCCCAGTTAAGGGTCCCAGAAGCCAGGTTCTCCCTCCACAGCCCTGGGTTCTGGAGAAGGGGCCGACACAGGAATGGAGGACCTGGCCTTGTTGGGGGTCCCTTTACAGAACCCTAGAATGCTTTCTGGGTTACTGAGGCCGGCAGCATCTCCTGTGACCTGGAAGGGAGTGCCTGGCATTAAAATCAGAAAGAACTGTCAGGTTGGGAAGTCCACGCCCACCTTGTGCCTTCTAAGATTTCAGTGTGTGGTAAGGCTGGGGATATGTTGCTTGTTTGCTTTCTTGGTAAGAATAGAAAGTCTTGAATCAGTGGAATTTAGTGCAACGTGTCTTGTCAGCAAGATAGCTGGAGAAACAGAAATGACTTAGGAATAATAAGGAGGAAGTGACTGTCCGTTCCAGTCATTTTATGGTCCTAAGAAGACCTGGGACACAGCTAGGAGTCAGGGTAGAGTTTGTGCTGAGGACCAGGCACGAGGTCTATGAGCTGGTCACAGGGGCTAGCCCTCTGTGTTCCAGGATGCTGGCGTCTCCTAGGTACCCCCATGGTGCCCAGGGCTAGGGACAGAGGTGGGTGTGGCCGCATCCATACTCCCTTAGTGCATCCCCAGCCCCTGGTGAGATAGTTAGAGGCAGTTAACTCAGCAGGAATAAATATCTGGAGGGGAGGAGTGCCATGCGTGGTCATACAGGGGCAGAGGTAGGGTTGCAATGTCAGGATAGGGCCCCAAGGGGTTAACACTGGAACCAGCATGGAGAGAGTGGTAGCTCCTGGGACAGCACAGAACCTGCCCTATTCCTTGACTTCACTGCCTTTTCTCCAGTGTGACAGATTCAATACCTGTCTGTCTCCCACCCCTATTTATAGACCTGGCCAATGTTGGGGAAAGAGGAACAGCATAAAGAAAGGGAGGAAGTGGCCCCCATTCCACCCCTCCGACCACTCTTGTCTGATGAGAAGGCCCTATTCCTTGCTCTTAGAGAGTTCCTGATTAACGAATCAACAAGGATTAGATCTGTTGGTCAGTTAACAGGCACTCTCCCACCTCTGGACCTTTGTACTTGCTGCTTCCTCTGCGGGAAATGTACTTCCTCAAGACATTCACACCTAAGACTCACCAACTCCTTTGAGGTCTGGGCTCAGATGTCATCTTATCAGAGAAGCCCACCATGACCACCACATCTGAAACAACCCCCTCCATTCTCTTTTCCCTTTCCTCCTATCACTACACACACACACACACACACACACACACACGTCCCCTCTCCATCTATAGTATAAGTTCCAAGAGGCCAAGGACTTTGCCTTGTTCACTAGTATGTACGACAAAGCCAGGCACTTAGTAGGTGCTCAATAAATACTCACTGAATACATGAATCAGTTGATTGAATACCTACTATGTACCCACCACCGTCCTGGTTAATAAGGGACAAAGAAGAAAAAGACAAATTATCTGTCAGTGGTAAAATGCTTGAGTTTTAAGGTCAAAATCAGCCTCCCCTTAATTTCTGCTCCCTCCCTGGCCTCCCCACTCAATTCAGGCCCATATCCTCCAGCTCTTTATTCCCCCACACCCTTGGTCCCCTGTATTCTCTCCTCTCCCCCACTCTAGATTGCATCATCTCTAAAGTGGATTTGTGTACAACAGCCTCCTGCCTGGTCGCCCTACCTCCATTCTTACCTCCTCTGTCCTTTCATAGCTTCCCATCCCCTTTCCCAAGGCTCATCAGGGTGGAGTTACCTGGCCCCTGCCTGTCCATCATACCCTCAGCTCCAGCCACCACGCTTGCCAGCGTGGACCCTGGGCAGGAAGTTCCATCCAGTCTCAGGGCTTCTGCACTCAGCATTCTCTCTGGGTGGCAGGCCTTTCCCTGATGTCTGCAGGACAAGCTGTCAGCTCTTTACAGAACTCCCTCGACTTCCCCAGCCAGAGTAGCAGCCACACACACTTGCCCCTATTACCTTTGTATTTTCTTTATCATTAGCTGAACTTCCCTCTTTGTCTGTTTCCTGGATTTTCTGTTTCCCTCTCTAAAATGCTATACACGTGCTCTCTTCGGCAGCACATATACTAAAATTGGAACGATACAGAGAAGCATGGCCCCTGCGCAAGGATGACACGCAAATTCATGAAGCGTTCCATATTTTTTATTAAAAAAAAATACTATACGTTCCCTGAGAGCTGGGACTTTCTCTCACAGCTGTACAGCCAGTCCCAAGAGTAGGGACCCGTCAATAAAGTTTACTGAGTGACCAACTGAGGCTTCAGATGCATTCTGGGCAAATGACTTCCCCTGTGTGCTTCGGTGGTTTTCTCTCAGGTGGGGAAACACATCCCTCTTGGTTTTGTGAGGGTCTCATTAGCAGTGTGTGTGAGGTGCTCAGTAACTTATGATCTTGACCATCCAGTGTCCTTGTCCCCAGGGAACCTTAGATGGGAGAGGCAGCTCCATCTCTGTCATCAGGGAGCTTCCCTCTGAAGAGAGAGAGCCCTGCCTTGGAGTTTTCTCTTTTGAGGATTTGGGGTTGAGGGGCAGGGGCTCCTGGTCCAAGGGGCAAGGTGGGGCAGGCACACTCAGAAGACCCAGGAGCAATAACAGGGAGTGTGCTAGAAGCCCTGCTCGAAGTTCACTGTGCAGTCTCAGTGCAGCTGACTAACCCTGCCTGCTCCTGTGCCTGGACTTCTGACCTCTCCGACTGCCGCCTGCACTGTGGCCCTGTGGCCTCTCCCATCCCCCACGCCAGGCTCCCTTTTGCCCTGCCTTTGCCCACCAGGTCTGCCTCTTCTCCCAGCCTATTCTTCACGGTTTCCTGATTCCAGGCAGTTCCATTTGCTTCCACACCAGGCCTCCTCCTGCCCTTTGCCTTTTGCCTTGAGCTCCAGCTCTGCATTCCGACCTCCACGCAGAAGAGCCCTATTGCGACACAGACCTTGTTTACAACATTCTAGTGTAGCTGGGGGCCAAGGGGCTTTCCCTGCCCTGCTCTGTGGCTTGCCTCTGTCTTGCCTTCCCTCTGGACAGGCCTCAGGTGTGACGTTTACCCTGTGTCTGCCTCAGCCAGCCCAGAGCACCAGCTTCTGTAGAGGGAGGTGGGGAGGAGAACTGGCTGCAGATGGAGCAGTGAATGAATGAAGCAAGAACCTGGGATCTTTTCTGAAAGTCTCTATACATCAAAACTCCCTCCAATGTTTTTTGAAAATGATGCAGACGGGGCCTCTGAGGGTGGCCTTTCTGTGGGGTCTCCACTTTCTAAAGTTATCTGCCCTTGAGACAGGAGCTCTCCAGGGCACCAGGGCCCAGATTTCCAGGTGGACTGTGTACCTGCATGGGGATCTCTCTGAGCACTTTCTTTGCAGGCGTGGACACTGGACTTGTCAGCACACTCTGAGACACCCAATCTCTTGGGGATGGTTCCCCCACTTACCCAAACACACCCAGGGCCAGCAGAGCAAGAGCCCATCCCTCGCTGAAATGGGTCTGTGTTCTTCCCTAATCAGGTCACCCCACCAGAATCAAAGAGCCCAGGAAATAAAATTAAGCACCAGGAATTGGTGGGGAGCACAGTAAGATGACAGGGGAAGTTAAAAGGAATAGACAGGGCTTTGCCTGAGCTCGGGGGAAGCCCAGGAAATACCCCACCACCCAGTTTATTCGATTTGATGGACAAGGAGAGCAGGCTGGGTCGGAGGAGTGGTAGGGAGAGCGCGGTCACTAGGGAATTCACTGCAGGGAGGATGGTCTCCCCAGGAGGATGGGGCACCCCCAGGCCTTCAGTCAGTGGCATCTGGGAGTCTGCATGCTGGCTGCTTACCATCCTCAGTCTGTAGACATGTTTTCGTCCACAAAGTGTTTTTAATTAAAAGCAAAAAATGTTGTCAATTTAAAAATTGGGAAGTTTTACACTAAATTCTGGATTCTCTTGAAAATGAGACAATTTGGAACCTGGAAGGTCCCGTGTCTGCAGGGGAACAATGGCCACTTTGTTTGGCTGCCCCTTGGACATACTGTGTTCTGTGGGGCCCCCCAGTCTTATCCCTGGCTCTGTGCACTCTTCTGTGTTGCCTCCTGGCCCTCGGCAGGATTTCAGTTGTAAGCCCAGGTCTGTATTGTGCTGGTAAAGGAAGACAGCCATCATTTCAGTGTCTGCAGATTTCCACCCTAACACCACTACCCTCCCCAGCCTGACCTGGCTTTTGTTCCCCGTAACTCTGGCCTGCGGGAGACCCACCCCAGTCTCTCCTGCCCAGACTCATGACGTTCTGCTGCATCTCTCATGCCTATGGCAATGATCTCTCACTTCTGGGTTCATGTTCCCCAGAGAGAATCTCTTTAGCCCAGGAGAGCCAGGCTGCTCAGTTTAAAAGGGAACCAAACAGCCCAAGTGCTGGTTACTTTGAGGCTAGGAGTGCAACCCAGTCCAGAGGAGCTGTGATGAAGGGCTGGGGACAGGGTCACGTGGTATAAAACATGGCCTCCTGGGCAGCAGACACTAAGGGCAAGAAAGGGATGTCAGTAAGGCAGGGGTTGTGCGCCCAGCAGAGAGCCCTCTGCCCTGAAGTGCGCCCAGGTGTACTGACCAGCCATGCCTCCCTGACTCAACTCTTTGCAAGCTTCCAAGCTGACTACCTGTTTTTCAGCTGGCATCACCTTGCTGATGGTGAAGGGACCCTTTCTCCTCTCATCCATCTTTGCACTGAATGTCATTCGGTCTCTGACCTCAGGAACTGATTTTATTAGTAGTACATTCCAAGAATTCTAAATGCACCATTCTCCAACTCCTACTTATTATTTTCTGGATTCTTATATGATTCTCAAACTTTTCCAGCAAGAGACCCACCCCCACCCATCTTTTTGTTTTGTGGGACCCTGATTCAGGACCCTGTCATCCATTCTTCTCTAAACATAGCACTTGTGGGCAGGATCTCTGCATTCGAGATCCTCCTGGGCTTTATTTCCTTTTTTTCATTCCCCCATTGGTACCCCTCTAATGTGTTTGATATGTTTCATTACTATGTGTGTATCCGTGTGTGTTTGCTTTCCTAAGTGGCATCGTGCCATAAATCTGGTTGTTTTCTCCTTTCCTACCCAGCCGAATGATTTAAGACCATCCTTGTTGATGTACATATAGATCTAATTTAGTGTTTTACAAATGATAGTGTGGATTTTAAAAGAAAAAGGTTTTATGGAAAATAACCTCACAGGGTGATCTGATCATAAATTCCTAACTGGACAGGTCATGGTGGGTAGTCGTGCCCCAGGTGTATAACTGCTTTAGTGAAAGGTGTATCTTTGCCTTAAGCAAGCCCTGTCCATTGTTTCTGTACATCTAAGTTAACACATTTTTAAAATAATCTGTAACCGTACTCCAGAGAGCACATAATCTTGTTAACTATCCTGTAATCCGATCCCCACAGTGGCTTTCTCCCACCTCCACGTAATCTTCCTTATGGTTCCTCCTTAATTTCAATGCATAAAAGAAACTGCAAAACTGTTACTCTCCAGAGCATGTGAGATCTTGCTCCCCGGCATACATCATCAGTTTGGCTCAAATAAACTCTGATGGGTCCCAGTAAGAGAAGTTTAAAGGTCTGTATCATTGCTTCTGGCTGGTATTCATCCATGCATTTAAAATGTTTACCTTAGTGATGAGCAATAAGTCACTTCAGAGACCCTCCACCAAGCCTATCTTGGTCCGTGCTCTGTCCTGTGGGGAATTACCTTTATGCTCTGGAAACCTCCAAGTATACCACTAAGCAGGTCGATCCAGAGATCACAAAGTAGAAAGGCTCATAGACCAAATTAATATGCCTGAACAGTTGGCTTATTACATCCGCTTAAAGCACACAGTGAGAAGACAGGGAGAGGTGGAGCGAGTTCACACACCTAGGACAGGGCGCAAGAGTGTTGGAAGGCATATATGACCTGCATCCTGGGTAGGCAATGCTCACATGTTCTCTCGTTTCTCTCTCTCTCTCTCTCTCTTTCTCTCTCTCTCTCTCTCGCTGACATTAGCCTTTTCCACTGAAGGTGCTACCGTGAGAAAGGTACGGCTACTCGCCACAGGAAACCAAACACCAGAGACGAGGTTGGTGGGAAAAAAAACAGGTTTTATTCCAAAATCCCAGCATTAAGGGAAGACAGTGGACTCCCTGTCACTAAGACTGCCTCCACTCTTTTAATACCAGACACGCAAGCAGAAGCAGAACAAAGGAAGGAGAAGTTGGCCAGGCAACTTCAGGAAAAGATGCTTCATTGAGGCTGGTCTGCCCCAGGGTCAGGAGTGAACCCCATACAGATGCAAATACCCCTCCCAAGGTACAAGGCCAAGTGTGCACACTGGTCTGAAGTAAACAGAACCTTCGGAACTGGTATGCATAGTAAATGCACAGTAAACAGAGTCATCAAGGTTTGGTGGGAGGAGAGGGAAGCAAAGAAGGGAAAAAAACTTTCAAAAAGTCCCAAGCCAAACCACTGTCAAATTGAATTACATCAGAGGTCCAAATTTCAAAAATAGAAGATATAGGGTCACCATTACAAAGGTAAGTTGTAAGGGCTACTGTACTGATGGGGAAACTGACCTTAAAATGGTTCCCTGCCACATGGAACTGAGCTAAAATGGCCCCAGCGGAGAGAGATGTCCCCAGCCTAAGCCCCAGCCCATTTCCGCATAACCCCCTCCAAGCGACACCCCGAGCCAATCACCAGAAGGCACCTACCCCTTCCCGGACTCAAGGAAGTCCCCAACCCATAAAAACCTGCTCAAAACCTTGCTAGGGCTCAGTCTTTTGGGAAGGATCCCGCTGAGCCCGCCGGCGTAATAAGGCTGTGTTCTCCCTGATCTCCGCGTGCCGCTTGAGTTTCTCGGTCCTTGCCATTTTTCTGCAACACTACAGTTGAGGTTTGAGCAAGGGGCCCAGCCAACAAAAGGTGCCCTAGGACAAACACACTTGCTCTCTTAGAGTTAGAGGACCAGTAGGCCTGGCCACAGCTGTAACTCACCAATCAGTCTGATGAACTGCTCTGGACTTGGTCTGCCAGAGGACCTCGGGGGCAGAATGGGTGTCACCAAAGCATAAGAGCATTAAGATCACGAACGTAGGTGTGTCATGTGCTGTGTGTATATGTAGCGTTTTATAGTCTGCGCCTCATAAAAATGTAATGCATCAGGAATAGTTAGCACCTTTGGGTCATTTTATCCCTTTCTATCTCTATTCACACAGCATGTTCTCTTGCTCTATCTGCTTTGTCTATCTGTACTTAACATACCTTCTGCCTTTCCTACTTTCCTTCTGACAGAATTGGATGTTCTCAAACCACCTAGTAAATGCGCATTACCTGTTCCCAAGATGCTGGGTCATGAGGCCTGGGTGTGTACCTGAAATTGTTTTGTGTACCTGTTGCTCCTCAGATTGTTTCCTCAGCATACACCAGCACCAGCAGTTATCAGTTGCCGTCTCCACGCATTCTTGCCAATGTTTGGTTTCATCTTCCTTGCTAACATTTGCTATTTTGATGGGTATTGTTAAAGGAAAAAAAAACCCCACAGATCCAAAATGGGATCATTTGTGCTAAAAGTCCTAACTGCAGTTTCAGCCTCTCCCAGAAACTTTTTTTTTTTTTTTTAATTTTTATAAGAGTTTGTTTGAGCCAAACTGCCAATATATGCCAGAGAGCAAGATCTCAAATGCTTTGGTAAATAACAGCTTGCAGTTTGTTTTATGCATTTGGAATTAAGAAGAGAACATGAGGAAGATTACATGAAGGTGGGAGAAAGCAAGGTGGGGATTGGATCACAGGACAGTTGACAAGGTTATATGCTCTCTTGAGGGTGATTATACTTATTTCAAAGGTGTGTTAACTTATATGCCCAGAAACAACTGACAGGACTTGCTTAAGGCAAAGATACACCTTTTACTAAAAAGTTATATGCCTGGGGCGTGACTACCCACCATGACCTGCCCAGTTGGGAATTTGTGATCAGGTCACCCTGTGAGGTTACTTTCCATAGAACCCCTTTTCATCCACAGTTCTTCTTTTTAGCCATAAATCAATCTGAAGGATACACTGACGACCAACCTTTTGGTTGGATGGTGTGATCTCACAGTTCTAGGAAGGATAGTTCCTAGGAAGTGACAGTGTCAACGTCACTTTGTTGACCACTGCGGATAGGGCAATACTACACCATGGGATCTGAACTGAGGCCAAACTTTTCCCAAAAAGGGAAGGGCAGGTAAATGGAATGCAGTCAGGTCTATGGCCTTCATTGCAAAAAAACACTCTGGATCACGTCTATCCTTTGGACTATCATGATCTGAATTTTGCCTTCTGTCCTGTTTTTCTGTATTTGGTGATAAAAGTGAACTGGTATCTTAAGATGACTAACCATACAGCTGGGAGGACTTTGGGCAGAGCTGGGCCCCTTGTTAACTCTCTTGTCCTGACTTCCTGTTAAAACTTTGTAGTAACTTCCAGGGGAGGGATTTGTGTGTGTGTGTGTGTGTGTGTGTGTGTGTGTGTGTGTGTGTGTATATATATACATATATATATATGTATAGTGGCCATCTTGGGAGGGCTGTCTCGCTTTTTCACGTGTGCACCTTGTTGGAGCTCTTGCCAGAGATGTGTGTTCTCACACTTCTGTGGTAGTTTTGTTTCTTTTTCTTTTCCTGAATAAACCGCTCTTTTGGTGGATTGTCTGGAGAGTTATTTTGGCTGGTCGACATTGGCTTCTAGCACAACATCTAGTAAGCCATGAAAAGAGTATTAACAGTTATCTTATACATGTTCAGTAATCATAAACAGTTGGACTATATAGAAAAAGTCAATGAACATGTATCACTGTTATGACTAATATCATTAGCAGACAGGTAAAGACAAAGTGGATTTTGAGTTCAATATTAACCCATAGGTACACAGGCCTTGATGTCTTGGGAGAGCTGTCCACCTGTGGTGCAGGCAGCTTCTTGTCTTCCAGGAGTCTTTGCTGTCCATTCTAGGCAGGGGCCAGTGTCGCAGACAGGGATAGACGTCCATTAGTGGTGAGGGGCCTGAGAAGTTCCCTTCCAAGGAGGTTGGAGAGTGTTTTTTATTTGACGTCCTTTCCAATAAACGAAATCTCCAGGTGGCAGTCAATGATCTTTAAAGTCTTCATCTTAGAAACATAATCTTCATCAACCAGTCTGGAATTTTCTGGTAAAGTACAAGTAAGGTTATCTGTCACCTGGGCCCTCTCTATCTTCCATAGAAGGAAAGAGACAATCTGCATGATACAAACCCTTCCTCTCTGTCCTCTCCCTCCCCTATGAAAATGTCCAGGAGCCCAAGAATAATCTTTTCTTTTCTTTTGTTAATAGCTCTCTTACAACACTCTTCTTCCTATAAAAACCTTCCATTTTGTACAATCCCTCAGAGCGCCTAGAAGTTGCTAGATGGGATGCTACCTGATTCATGAACCACTTAAATCCAACTAGATCTTCAAATTTACTAGGTTGAATTTTGTTTTTATAATGGATTAAAACAGGACATTTTTATAACTTCAAAAATTGTCAGAATCCTATGTGAGAGTTTGTTGATTGAAAAAAAAATACATGTTTACATGTGGACTCCTAGACTCCCTGCAAAATCCTCCTCCAGTTCTGCCTCTGGTAAACTGGGAACCACTGGTCTTAACTACTGACTCTGATTATTAGAGAAGCTATTGTTCTCCATCTTTATCAGCCTGAAAACCTGCTGGTGTGTGCTGCAGGGTGTGGGGTGACAAATACATGGTAAGGGTTGACGACACCCAAACTCCAACTTCCAAACTCTGAATATAAAGTTTGATATAGGTGTAGATTATACATTTACATATTTACTTGTAGGTATAAAGAGGTCTTTCCTAATCATGACATAGGATGTCCCAAACTTTTTTTTTTAAACTTTAAAAAATTTATTTTAAGTGTGTTTTTCCAGGACCCATCAGCTCCAAGTCAAGCAGTTGTTTCAATCTAGTTGTGGAGGGCGCAGCTCACAGTGACCCATGTGGGGATGGAATCGGCAACCTTGTTGTTAAGAGCACCCTGCTCTAACCAACTGAGCTAACCAGCCCCCACCCCCCAAACTTCTTATTTTTTTTCAAACTTTCTTTCAGAAATGTCTTGCTTTGACTCAGGTGCACCTCTCTCCTAGATTACACTCTGTGGTGAAACAAACAACTGTATTATGGCCGTAGGACTGCCAAACCTGAAGGATTCTATGGTACATGAGGGGAAGAAGAAAGTTTCCATCATTTTTGAGACTCAGATCTCAAAACTGTGAAGGGGTTCATATTGAAGGGATCCAGAACATGCCATGGGAACATAAAAATTATTTTGAGCTGAAGGCATTTGAAAATAAATTTTTTTCTTGAATTCCCTTCTCTGACTAAAAGCAGAGCCTCCCAAAAGAACTTCTTTTGGGGGAGGAAAATCAGTTTTTCTCTATTCATCTTTGGTTGTTTAGCTGGGGCCTTATAATTTGACAGAACATAGATTAATAAGAGAAAAACAAACACATTTATTAGCACGTGCATCACACATACACAAGGGAGCACTCAGTGATTAGTAACTCAAAGGGGACATTAGAACTTGGCCTTATACAGCATCTTAACAAAAGAACAACATATTTTTAGAAAAGTGATAAGACAAAGGAAGAAGAGTTTGAATTTCTAGGGTGCCAAACTGTGGGAAGGTGAACATGTGGGGGGAATTAATGGAAGGTAAGGGACAGTGAGTAAGATTTGTGATGTAGATTCCTCCGGTGTCTTCTCTGGGCTGATAAGGGTCTAGAGTTGTCTCAGGTAATTAAACATTGTCCTTTCTGGTAGAGAGGGAAGGGGGACACCTCTACAAATTTATGTCCCGCTGTTAGGTAAATAGGGAAAGGGCAGAGAGCTTTTCTTTTCTTTTTCTTTTTTTCCCCTTCTTCCGTCTCCCCCCAACCCACTCTAATTCAAGCCATTGTTTCTCAGTCTAGGTGTGTAGGGCACAGCTCCCTGGCCCCTGCTGGGATTATGAGTCTTGCGCTCCCCCCGGGCTGAGGCAGTCAGTCGCTGGTCATCGTTTGGCCACTCACAGCAGCTCATGGCAGTTCTTGCCAGCTGCCAGCTGCTCATGCTGGCTGCCGGCCACTCATGCTGGCTGCCGGCCACTCATGGCAGTACACCATAGCCTATGGAAGCACAGCAGCCCATGCCGGCCTCTGGCTGCTCAGAGCAGCCCAAGGCAGCCCAGCTCCAGGGAGAGCCATTTTTCACAATCTTAGCGGTAGAAGACGTAGCTCACTGGCCCATGTGGGAATTGAACCGGAGACCTTGGTGTTAGGAGCACGGTGCTCCAACCACCTGAGACACCAGGCTGGCCCCTAGAGCTTTTCTTGGATCATCTTTTTCTTAGTTGCCTTCAGCTCAAAATAATTGTTGTGCCAAAATGGCATATTTTGGCCTTGACATATTCTTCTACCTTGGCATATTGTGCTACCCCAGTGACAACCAGGGAAGATGGACTCTATCACCAGAGACTAGAAGACCCCATGGCATCACACCTAAACAGACATCACAAGACTATCATATCTCCCGTCCGTTCTCCTAAAAGCCCATTTATTTTTCCAAAAATCATTAGTTCATGCTCTTTCCCCACCCTTTCCTTTATTAAGATGGTGTATAAGCCCCAGATTCCAACCACTTCCTAGAGTCACATTTCTTCCTGCACTCCTGTTTGTACATGATGAAAATCTGTCTATTCTCTTGCTTATATGTCTTTTGTCAGTTTAATTTGCAGATTCCTGGTTACTTAACCTAAGAGGGTAGAGAAAAAGCTTTTTCCTCCCCAACAATAACTTCCCATCTCCTTTCTTGTACAATCTGCTGCTTGGTGACTTTCTTTCCCCAGACCAGTGGTTCCCAATCTTGGCTTGTCAACGAATGGAAGTTCAGATGTGATGGTCCCGGCCAGCCAGTTGACGCTGTCATAGACTCTAGAGTTGCGGCTGGGGCCAACTCAGGTACCCTCCCCAACATTCTTCAACCTCCCTTTCTCCAACTTTCCTTCCTTCACTAACTTGGAACTCAACTGGGTGTGAGGAACTAGTTAACATTAAGTTGTAAATGGCCAATTTACTTTCCTCAAGGAAATAAACTTTTAATTTGATGTTACTAGTTTTAGTTACAGATCTCTAATTCAAAGACTGTCTGGCAGTGTAGAAAAAGTAAAGTAAAATAACAGCAGACCCTAAACCAGGATTTTGAATCCTAGGTAGAATCACCTGGGAAGCTTTTAAGACCACACCCAAGGCCAGCCCCCACCCCAGACCAATTAACTGGGTGTCTCTCTGTGCGTCAGGGCATGGGCATTTGTGGGGTTTTTTTTTCCCCTTTCTTCCGCCTCACCCCCTCCTCCCACTCCGGTTCAAGCCGTTGTTTCTCAGTCTAGTTGTGTAGGACAAAGCTCCCTGGCCCCTGCTGGTATTATGAGCCTTGTGCTTCTCCCGGCTGAGGCAGTCGGTCGCCAGTCATCAGCTGGCTGCTCACAGCAGCTCTCGCCGGCTGCTGGCTGCTCAAGGCGGCACACAGTAGCCTGCCGGCGGCACTCGGCAGGGCCACGGCAGCCGAGCTCCAGGGAGAGCTGTAGAGGGCGCAGCTCACTGAGCCACGTGGGAATTGAGCCGGAGACCTTGGTGTTAGGAGTACAGCGCTCCAACCACCTGAGCCATTGGGCTGGCCCAGTATTCGTTTTAAAATCTCCCTAGGTGATTTAAATGTGCAGTTGAGGTTGAAAACCTCTGTCCTAAAGGCTTTCTGCTTCCCTTAGTTTCTTGCCCTACCCTCTTCTCCTCTTCCAGGCTCACAGATGCTTTTACCTTGGAGCTTGGTTTGTTTGCTTACAATTGCTCGCAGAGTGAGCAATGTGGGTTCAGAAGTGGAGGGTGGGTGTTGCTCCTGTGGGTGAAAAAGGGGTTCTATAGATTGTAACCTCAAAGGGAGATCTGATCATAAATTCCTTACTGGGCAGGTCGTGGTAGGAAGTCACTCCCCAAGCGTATAACTTTAGTAAAAGGCTTATCTTTGCCTTAAGCGAGCACTGTCCTTTGTTTTTGGGCACCTAGGTTGACACACCTTTGAAATACCTCTTTTCAGACCCCTCCCTCGAAAGATTACCAGTCTCCAGAGAGCACACAATCTCTTTAACTCTTCTGTAATCGGATCCCTTGCTTTCTCCCAAATTCACGTAATCTTTCTTAGGTTCCCTCCTTAATTCCAAAGGCATAAAAGAAGCTGTCATTTCTTGGAATCATTTTTCTCAGTCTGTTGATCTTGCTTCCAGGCGTATCCCGTTTGACTCAAGTAAACTGTTTTAAAATTCTCTACAGGTTTGAACGTTTCTTACATTGACACTTGCTTATGCACATGTCATTTACTTGACAATTTCACGAGTCTCAAACACAAATGAGAACCAAAAAATAAGCCTTCCAGAAGTTCAACAGTCAGAGTCCCTAAAGTCATTGAATTAGTTTGTTACACTGACGAATGTTCCCTTGACCTCATGTCAATAGGAAAAGTTTACTCACACTTCTTTAAGAAAACAGAGAGCCCAAAAAGTACTTAAAAAGCTTTCTAACCATTGCTGATGGAGTGTTCGTGCTTGAAGGGGCCAACAGCAAATATTTATCCAGTCAGATAAATAGGGTATTAATGTGTGGGTTTGTATTGGGGTGTTAAAGAACAAAATTCAACTGAGTAAATTTGAAGATCTAATTGGCTTTGTTTAGTGATTCATGAATGGGCAGCATCCTATTTGGCAACTAGAGAGGCACTCCAGGGGTTGTGCAAAATGAAAGGTTTTTATAGCCAGAAAAAGGGTGGGTCAAGAAAGTTAAAAGAATGGATTATTTCAGGCAAGGTCCCCTTCCTTTACGGGAAGTTAGGGATATTACAGGCATTTTACCTCACTAGTGCTGACCACGGAATTCCAAACTGGTTTAAAATTAAAAACCTGAGAGAGGCTGAAACTGCACTTAGGTTCATTATTAGGTTTTGGTTTGGTGACATGGCTCAGCAAAAGTGACTCCATTTTGGCTGCTCTTTCTTTTTTTAACGGGGGGCATAATAATATAATATTTGTTGAGCACTTATTATGTACTAGATACCATGGCAAGCATGCTACACGTATTTTTTCAATTATTCCTCATAAGACAGGTTAGCTAGCATGTTAGTAGACAGGAAGGTCCCTGGTGGAATAAACAAAAGGCAGCCATATCCTGAAACTCCAGGTTCTGGAATGGCTCCTTCACTCCAGGATAAAGACACAAGAATGTGCCTTGAGGTTAATAAATGATCTCATAAGTCCCTTTGGCCACATAAAAGAACAGATCTGATAGATTAGGAATGGGTTTGTTGATTCCTTTAGGGTGGGCAAACAGGACAAACCTGATAGACGAATTCCATTAGAAGGTGCCAGCTCCCTTTTCCAAACTGGCAAAGGAAGGTATAAAGTAAGAGCTTTTGCCTCAGTCACTGGGCAACCTGGTCGGGACCCCGTCTTGTTCTGAGAGCTGCGACTCTTTACTTTTAATAAACTATCCTCTTTTACAACTCCTCACCTCTCCTTGATCCATGCTTCCATTCTTCGGTTTCATGAGACATGATTCCAGCACAAAGAAAATATTCTACATCATTTGGGGGCTCGCCTGGGATTGAAGGAGAGATAAATACTATCTGTGCCTTTCTACTTGCCCACTTATGGGCCTTCATCATTTTTTGTCTCTTTCTCCTGTTACACAAATAGTGGGTCTCCATCAGCCACTTAAATGCAAATAGCACGGTTGCCAGTCTTTCCTCCCCTTCTGTCTCCCCCCACACTCCGGTTCAAGCTGTTGTTTCTCAGTCTAGTTGTGTAGGGCACAGCTCCCTGGCCCCTGCTGGTATTATGAGCCTTGTGCCCCCTGCCCCTCAGCTGAGGCAGCCTGTCGACGGTCATCAGCCGGCAGCTCACGGCAGCTCTCCCAGGCTGCCGGCCGCTCACGATGGCTGCCGGCCACACACACTGGTCACCAGCTGTTCATGGCAGCACATGGTAGCCCACAGCAGCACACAGCAGCCCATGATGGTTGCCGGCCACTCACGCTGGCCACTGGCCGCCAGTGGCTGCCACCGTCCACTCATGGCAGCACAAAGCCGCTTGCGGCAGCACATAGAAGCCCACGGGAGCACTCAACATCCCATGACAGCTCACACCAACCACCGGCTGCTCACGGCAGCCCAGCTCCAGGGAGAACTGTTCTTCACAATCTTAGCTGTAGAGGGCGCAGCTCACTGGCTTATGTGGGAATCGAACCAGAGACCTCAGCGTTGGGAGCACGGCGCTCCAACCACCTGAGCCACCGGGCCCGCCCTGGGGAAATTCTTTTGAAAGACAAATTTATAACCTAGCCTGCCCCAGATATCCGCAGGAAATTACAAAAATTGGCTATTGGTCTTGAGATCACCTTGGACAAAGTTATTCAAGGTGGCCAACACCATCTTTTACAATCAGGACCAGGAGGAAGCCCAGGATAAAGAAAGGAAAATAAGAAAAAAGGCAGAAGTACTGGTGGCTGCCTTACAGGGTGCTTGGAGAAAGTCTGACCGCCACCGAAACGGACAGTCTGGTCCCTGGCAAAGGGAATGCCCATGGCAAATGGAGCCGAGTCGGATACCTCCGTGGCCCTGTCCCATCTATGAAGGGGATCACTGGGAGTCAGACTGTCCCCGGAGGCCTCCACCCCCGAGGCCAGCCTCGTCCAGTCAGACTCCCACTCAGGACTGATGGGGCCCAGGGCTTCTACCAGTGGCTCCCTTGTCCCATCTAACCATCAGGACCCCTGAGCCCCAGCTAATCCTAGAAGTGGAAGGAAAATCTATTGATTTCCTTCTAGACACAGGAGCCCCATTTTCTGTCCTCCTCTCCAATCACCCTCCCTCTCCAATGACATGTTACTGTCCGTGGAGTAATGGGCAAGCCAATTACTAAATATTTCTCCCAGCCCTTAGGCTGCATATGGGGTGACCTAATGTTCTCCCATTCATTCTTTTTTTTTTTTTTCCATGTCAGACGGGTAATGTGCCGATGTTGTATCAAGGTTTGTGGGAGGCACATCTCACGCAAAAGCGTGAATACTCAATCATCACACTTATGAACTACAAAAGGATCTATTCATTCATTTTTAATTATGCCAGAAAGTCCTACTCCACTATTAGGAAGAAACATTATGGCAGCAATGGAAACTGTTGTTTTCCTAGCCCCTGGAAGTCCTCCGAGCTGCCTCCCGGTAGTAGAAACCAACATTAACCATGATGTTTGGGAATCACAAGGGACAATTGGCCGTACCATAATGGGGACTGCTCCAGTCCACATTCATCTGAAGGACCCCGCTCTATTTCCTTTCCGGAAACAATACCCTCTGAAACCTGAGGCACAGAACGGTCTAATCCCTGTCATTAAGTCTCAAATGACAAGGGCTCCTTAGAGAATGCGACAGCCCTTGCAATACCCCCATCTTTGGGGTTCTCAACCCAAATGGAGAATGGAGATTGGTTCAAGACCTCCAGGCCATTAATGTGGCAGTTATTCCTATACACCCTATAGTTCCAAATCCTTACACGCTCTCAGCCCAAATACCTGAAATAGCCAAATGTTACACAATGTTAGATCTAAAGGATGTCTTTTTCTGTATACCCGTGCACCCTGACTCACAATATCTCTTTGGCTTTGAGGACCCTGAAGGCCAGATTTCACAACTCACCTGGACCGTCCTCCCTCAGGGGTTTAGAGATAGCCTGCACCTCTTTGGTGCAGGCCCTCTCTAAGGACCTGTCAGAGTTTTCCTATAGCAGCTGTATTCTTTTACAATATGTTGGTGATCTTTTATTGTGCGCTCCATCTGAAGACCTCATCAGCCAAGGCACGACTGCCCTTTTAAATTTTCTAGCCTCTAAGGTTTACAAGGTTTCCAAGGCCAAGGCCCAACTCTGTCAGACTTCTGTCAAATACCTTGGGCTAATTATCTCTGAAGGAACAAGGGCCCTAGGGGAGGACAGAATTTGTCCCATCTCCACGTATCCCCTAAGACCCCGAAACAATTAAGGGGCTTCCTAGGCATCACCGGCTACTGCCCCCTATGGATCCCAGGATATAAAGAAATGGCCAGTCCCCTCTACCAATTAATTAAAGATACTCAAAACTGCAAATACTCATCTGTTACTTTGGAGCTCAGAGGCAGAACAAGATTTTAGTCTTTTGAAACAAGCACTGTTAAGTGCCCTAGTCTTAAGCCTTCCTACAGGAAAATCCTTTCATTTATATAAAACAGAGAGCAAGGGAATGGCTTTGGTAGTCCTAATGCAACCCAGGGGACCCTCACAACGACCAGTAGGCAATTTAAGTAAAGAACTAGACCTTGTAGCAAGCGGCTGGCCAGCTTGCCTCTGGGCCACAGCTGCAGCTGCCCTCCTGGTTATAGCCACCTCTTGCAGTATCAAGCTCTTTTACTAGAAGTTCCTGGGGCTCAAATACGGACCTGTTCTTCTCTCAATCCAGCCACATTCCTCCCTGAGGCGAGAGACGAGCTAATACATGACTGCCAACAAGTTTTATTACAAACTTATGCTGCTGGAGCAGACTTTCAAGACACACCTCTAGATAATCCAGATTGGATGCTTTTTACTGATGGAGCTCTTTTGTAGAAAATGGCATATGAAAGACTGGATATGCTGTTGTTATTTTACATAATATCTTAGAGCATGCAAGTGTTCCCTCTGGAACCAGCGCACAACTCGCTGAGCTAATAGCTCTTACTCGAGCACTAGTGCTGAGTAAAGGAAAAAGAGCTGTAACTCTGGCTAATCAATGTGTTGATTTCACCAGCTGCTCAAACCAGTGCTTTAATCTTTCAGGCGGTTAACAGTTTAAACTACCTCCACCACCTCTATGAGTTATGCTAATACACACGTCAAATTGTCAGCTGGATGGTTTCTCATTTGTGGAAAGATTGCCTATTCTTCTGTCCCAATTTACGACACCGGGGGACCCTGCTCTCTCGGGGGATTAACTGTCTTCTTACCCCAAAAGACTCATCAGGTTAAACATCACAATAAACTTACTCTGGACTCCATCTGTAGCAGCGATATACATTTATTCAGCCCGGCTGAATATGTTTCCGTCTCCTTTTGTGGTACCTGCCATGACCATAGACATAAATGTAGAGATTAGCTACATAGCTTCAATAGCAAATGTTCAATAGCAAAGGCCCTGAGTGCCACTTCTCAGGCTATCCATGCCATGGGCCAAGAGTTAGGACAGGTCAGAGAAGCAGTCCTCGAAAACCAAGCTGTGTAAACTACCTCCTCCTGAAACATAACCAAAGATGTGAAAACTTTAAAGAATTATGCTGCTTGAATCTTTCTGATAACTCTCAGTTAATTGAAGATAAAGTCCAATAAATCCATGACATAGTTTCCAATATTAAAAACGGACAGGATTCTTTGGCTTAGATGTATCCTTCCTTACTTCTGGCTTACCAGTTTAGCGGGACTTAAAGAAAGTTTTCTCCTTTTCCTTTTATCCATAATTATAGGTATTACCTCCTGCTGTTGCCTACCGTACGTCTCAGCTTACAGACCACCCACTGGTTGGCTACGACGGCCTACAAGACAACAACATCCTCATCAGGATTTGTTCATCTACTGGGGACCCTTAGACAGACCTCTGGACAAGCCTCAGTTGCCGGTCTCGCTCTACTACGCCCCTCCTCAGCCTGAAGTAGCCAGAGCGGTCGTCGCCCCTATTCCCTGACGACAGTTAGGGTTACCTCTTCAGAGGGGGGATGAGACAGGTTAGCTGGCATGTTGCTAGATACACAGGGAGGTCCCTGGTGGAATGAACAGAAGGCAGCCATATCCTGAAACTCCAGTTCTGGAATGTCTCCTTCACTCCAGGACAAAGATATGAGAATACGCCTTGAGGTTAATAAATTATCTCATAAATCCCTTTTGGCCGGACAAAGGAGCAGATCTGATACATAGGAACAGGTTCACTAATCCATTTAGGGTGGGCAAACCAGACAAACCTGATAGATGAATCCCATTAGAAGGTGCCAGCCCCCTTCCCCAAACAGGCAAAGGAAGGTATAAAAGTAAGAACTTTTGCCTCAGTCACTGGGCAACCCTGTCGGGACCCCCTCTTGTTCCGAAAGCAGCCACTCTTTACTCTTTAGTTTTGACTATCTTCTTTTTTTTTTTTTTTTAAAGATTTTATTGGAGAAGGGGAACAGGACTTTATTGGGGAACAGGACTTTATTGGGGAACAGTGTGTACTTCCAGGCGTTTTTTTCCAAGTCAAGTTGTTGTCCTTTCAATCTTAGTTGTGGAGGGTGCTGTTCAGCTTCAAGTTGTCCTTTCAGTCTTAGTTGTGGAGGGTGCAGCTCAGCTCCAGGTTCAGTTGCCGTTTTCTAGTTGCAGGGGCCACAGCCCACCATCCCTTGCGGGAGTTGAACCGGCAACCTTGTGGTTCAGAGCCCACTGGCCCATGTGGGAATCGAACCGGCAGCCTTTGGAGTTAGGAGCATGGTGCTCTAACCACCTGAGCCACCATGTCGGCCCCCAGACTATCTTCTTTTACAACTCCTTGCCTCTCCTTGGTCCATGCTTCCATTCTTCAGTTTCATGAGACACGATTCCAGCACAAAGAAAATATTCTACATCACTCACATCAACCTTTTTAGTCAGGTTCTATTATCTCCACTTTAGAGAGAAGAAATCGAAGCACAGAGAGGTCAGGCAATCAACCCAGGCACACACAGTCAATAATGGCAGTTTAGAGGTTCAGATCCAGGCTGCTGTGCAGGGCCGGCACTCTGAACATCAGCATGGCACCCACACCAAGAACTCAATGCTCTCATCCTGGGTGCTCTGTAAAGGCCTGTGTTTTTCAAGGTGTCTCAAAGATGTCCCGTAGATATTTTCTAGAGACTGTCAAGAATGCCTAGCTGTTAAGATGGTGAGCAGAGAACCAGCAAATGCCTCTTTCTGGGGAAAAATGTAAGCAGAGACTGGACTGTGCCGGAGGACTGTGGACCTACAGCTCTCAGCCTTCCCTGCCCCACACCCCTGGGCAGGTTGGCTGGGCTGCGTCATGCTTTAGGCAAGGCAGGAAGCGTTCTGTCTCTTTTTACTCCCTTGCCACTCATCCCAGTTCACCACCAACAGAAGTGTCCCGACTGGAAATGAATTTGGCTTCGCAAGTATTGTCTATGGGCAGAGGAACCCACAAATCCCAGGAAATTGTAACGTCTCCCTCTGCTGGCATCTGTCTGGGAGTACAATCACAGGATGATGTTTTCCTTCCCCCACCAGCCCGGCACCCCCACAGCCTCCCCTAAACACACACCCCTGGTAACACCGCTCAGTTCTCTGGGGGGTGGGCCTGGGGTGCTAGGCTCTCTCCCACTGCCCATGTCGCTCCATCCCAAAGGAGCCACAGTCTCAGAATCCCATGGCCCCTGGCCATAGCACTGGTCCCATGGTCCAGGGGCAACACTGACGAGACTGAGGGGTGCGGGCATAACCCAAACAGGGCAGTCCAGGGCATTATATATGTCTCCTTCCTCTGGGGTCTCCCTGGGTGGGGCTGTCAGCTTGGGCTGTCTGTGGCCTGGGCCGTCCTCCCAGCACGAGGAAGCCCACCCACTGCAGGAGGAAAGAGGCCAATGGACAGAGAAACCTGCAGGTGAGAGCAGGGGAACCTCGTGCATTTCTAGATCCAGTCTGAGCCGGCTCACCAGTTCCCTTCTTGAGAGCTGGGTTTGCTGTGGGTGTTGAAATTTAAGTGGAGGAGGAGGCACCGAAGGAGGAAGCAGGGGGCTCCCAGGGAGTTCACCTTCAGCCTTCCATGTGGATGTGACTGGACAAATGACTGTATGGAACTGGGAAGACCCTCAGTTTGCACGGTGTTCACTGAGTCTGTGCTTCTGTCCACTCCGCCTCCACCTGCCACATACACACACGAAACTCTCTCAACCCTCCTGATGCTTTCATCGTATCCTGGTCCAGCGTTTTCAAGCTAAGCCTCAGTTTACCCAGTCATGTGATGTCTGGCGGCCCATGGCAGGAACACAGCTCTCCTCTCCCCACGTCCACATAGCTGCTGCCTGTGGTGATGCTGGAACCTACAGAGGCAGATGTCCCACACGTCCCTTAGCGGAGGAACAAAGGGCAGTGGTTTGGCTCTCCTTTCCCCTAGATCTGGGAGTCCCAGATGCAGCAAGACCAAGTAAGAATGCAGATTTTCAGGCTTGTGCCATTTCTGCATTCTAGGGATGGTGGCAAAATTCCCTTTGGTGAAAAGAATACTTTTCTCTCTCTTTCCTCTCCTCTCTCTTTCTTCCCTCCCTCCTTCTCTTCCTTCCTCCCTCCCTCCCCTCCCCTTCTCTCTCTCTCTCTCTCTCTCTCTCTCTCTCTCTCTCTCTCTCTCTCTCTTTCTTAGTTGACATATAATATTATATTAATTTCAGGTGTACAACACAGTGACTAGATATTTATATTCCTTAGGATGTGATCACAGCAGTAAGTCTACAAACCATCAGTCACTATACAAAGTTATTATGATAATATTGACTATTTTTCCTGTGCTGTACATTATGTCCCTGTGACTTATTTATTTTATAAGTGGATGTTTGTACCTCTTATTCCCCATCATCTTTTTGACCCATCGCCCATCCCTTTACCCTCTGGTCATCATCAGTTTGTTCTCTGTTTCTATGAGTCCGTTTCTGTTTTGTTTTATTTGTTTGTTGCAAGGCTCTTCATTCCCACACAAAACTGCTCATGCTGAAGCAGCTCTTAGGAATATCATGGAGGCAAAGGTCCAGCATCTGCTCCTTACGGAGGCAGGCCAGAGTGAAGGGGCAGCCAGTGGTGCCATCAGACAGACAGGAACAGGATTCCTAGCTGTGGGATCTTGGGCAAGACCCTCAGCCGACCTGTGTCCTCGTGGGAACAACGGGGATGACACAGCTGATGTGAGGAGCCGTGGGGCCTGGATGGGACCGGTCACTCCCCTAAGCCATTCTATAAATGCGAGTCCACCTCGCTTGATCTTCCCCTGGGGACAAGCCCCGCATCCAGGTGGATGGTGCTGGGCCCAGAGCATTCACTCGATGGGTGTCTTGGACTCCCGGGGTTGGGCTGGGCCGCCTCCACTTGGGCTAGCCATGTCCCTGCACTGTAAGGTCCATTTGCTGGTTCATCTGTCCCATCAACACCTCATATCCCAGCTGCACCCAGCAGGCATCACGGTGTATTTCCTATAAGCTGATAGATCTGGAGCCTTGATCAGATTGGGGTGAGATTATTTGCAAGGAGACCCAGAAGTAGAACAATCGCTCTATTTGCATCTTTCTCAGGTGACTGAGAAGTCTTGAGAGCAGGGACAAGGCTTATGGATCTATGTGTGGCCTCTATGAACCCTTGTGTGCAAAGGTCTGGAATCTCAGCAGCCGCCTTCAGAAGGTGACAACCTGGCATCCGTTTGCATTAGGCCCCTGTATTCCATCTCCTGGTGAAAGGGACTCAATGTGGGGCTTTCTCCCTGTCAATGTGGGGCTCCGTCTGCATGCAATGTCTCTTCCTAACCTGGCCCCATCCCAACCCCTGGCAAGGTGGTTGAGTCAGCTCCAGCGCAGCTCTTGCCCAGACTCTCTCTGTCACCATTTCTTTCTCTTGATAAAAAGCCCAAGAGGAGACAATGTAGAGAGGTAGGGTGAGGGCTCACAGCCAGCTCTGCCCCTTACTGGGTATCTTGTGCCACTTACTGAACCTTTCTATGTCTCAGTTTCATAATCTTTCAAGTGGGAATAATAACAGTATCTACTTCCTGATACATAACCCCCAAATGCTCCCCAGGACACGTGGTCCTTCTCAGCATCAGCTATTCCACCCAGGTGAGTGCTGAGGCCCTCTGGCAGTACAGGTGGGGAGGGCTGAGACCCTGGGAAGGCGCCCCGCCCCAGAACAGCTTTCCTGGCTCTCTGACGCCTGAGGATGCCCTAGGACTGAGTCGTCTCTCAGGGGTAAGCACTGCGGTTCCCTTTTTTCCTTTTGAAAAGCAAAGATTCCTAGGGAGCATTAAGACTTAAATATTTCTTCAGAGGGGCTGAAAGGAAGAGAAAAAAATCCAGAAAATGGAGACCTGGGAAGGAGTGTCTGTAAAGGCCAATCCGTCTTACATCCTGAGAAGAGCAGCTCACAAGAGAGAGGCTCTGAGCGGATTTAGCTGCTGAAATGAATGGGGGCTGTTCCAGGGTGTCCCAGAGAATGACCATGTGGGAGAACAGGCCTTCAGAGTCATTTTCAAAGATGTGTGTGTGTTTGTGTGAGTGTGTGTGTGTGTGTGTGTGTGTGTGTGTGTGTGTATGGGATCGCGTGGGCATGCTGTGTGGGGACATGAAGATCTGCAGGATAGGATGGGACTTGCAGGTTTAGAAAACACATTGAAATATAAGAACTTATGTTTGGAAGAGGGAAAAAAATCCTACTGTGTTGCAACACAGCATCCTACAAACGTAAAGCCAGACACGAAACATTGGTGAAGTTGGGATAAGCTTTCAAGGATGGGGAACACACTTCTGAGGCCGTGAAGGGGATCCTTGGTTTCAATGAGGCTTGAAAAATGCGAGGAAGGTTTGGTGGGTCGAGGCCTTGGTGTGTCCTCTGGAGCCCAGGAGCCCAAAGCACAGCCTGAATCACCTTGGAGGCTCCCGCCTTACTCCCCTCCCCGCTCTGCCTGGTCACTCCTGGAGCCCGCAACCAACTAGAGGAAGATGTCCAAAATTTATTACGGATATACATGTGGAGGTACCATAAGAATAGGAGACCCAAGGACAGATCGGGCAGTTGAGGCTTATATGTCATTCTGGTGCTAAGGAGAAGGGAGGAGGGTTGTGGGTTGGGACTTCAAAGGGCAGGAAGGAAATTCACAAGGAGATGGAGAAGCAAATGTTTGGTAAATAAGTTTGCTGGGCCATCTTTGAAATGGGACACAGGGAGGACTTCGATCAAAGGGCCCTTGCTAGGCTCCTCCCTGTCTGTCACACACTAGTTTATGTTAAACTCTGGTTATCTGTGATGAGAGCTCCTTTCCTGGAGCAGGTCTTCTTTGGGCAGTTAGGGAAAAGGTCAAAGGTTTTTCCTGAGTCTTTTGCTTCTTAAAAATAAGCAGCATGGGGCAGCCAGTTGGCTCAGTTGGTTAGAGTGCGATGCTCATAACACCAAGGTTGCCGGTTTGATCCCTGCAGGGACCACTGTGAGCTGTACCCTCCACAACTGAATTGAAACAACTTCTTGACTTAGAGCTGATGGGTCCTGGAAAAACACAGTTTAAAAAAATAAATAAATAAACAGCTTAAAATCAGTATCTCAAAAGGCATATTTTTGGGTGGCAAGCTCCGCTTCCCTTCATCTCCAAAAGAAAACTAACTGCCTAGACTTCATTCCTTGAGTTCTGGGAGATGGAATCTCTAGTTGTTCTAGTGAATTAAAATGAGTCCTCATAAAGCAGGCATATGTTTCCTCCTCTCCCTCCTTGCCTCCCTCCTCTTCCTCCTCCTTTACTCCCCTCTTCCTTTTTCAGGGTCTTTTTTACTGTATTTCTAGCAGGTAACAAAAGAAGCCCCACCATAACCCTACAAAGGTAAAAAAAGAACAAGTATAAGGGTGCTGATCATAAGATGAATCCCACAGTGTTGATATTTTTTTGTTGTTGGAATATCTCTTCATTTTATTTTATTATTTAGAAATTTTGGTGCCTATTTTGTATTTTACATAATATGTTGATAGAACATTTTAGGTATATAATTTACGGAGGTAAATGGAGACAGAGAATATGTACTCACTGTTTTATTTATTTCCTTCTCTCGTCATTTCTTCCTTTATTTCTTTTTCTTTCTGATCCCCATTAGGCCCCTGTATCTTGAAAAGTCCTCCCATGGTGTTGATATTTTAAATCGGGTTTCAATGTAAATATAAAAGTTAGTTTTGTAGTCATTGTATTTGTGTTTTATTTTATTTCAGTCCAGATCTTTTTCTTAAAGGGCCAGATAATAAACACTTTAGGCTCTGCAGGCTATACGGTTTCTGTTGTGACTATTCAGTTCTGCTGTTAGAGCAAAAGCAGCCACAGATAACCTCTAAATAAAGGGCAGGGCTGTGTGCTAATGAAACTTTATAAAAGCAGATAGTGAGCCATAATTTGCCAATTCCTGGACTAGGGTATCTGAAGTTTCAAATAGTCAGTCATGATAAGACTATAATTTAGTCTAAATTGTTTAGGAAATTTATTGAATTAAGTCTGTAATAGACATAATAAATGTGTATGTAAAATTGTTTTCTAAGTGTGGTTTATTAAAATTGTGTTGTGTTTTAATAAAGGCAGCATTCATTCCCATACAAGTGATGAGAAGTGTTTCTCTCTACTCACAAAAGCCCTTCTGCTATTAAAATCATCTACCGATATAAACCACAAAGCTGAATCTAAATTCCCACATTTTCCAATTGGTAAAAGAATTCCCCTTAGGGTGGTGTGGCAGAGACTGGACACACACAGCTAAACTACATTTCCCAGCCTCCTTTACAGTTAAGTGCCACATGACTGAATTCTAGCCAGTAGAATTATCAGCACAAGTGATGCATGTCAGTTCCAGACCTGGCCCATAAAATCCTCCCCTGTCTTTCCCAGGGCACAGGCTGACTACGGAGGATTCTACAGCTGTAGGGGAGGGCAGAGCCAGCACCTAGAAGGAGCCATCCACTAAGTGGGACATCTGTTTTGGACTTTTCATGAGTGAGTGATAAAATTCTATTGATTTAAGCCACTGAGATGTCTGACTTAACTGTCATAGCAAATAGCACTACCTTAATTGTGGTAATGTGGGTAGCAATGAAGATTTATTAATATAATTTATTTTAAAATATCTTTGAAAGGGTACGGTGAAGAAAGGCAAGAAGAAGATGGAATTTTGAAATCCACCTGTCCATCCATTTAACAAATATTTACTGAGGATTTGTGTGGCTAAGCTCTGAGGATACAGAGGTAGAGAAGGCACCGTCCCTGTCTTCAGGGTCCTCACCCAGGAGGTACCAGGCAGTTGTGCTAAGAAATAATTCTAATACAGCACTTGGAGCCCTGTGATAGAATTGTATCCATGTGGGTGGGTGGGGTACAGGAGGGAGTTACCAGTTGGGGGAAGAAAGGAACAACTTTTTCAAGGGTATACAAGGGTGTCACAGCGTGGGGCCAGCTCAGTCTACAGTTGGGCAGGGGAAGGTTAGGGTGGGAAGAAGAACCAGGAAGTGGGCCAGAAAAACAGACACACCTCATGCCCCACCAGGCAGATGGCAAGAGGCAGGTGGTGGGGTACAGGATTGAGCTTTACATAAAAAGTGGAGGATTCAGCTGAAATGTATCCTCACAATGCCTTTTCCAGCCACCACCGTAATGGTGACCCTATATCTTCTGTTTGTGAAATTTAAACCTTTGACGTAATTCCATTTGACAGTGGTTTGGCTTGGAACCTTTTGAAAGTTTTTTTTTTCTTTCCTTTCTTTGCTTCCCTCTCCTCCCCCCAAATGTCGATGACTGTTTACTGTGCCTTTACTACGTGTACCAGTTCCAATGGTTCTGTTTACTTCCGACCAGTGTGCACACCTGGCCACACCTGGCCCAGTAATTTGGGAGGATTTTTTGCATCTGTATGGGATTCACTCCTGACCCGGGGGCAGAATAGCCTCTAGGAAGCGACTTTTCCTGAAGTTGCCTGGCCAACTTCTCCTTCCTTTGTTCTGCTCCTGCTTGCGTGTCTATAAAACCTTTTGGCAGTATTAAGAGAGGAAAGGCAGTCTTTGTGACAGGGAGTCCACTGTCTTTCCTTAATGCTGGCATTTTGGAATAAAACCTGCTTTTGTTTCTACCAACTTTGCCTCTCGAGTTTTGGCTTTTCATGTGGTGAGCAGCCGGACGTTTTGCACGGTAACACCACAAGAGGCTGCACAGTGAGCTGGGCAACGGGCCTGGAGTCAGTTAGCTTGTGGGAACCTCTACAGTGATGGTTGACGTCGTCATAGTTCTTCCCTTGGCCTCCAGAGGGAGCCCCAACGTTTCCCATGAAGGTTCATTCTTTCACTACACACTGAATGTCTACCGTGTGCTCGGTACACCTCCAACCCCGCTGTCTGGTAGGCAATGCAGGTGCTGGACACAGAAACAGATCATTTCAATTCCATGCATGTGATTAGTCCACCGCGAGACATATGTGTAGAATTTCATAAGAACTCAGAGGAGGGGTTGGCTATGTGTCTATATTAGGTAGGGAATTCTTGTCCTCACCTTCTGGAATTTGCATCAAGTTCTTGTTCCCTCCACACTATAAAATTGCCCCATTTATTGAGCAGATGCTGGGTGCTAAGCACTTAATACTTCTGAATGTAGTTTATTTC
Source organism: Rhinolophus ferrumequinum (assembly GCF_004115265.2). Lineage (NCBI taxonomy): Eukaryota > Metazoa > Chordata > Mammalia > Chiroptera > Rhinolophidae > Rhinolophus > Rhinolophus ferrumequinum. Next base: position 90,460,763 of record NC_046291.1, on the reverse strand, counting down.
ATTCAATCCTCCTCACAACTCTCTTTCCAGATGAGTAAATGGAGTCTCAGAGAGCTTAAGTAGTAAGCGGCAGAGCCAGGATTGAATCCAGTGCCGCTGGCAGAGAAGTAACACCCATGCCTTAAGCACTTTATCCTAGGGCTCCCTTGGGTGCCTGCACTTTGTTCATCAGGCTCCCAGGCCTTCTTTCCTCCAGACCTGGACTCCCTCTACCGCAGGAGCAATGACGTCATCTCTCTGCATGTCTCTCTGAGAAGTGGAGCTGGCTCTCTCTGGACTGTCTCCAGTCCTAATCTGCCTACGCAATAGTGGGTAGATCTGCCTGTCCTCTTCCTGGAGTGCTGTGCGCTCAGGTCTCCTTGTGACAACTCAGCCTTCTACTGCAGAGTTTGCATGGCCACTGTCACCTGCACAGCTTTAGGTTTGGGGTCTCTCCCACCTCCAATGCCTTCTTCTGGCTCTCACACAAATTGTACTCAATCTAATGTCTTCCTCAATTCTGCCTTTTCTGGGGTAATAACTTCCTGGCCCACAAAGATCTCTGCCTTTGGATCACTGATTCTCTCCTTTGTTGGAACAGTAATTAATTGAATTATCATATGTTGTCCCAAGACACCTCTTTTATAGTAATTTCTTCTAGTGTAGTTATCACATATACACATGCCTTTCTTACTTTAGCAAGACTTGGAACTGTATCCAAATTTTCATAGACTTAAAATGTAAGATGCAATGACACTACAACTTTGTTTTTGTTTCTAATAGTGCTTTTTAGTTACTTTAAAAATATCAACTATTGAAGTATAATTTAATAACAATAAAAGATACCCATTTTAAATGTACATTTGATGAGTTTTGACAAATTTGTATAACCGTGTTAGAATATCACAATGGAGATAGAGGACATTTATATCACTCAAAAGAATTCCCTTGTGTCTCTTCCCAACCAATTCCCCGCCTTCGTCCTAGGCAATCACTGATCCTGTTTCTGACACTATAGATTAGATTCCGTGTTTCCTCGAAAATAAGACCTAGCTGAACAATCAGCCCTAATCGTCTTTTGGAGCAAAAACTAATATAAGACCCAATCTTATTTTACTATAAGACGGGGTCTTATATAATACAATATAATGTAAGACCGGGTCTTATATTAATTTTTGCTCCAAAAGACGCATTAGAGCTGATTGTTCAGCTAGGTTTTATTTTCGAGGAAACAAGGTTTGTCTTTTGTTTCATACAAGGGAAATATAAAGTGTGTACTCTTGTGTCTGACTTCTTTTATTCAGCATAACGTTTTAGATATTCATTTGTGTATCAGTAGTTCCATCTTATTGCTGAATAGTAGTTTTATTGTATTAATATACCACAATTTTCCTTTCCATTCTCCTGTTATGGACATTGGAGTTGTTTTTCTGGCTATTGAGAATAAAGTTGCTATGAACCTTTGTGTATGAAGTAATCTGTGGACATGTTTTTATTTGTCTTTAGTCAATATTTAAAGAGAGAAATTGCTTGGTTATCTGGTAAATGTTTGTTTAGCTTTATAAGAATCTACCAAATTATTAAGTGGTTACACCGTTTTACATTTCCATCAGCAATGTATGGAAGTTCCAGTTGCTGCACATCTTTTCAAACACTTAGGAGTGTTAGTCTTTGTAATCTAAGCCATTTTAGTAGATATATAATGATGTCTCATTGTGGTTTTTACTTGCATCTCCCTGATGACTAATGATATTAAGCATCTGTTTTGTTTTTATTGGCCTCTGTATATCTTCTTTTGTGAAGTGACTTCAAATTTTTTGCCCGTTTTTAGAAATTGGGTTGCTTAGTTTCTTTTTATTGAGTTGTAAAAACTCTTTATATATTCTAGATACAAGGTCTTTTTCAGATAAGTGTATAGCTAATATCTTTTTCCCAATCTAAGTTTGCCCTTTCATTTTCTTAACTATGTCTTTAAAATTAAAGGTTTAATTCTGACGAAGTGAAATTTATCAACTTTTTTCTTTTATGGTCTGTGCTTTTTATATCCTATCTAAGAAATCTTTGCTTACCCCAAAGATTCAAATATTTTATGTTGTTTTCCTCTAGTAGTTTTATGGTTTTACCTTTTATATTTAAGTCAATGACCTATTTTGAGTTAATTTTTTGCATATGGTGTTAAATAAGGGACATATTGTTTTTTTCCCTGTATGGATTACAGTTGTTTCAGCTCCATTTGTTAATGTCTATCCTTTCTCCTGTTGAATTATTTTGGAACAATTGTCAAAAATCAATTGATCAATAAAGTTACAGTAATCAAGACAGTATGGTATATTGCCTGATCACTGCACTGTACACCTGAAGCTGAACAATAATGAATGCCAACTATAATATTATATATATATATATGTATATATATGTATGTATATACTTACAAGAAGTGGAGTACAGCATTAGGAATAGAGACAGTGGAAATGTAATGGCTCTGTGCGATGTTAGAGGGATAGTGGATGGGGGGAGGGGGGTTCACACAGTCTGAGGGATATAAATGATAAACATCTAAGTATTAAAAAAAATCACATGGAATTTTTACATTCAGTATCATGGCATAATCGAAAAATTCAAATTAAAATTACACGTGTTGGTTTGTATGTGGAGAGATAAGAACACTTGTGCAGCTTTGTTGGGGATATAAAATGGTGTAGGCACTATGGAAAGAGTCTGGAGGGCCTTCAAAAATAAAAATAGCATTACGATTGAAAAAATAAAAAAGACAGTATGGTATTAGGGAAAGCACAGGCAAGAAGAACAATGGAATAGAACAGAGCCCAGAAGACTATATCAAACTAAAAAGCTTCTACATAGCAAAATAAATTGTCAACAAACCAAAGAGGCAACCAACCAAATGGGAGAAGATATTTGCAAACAACACCTCTGATAAGGGGCTAATATTCAAAGTATGTAAAGAACTCATACAACTCAATGACAAAAAAACAAACAATCAATTAAAAAAATGGGCAGAGGACCTGAACAGACACTTCTCCTAAGAAGACATAAAAACAGCCAACAGATACATGGAAAATGCTCAACTTCACTAGCTATTAGGGAAATGCAAATCAAAACCGCAATGAGATACCACCTCACACTTGTTAGAATTATCAACAAGACAAATAATAATAAGTGTTGGAGAGGCTGTGGAGAAAAAGGAACCCTTATACACTGTTGGTGAGAATGTAAATTGGTACAGCTACTATGGAAAACCGTATGGAGGTTCCTCAAAAAATTAAGAATAGAATTACCATACTACCCAGAAATCCCTCTTCTGGGTGTCTACCCAAAACATCTGGAAACATTTATCTGTAAAGACATATGTACCCCAATGTTCATTGCAGCATTATTCATGGTGGCCAAGACATGGAAACAATCAAAGTTGTTTCCTTCGATAGATGATTGGATAAAGAAGATGTGGTACATATATACAAGGGAATATTACTCAGCCATAAGAAAAGATGAAATACTGCCATTTGAGACAACATGGATGGATCTCGAAATTATAATGCTAAACTAAATAAGTCAGAAAAAGTTGAGAACCATATCATTTCACCCAAATGTGGGATATAAAACTGAAAGCAACAAATTAATAAGACAAACTAACAAAAACTCATAGATGTAGTTTAGTGGTTATTAGAGGGTTGGTAGAAAAGGGTAAAGGGGGTCAAATATATGGTGATGGAAGGAGAACTGACTGGGTGGTGAGCACACAATGTGATATATAGATGATGTAGTACAGAATTGTACACTTGAAACCTATGTAATTTCCCTAACCAATGTCACCCCAATAAATTTAATAAAAATTAAAAAAAAAGAATAGGGCCCACCCACAAATAGAGTCACATAAATACAATTAATTGATCTTTGTCTAATTTGATCTTGAGCAAAGTCAATTCAATGGAGAAAAGGTGATCTTTTTAACCAGTGGTGCTGGAGCTACTGCACGTACATATGCCCCCGAAAATTATTCTAGACACTGACCTTACATCTTTCACAAAAATTCACTCAAAGTTCACTCACATTTTACTTACATGTAAAATGCAAAACTACAAAACTTTTAGAAAATAACATAGGACAAACTCTAGGATATCTTGAATTTGCTAATGACTTCTTAGATACAATACCAAAAGCATGGTCCATGAAAGAAAATTTAAAACTTCTTGTGGAAGACCCTGTAAAGACAATAAAAAGAGAAGCCACAAATTGGCAGAAAATACTTGCAAAACACATATATGGAGGGCTTGTATCCAAACTACGTAACAGTGAGAAAACAAACACGCTGAAGCCGATACCATTCACATGATTTTGTTCAGTTAGAAAGTGGACACGAGATCTGGACAGACACCTCACCAAAGGACATAAGCAGATGACGAATAAATATATGAAAAGATGCTCAACATCATATGTCACTAGAGAATGCAAATTAAAACAACAAGATACCTCTATACACCTATCTGAATGGCTGAAATACAAAACACCAACGCCAAATGTTGACAAGAATGTGGAATAACAGGAACTCTCTGTTACCTTTTGTGTCATTGCTGGTGGGAATACAAAATGGTACAGCCACTTTAGAGGACAATTGGGCAGTTTCTTACAAAAGCTAAAGATACTCTTATCACATGATCCACAAATTGCTCTCCTTAGTATTTACCCAAATGAGGTGAAAACTGAGGCCCACACAAAAAATCTGCACACGGATGCCAGTCTGGAAAGTCTACATACTGAATGATTCCAACTATATAACGTTCTGGAAAAGAAAACAATAGGGACAGAAAAACAGTGCTTGTCAGGGAGTGGGGCTGGGGAGAGGGATGAATAGCTAGGACACAGGGCATTTTTAGGGCTGAGAAACCATACTGTATGACGCAGTGGTTACATGACATTATGTATTTGGCAAAATCCATAGAACCACAGAACCATACAACACCAAGAGTGAAGTGTGATACAAACTATGGACTTTAGTTAATAACAGTGTATCAATAGTCGGGAAATTGGGGCCAGGTATGCAGAGGGAAGGGAATATAAGGGAGCTCTGTACTTTCTGTGTGATTTTTCTATAAACTGAAAAATGCTCATAGTCTATTAAAAATTGATTGATTGTGTAAGTGTGGGCCAATTTCTTTTCTATCCCATTGGTCTATCTGTCTATCCTGATGCTAACGCCTCACACACGACCTTGATTTTAGTAGCTTTACAATAAGTCTTGGAGTAAGGTAACACAAGTCCTCTAACTTTTTTTTTTCCATGATTTAGATTTCCGTGTGCATTTTAGAATCAGCTGTCAGAGCCTGATGGGATTTTGATTGGGATTATGTTGATTCTATTGATCAATTTTGGGAGAATTGACATCTTCACAATACTGAATTTTCTGATTCATTAATATATATTTCTTTATGTAGATTTTCTTTAATTTTTCTCAGCGATGTTGTGATGTTTTCATTATTATATGATGTTTCATTGCAAATGTTTTGTTAAATTCATCTCTAAATGGTTCATGTTTTTGGATGCTACTGTAAATGTTTTTTAATTTCAATTTTCAGTTGTTCATTGCTACCATGTTTCCCCGAAAATAAGACCTAGCCAGACCATCAGCTCTAATGCGTCTTTTGGAGGAAAAATTGATATAAGACCCTAAGACCGGGTATAATATAATATAATATAATATCGGGTCTTATATTAATTTTTGCTCCAAAAGACGCATTAAAGATGATGGTCCGGCTATGTCTTATTTTTGGGGAAACACGCACACGGATGCCAGTCTAATATATAGAAATATAATTGATTTTTAAACATTCACCTTTAATCCTATGATATTGCTAAATTCAATTATTACTTCTAGCTCTTTTGTGGATTTCTTAGGTTTTTCTTTGATAATCCTATCATTTGTGAATAAATACAGATTTTCTTCTTTCTTTCCAATCTAGATGCCTTTATTTGTTTTACTTGTCACATTGCCTTGCTGGAACCTCCAGTACATTGTTGAATAGAAGGGGTAAGAGTGGCCATCTGTACCTTGCTCCTAATCTTAGAGGGAAAGAATTCAGTCTTTCATGAAGTATGATGTTAGCTATAGTTTTGTTGTTCATGCCCTTTATCAAGTTGAAGATGGTTCCTTATAGTCTTAGTTTGTTGAGAGTTTTTATTATGACTGGGATGACATTTGTTAAATGCCTTTTCTGCATCTATTTAGGTGATCACATTTTGTTTTTTTCATTTGCCATTATGATGGATTACAGCAATAAGTTTCTAAACTTTAGGCTAACCTTGTATTCCTGAAATAAATCTCACTTTATCCTTTTATATATTTCTGGATTTGACTTACTAATATTTTGTTAAGAATTTTTGCAGCTCTGCTATCTTTTGTATCTTTTTCCTCACTCTAATATTTGTGAGATCCATCCATATTTTTGCATAAGGTTGTAGTTTGTCCATTCATTACTGTATATTATTTCATTATGTGAATATTCCGTATTATTTATCTGTTCTCCTGTTCATGGACATTTGGGCTGTTTCTAGTTTTTGGATATTATGAACATTTATGTACAAGTCTTTTCATAAACATACGTATGCATTTCATTAGGTATATAACAAGGAATTGAATTGCCGGGCCATAGGGTATGCATATGTTTAGCTTTATTAGATAGTGCCAAACAGTTGTACAAAATATCTGAGGTGATGAAACATAAGCAGTGTATGAGAGTTTGGGTTGCTCTACATCCTTGCAACTCTTGACGTTTTTTTTTTTTTAAGTATGCATTTTGGTTTCTGTGCTCTTTTCTTTTTCTTTCTTTTTTTAAAAAAACTTTTTATTGGGGGATATTGGGGAACAATGTGTTTCTCCAGGCCCCATCAGCTCCAAATTGTCGTCCCTCAATATAGCTGTGGAGGGTGCAGCTCAACTCTAAAGTCCAGTTGCCATTTTCAATCTTTAGTTTCTGGGGGCGCAGCCCACCACCCCATGCAAGAATTGAACCAGCAACCCTATTGTTGAGAGCTCGCTCTCTAACCAACTGAGCCATCTGGCCGTCCCTCACCCGCCCCCTGAAGCTCAGTGGCAGCTCGTTGTCTTCAGTTCAGTCGTGGAGGGCGCATCTCACTGGCCCATGCGGGAATCGAACTGACAATCCTATTCAGAGCCCCAGCTCTAACCAACTGAGCCATCTGGCCACGCTTGACATTTTTTTTCTCTCATTTTTTCTATTCTGGTGGCTGTGTACTTGTATCATATTTTAGTTTTAAGTTTCTCTGATGACTAGTGAGGTTGAGCACCTTTTCATGTGTTTATTGTCCATTGGATAGCCTCTTTTGAGAGAGTCAAGTCTTTTGTTCATTTTCCCACTGGGCTATCTGTCTTTTTATTATTGATTTGTAGGAATACTTTATATATATTCTGTATATGAGAATTTTATAGGATAGATGTATTATAAGCATATTTTCCCACTCTGTGGCTTGCCATTGTACTCTCTTAATGGTGTTTCCTACTGTCATTTTAAAATTTTGTTTAATGCAAAAAGTTGTTCTCTTGTGCCTGAATGAAAACTCGTTTCCAGTAGGCCCTACAGTTTGCCAGTTTCCTCTTACATAATAAAATGTCCTTAGATTGAGTGCAAGAAATCTCACACAGAGAATACAAATGTCGGATTTCGTCTATATGAAGTTGTAGAACAGGCAAAACCAATCAATGGTGGAAGAAAATGAGAGCAGTGTTGGCATCTGGAAATATAATGAGAGATACTGATTTGGAAGGGGCATGAAGGAACATTCTGGATTGATGGTAGTATTCTATATTTTGATAGGGATGTGGGTTGCCTGAGTACATGCATTTGTTAAAATTTATCAATTGGTACATTTAAGATAGTTGCATTTTATTGGATATAAATTTTACCCCAAAGAAATAATAAAACTGTAAACAAATTTTGAACTATACTTAATAATATACGTGCTTAAGCATTTAGGGGGAAGCCTACTGATGCCTGCATTTTACTTTGAAATGCATCAAGAAAAATCATTCAGGTTGCTGGATAGAGGAGTGGATGGATGGATTGGTATATGATAAAGCAACTAGAGCAAAAGGCTGTAGCAAAATCTATGTAGCGGATACATGGGTATTCACTGTAAAAGTCTTCCCACTTTTCTGTACGTTTGAAAAGTTTCATAACAAAATGGACAGAAATAAATAAATGAGTTGAAAGTCCTTAAAGTCACTTAAAGTTCAGTGTGGCTAAAAGCATAGTCTGTTCTGGTCCTGGCCAGCTGTACTCACCCTGCAGTCACTTGCTTTTCTGCAGGTCCTTGCTCCCCAAGCTGTTCTGTCCTGTCTTTGCTGGAAGGCAGCTACCTCCATCAGGGCCCAGGACACCATTCCCTCTGCCCACACGAGAGCTCAGGTTCCTGTGTAGGCATATGAGTCTTGACCATGTGTGTGGTTCTGGAGGGTTGCTTCCTCATACACTGTCTGCACTGAGGCCTGAAAAGGCTGGGCACTGGGTTTCCCCTTGTGTGGGTGGCAGCCCCACGCAGCACCTCTGCTGCCTCCAGGGCTTCCTGGTTAACCATTTAACACACGACCTTGGTTAGTGGGAAACATCTGGCCCTCTGCTTCCTGGTAGAGTTAGACTTTGGAGACCAAAGCTGGAACTGAGAAAGAGAAAAATCTGCAAGAGTTCCAAAGTCTAACAGGAAGGTAAACAAATGATCAGAAATTATGCAAGATTGTGCAAAATGGCAGAGAGAGAGAGAGAGAGAGAGAGAGAGAGAGAGAGAGAGAGAGAGAGAGAGAGATTGAGAGAGAGAGAGAGAGAGAGAGAGAGAGAGAGACTCTGAAGGAGACCCTGGAGAAGGCAACTCTCAAATCTTCACATTAAGGAAGTCTGAAAGTTCAGGTATTATTTTTCACATGCCAAATTACGTATAAAAACAAAGCAATTTCAATGCTGGCAAGGATGTGATGATGAAAGGGTACTTGTATACACTACCTGTGGGGACATAGCCAGGAGTGCAGTTTCCAGGCTCTCGGCCTCACGTGGAAAGGTGCTGGCTCAGGTAGTAAATGGCCATCAACTGTGATTGGATGGCCATCCGCTGTGGCTAGTTGGCCGTCCGTCAGCTGTAACCAGTGAGCCATTGGCCATGATATAACTGCCATGGCTACGCTAACGGAAAATGGGGGCTAGCAAGAAGATGGTGGCTGAGCTAGCAAGCACGGATTGCAGAGAGGCAGATGCTGCCAGCGAGACTATAGTGGTATGGCTCCCCTATCTATGGCTCCGTGGGTGTTCCTTTTTGGCCTCACCATGTCCTGCGTTCTCATGTGGGGAGCGGGACTAGAGATCCTGCGTGACTCCCCGCACGACACTACCAGTAAGAGCTTTTTATGGAAATAATTTAACAATAATGTATAAAAGATCATACATTTTGAATCAGTAAGTTATATTCAAGAGTATAGCTATTCTAAGGATGAAAATCAAAATGTTTTCAAAAATCTACATATAAAAATATTCAACAAGTTAAAATAACAGAAAAATATTGGATATTGCCTGCAGGTAACTAATTAAATTAAATTATAGTTCAACAATGTGATGCAAATATTATGTAGACATTTTTAATGATATATTTTTAAGGGAGAAAACCAGGTTTTAGAACTTTATACACAATGTTGATGTATGAGATTTTTCTGTGAGTGAGTGCTGGGATCGAGTCTCCTGAAACTCAAGAATGGAAACATGGACCAAGGAGAGGCAAGGAGTTGTAAAAGAGGATAGTTTATTGAAAGCAAAGGGTCAGAGCTCCTAAGTGGGAGGGGGTCCCGAATGGGGGTGCCCAACCTGGGGCAAAGGCTGTTATTCTTATGTCTTCTCTTGCCCTTTTGAAGAAGGGAACTGGTGCCCTCTGATGAAATTCATTTACCAGGTTTGTTCTGTTTGCCCATCCTGAAGGAATTAGCAAAATAGCGCACTCCTATCTATCAGATCTGCTCCGTTTGTCCAGCCAAAAGGAATTTTATGAGATAATCTATTAACCTTAAGGCGATGTTGCAATTTGTCCTGGAGTGAAGGAGTTATTTCAAAACCTGAAGTTTCAGGATATGGCTGTCTTTTTATTTTACTAGAGACCTCCCTGTCCACCTAACAACATTCTAACTACCCTGTCTCAATGTGACTCCTATTATAAATGCTAAAAGATTACAAATGACTATTTGTTTTCTTTTTCATACTTTCTGGTATTTCCCGTTTTCTGCAAATTATTCACATTGTTTTTCAAATTAGAAAAAAAATTTTAAATGCAGCAATCTGGTATGTGGAGATATCTGCCTGGGAATTTGGGATATGATGTATTTAAATAAACTGTGTCTTAAGACACAGTTTGTGAGGGTTATGTGAGGGTTGTGTGAGGGTTCAGAACGAGTCACCCTAGGATGTGCCTCTGTGGTATACAGATTGTTTTGAAAGCTAGAGGCAACTAAGACCCTATGGGTTCAAGAGAAACTCTGCCCCCACTTAACTACCTGGAAGAATTTACGTGCCCATAATAAGATATTATCAGAGATAACCTTTTTATAGCCTATCTATAGGGTGGAACAAACTTCTATTTACTAAACATCTGCTCTTTTTGTCATCCTGCAATGACCATTTGAAGCCCCCAAGACACCTTAACTCATGCTTAGCTCAGAATGTCACATGTACCACGCTTTTCCTTTTGGTCTTTGAATCTTTTATATATGTGGGGTCTCTGACTCTCTCATGTATGTGGGTTCCCATGCGTATGTATGGATTAAATTTGGTTATTTTCTCTTAATCTGTCTCATGTCTGTTTGATTATTAGACCAGACAGAAGAAGCTTGAGGGTAGAGGAAATTTCTTCCTCCCCCACACTGGTTTAAGAACTCTTAAAACTCAGTTTGAAAAGTCTTTTCCTTAGAGTATGCAGACAGTGCAACTCCCTGTTTAGGATCTTATTGAGAGAAACATGAAGTCAGTGGGTAAAATGAACAAAGACTAGTGCTAAAGAGCAGAGTTCTGTCTGTATTGGACTGGAGCAAATGTGTTACAAAATTCCTGAGAGTATAATTGCAAGCAAGGGGTATGAAATAGCCATAGTGGGAAAGGTTGCTGCTACTGCCATCTTACAACATCGATGGCATTAGCTGCAAATTCCTACCATCCACTAAGAAAGTGAAGGGTCACTGGAAGGGAGGAAACAGGGGAAGGGAACTTTCACTCATGGGGCTCCTACAGTTTGCGCTGTGATGGGAATTTTGCAAGCACTATCAGTCATCTAATCCTTGAAGCAGCCCAGTGAGATGTGCATTATAATGTTGTAGCCAGGGCGTGACAGAAATCCAGGTCAAACTAGCTTAAGCAAAAAGGGAAGTAATGGTTCAGTTATCCATAAGGACAGCTTGATGGAGCCTCATGTGATAAGATATGAATATCTGGCAAGTTACATTTCCCCAAAATGGTTACAACAGCGTCTCCCATCCCACAGGTCTTTCCTACAATGTGACTTTGATATTCTTCCCATCAAGACTGGGGTCTGTGTTCTCTCTCTTTGAATTTTGTTGGGCTTATGACTATGGCAGAAGTGATACTATGTGACTTGCGTGGCTAGATTACAAAAGGGGATGCAGATTCTGCCTAGGTCTCTTCAGACACTTTGGGAACTCAGCCACCATGCTGTGAGGGGTGCCAAAGTCACATGGAGAGCCATGTGTAGGTGTTCTGGCCGACAGCCAGCACGAACGACCACACCCCTGAGTCAGGGAGCCCTGAGATGACTCCATCCCCACCGTCACCTGGCTGCAACCCCATGAGCCATCCTGAACAGAGCCACCCATCTAAGTCTACCTAATCAAGCCCAGAACCAGGAGAATGATAATGAAATTAGTGTTATCTGAAGCTATTAATTTTGGGGGTGACTTGTTACATAGCAAACAGATAACATTTTTCTTCCGGTGTCCAAATAAAATTGCATGTCAGAGCGAGTCTGTTGAGTCACATGCCCACGCTTGGGTAATCACTGTGGCTCAAGGAGTGGAGTTCTGTGACTTAGGTTGTCACCTGCCTAATATATTAATACACTCCCATATACACTCTCCCCTTCCCCTGTTGATGACATCCCAATTTCATTTGAGTTGACAGTGTGCCCAGTCTTGTAGCGAGGCATGGATGGTGATTAAATTCTGGCCAATGAGATGTAAGCAGAGATGTATGTGGTTGTTTAGGGACAGATCCTGTATTTGTTTCCTATAACCCTGCATCATCTGCTCCTGTTACAAATCACCACAAATTTAGTAGCTTAATACAACACAAATTTATTGTCTTACCGTTCTAGAGGTCAGAAATCGGACAGAGATCTCACTAGGCTAAAGTCAAGGTGTCAGCAGGGCTGCATTCCTTCTGGAGTTTCCAGGGAAGAATCTGTTTCCCTGCCTTTTTCAGTTTCTAGAGGCTGCCACATGCTTTGGTTCATGGCTCCTTTCATCTTCAAAGCCATGACCCGTGGAGTCTTTCTTAGATTACCTCACTGTGACATTGACTGTTCTCCTTTCTCCTTCCACATTTAAGGACCTTTGTGATTACATTGGGTCCATCTGGATAATCCAGGATCATCTCCCTATTTTAAGGTCAGATGGCTAACAATCTTAATTACCTGTTGCCATGTAACCTAACATATTCACATGCTCTGGGGATCATGATGTGGACATCTTTGGGATGCCATTAGTTTGTCTACCACAGATCCTTAGAAGGGAAGGAGTGCTCTTTTTCCTTTCCTCCTCCTTCCTACGGCCTTGAATGGACTCATGCACACTTCTGGGATGAGGTACTGTGTCGGCAGCCTACCAGAACTACCCTTTGGCAGTTCCTCAAATGAAAAAGAAATTGTTATCAGTAGAACAGGAGAAGGGATGCTGGGCAGGCAAAAACATCAAATATCCCCTTATAAATGTCTGTTACGAAAATGTTGTATGACCCAGACTCAGAAGCTTACATTTATTCATCTACGTCTCGCTCACAGGTCTTCAGTTGATAGTGGTTCTGCTATGCTTGTCTGGGATTGACTGGTCTTGACTTTAGGCTGTGGATTAGGTTCAGGTGTGTTCTACCTGTCTCGCATCCACCTGGGACAGCTGCTTCTCAGGAATATTCTCCTCATGGCATGTGGCAGAAGTACAAGAGGGCAAACCAAGCCAAGTCAGCACGTCTACAACCTTTGTTTACATCATGTCTCATCACATTTCATTGGTCAAAGCAAGTTACATGACCAAACCCAGTGTTAATGGGGTGGAGGTGAACACTCCACCCATTCTACTGGGAGGGTCTTCAAGGGACTCAGCAAGGGCACGGATATAAAATTCCATTACAGGGAGAGTGTAAAGGCTTGGGAACAACCATCCAATTGCCTGCAGTGGTGTAAATCAAACCACTCCCCTCACCAGTGGGGGAGTTTTGCAAGATTCTTCTCTATGTCCACCTGATCTGGAGGAGTACTAAAGTGATTTTCTTTTCCTCCCACTCTTAAAAAAAAAATACTTAAACATATAGACAAGTTCAGAGGCTAATGGAACACAAACTGAAATATGTATTCACAACCCAAATTTAAGAAATTTTTCTTACTCCAAAGAATTCCCAAATTTGTATTCTATTTTTATATTCCTGGAACATCAAATTTTTGAGACCCTCAGATAAATGCAGTAGTTTCTGTTCCAGAATCCCGGTTCCTGTACACTAGGATTTTACCATACTTGCCTTATATGGACACAGTACTGACTAATCACAGTTCTTGTATCACCTAGGAATTGCATTTGGCTGCAAGTAACAGTGCCTTGAACAAAGGTGCTTTAAACATACAAGGGACTATTCTTTTACAGAAAGAAGTCTTCAGCTAAGCAGCCCACGGATAATTCAATTCTTCAGAGTTGCCAGGAATCGGGATCCTTCTATCTTTATGTTTCCATCCTTAGGTTCCCCTCATGGTTCAATATGGCTGCTGGAGTTCCCTCTATCATGCCTGCTTGGGTGTCCTTTACCTCCCTCATCCCGCCATGTATATTCTTCTGAAATTAGAGACTTAGTTGGAGAGGATGACCCTCGTGGACGAAGGGGTCCTTTGGTCCTTTGGTCAACGGGAATGAGTAGTGGAGGTATTTTGTGACCTAGGACTTCCTAGCTCCCAAGCCTATTCTCTTCTCTAGATTATTGTTCTCAATTTTTCCCTTCCTCCCTATAACAGAATTATTTATCCATGTCGTTTACCATGAAACTCTGCAGTGCCTTCCATTGGAGTAAGTGGAGTGAACATCCTTGTCCTGTTGAACTTGGCCTTGACCTTGAGGCTTGTTTTGATTAAGAAAAATGTGAGCAGACATAACACAAGCAGAATCTTTGAATGTGTGTGGACATCTTGATTCGGCCTCTTGAACTTTCTGCAAACTTCCAGGAGAAGAACATGTTCAAGATAGCTGCTAGTTCAGGAATGAAGAGATATGTGGAACAGACCTGAACCCAAACTTCAACTTAGAGTCAAGCTCAGCTGATCTCGTGGAAGTCCATCGGGATCATACCTGAACTGCTGCAGACCCATGAGTGAGAAATAAATGCTTATTTTTATAAGGCAGAGCTTTGGGAATTATTTGTTACAGAAGATTATAATAGCAAAAATCTGACTACCACACCCAGCAGGCTGGCCAACTCAGGAAAAAGAGTTAAGGATACTGTTTTATATTCTTTGTATTGAAAATGGCAAGAAGCCAACTCATATCAGTATGAAAAGAAATGCAGTGGCTCACATTTATGAAAAGCCCAGGAGTAGATCTGGCATCTTATGCAGCTGAATCCAGAACCCAGATAATATTGCAGAGCTTTGTGTTTCTTTCTATGTCTTGTTCCTGCTTCTCTTTGAATGTTGACACCAACTGCGACAGCAAATAGCTTCTTCCATGCTGCTGGGAAAAATGGCAGCAAGTAGTTCTAGCTGATAATGTCCCTACAACTAAAGTTTCTGGAGGATGGGTGAACTTTCCACTGAGGCCTGGCAATCAAGGTGCTCCCTGCCCCTGGTCATGGGATTGGTAACCCAAGCCATCATTCTTCCCTAGGATTTTCATGCAGGGACCCTCAGGAACAATGATTCCTCCTATACGCTAGAGTTCTGATGGGCTAATTCCCCAGGCTATTCCTGGGAGGAATTATTTCTCAAAAGAAGGGAGGCTGGTCTAAGCACACATAAGCACAAAAGATACACAATTTAAGATTGGGGAAAAGTCTGGGCTACCTCAACAGAACCTTTTAAATCTTAAAGCCCTAAAAAGATTGATTCATTCTTTATTCAAAGTCTTTTGTTGATTAATAATAGCTATCATGTGTTCATTTTTCTTTTGTGTATTAGACATTTATTAAATCCTCACTCAATTGTGCAACCTAGAGATTATCTTTATGTTATAGATAAAATATCTGAGGCTCAGGGAAAATAAGAACCTTGCTCAAAGTCACAAAGACCAAAAGTGGCCACGCTGTGATTCAATTTGAATCTATGTGCAAAGCCCATGCTCTTTCCAGCCCAACATGTGGCTTGATGAATTGGCAGCGTCCTGCAGGGCCACACTTGGGCAAAACTGTGTTAAGGGCCCAGGTCATCTGCCCCATCACCCCATCCCACTTTGCAGTCCCCACTTTCTTTCTTTTGGCACATCTACTGACTGCTAATGCCTGGTGTTGGTGGGTGATTGGTCAGTGTGGACACGTTGGCGTCAACCCAAGCTCTATCTTGTTATGATTTCCATTAAAACTGTGCTCTGGTTCCTTTAAGACCCCTGATCTCTCACAGAGAGGAACCCAATCACATATTCACAAGAGAGCCCCCCAGGTAATGGTGTCACATTTGTACTTGACAAAGGTCTTCGGGGTCTTACTTCTAAAGAAGGGCTACTAGTGGAAGGGACCAGCCCACAGGCAGGGTTCAGCAGGAATATTCATTTCCTAGGGCTGACATAGCAAATCACATAAATTGGGTAACTTAAAACAACAGAGATTTATTCTCCCTCCATTCTGGGCGCCAGAAGTCCGGATTCAAAGTATTGGCAGGGTTGGTTCTTTCTGGGAACTGAGGAGAATCTATTCCATGCCTCCCTGTGCTGTTGCTGGCAGCTCTTAGCCCTCCTTGGCTTATAGCTGCGTAAATCCAATCTCTGCTTCCATCTTGACTTGGCCTTTTCCTCTGTGTGTCTCTGTGCCTCAATGAGATCTCCCTCTCTTCTCTAAGGACACCAATCATTGGATTAGGGGCCACCCTAAATTCAGAATGACCTTATTTTGAGATACTTACATTAATTACATCTGCAAAGATCCTATTTACAAATAAGGTCACATCCACAGGTATGGTATGTGGGGTGTTAGGACTTGGACATATCTTTTTGGGGGACACAATTCAACCAACTACAGGAGGGCATTTTGGGGCCCCACAAGTCACACCCTTAGTCTACCTGAGATTACCCTCTTCCCCTAAGTGCAAAAGAGTCCTCAGCGATGTTTGGTATTTCACCCTGGAAAGGCTTTGTGGGGTTATCTTTACAGCTACAGGAAAAGGAAAATATTTGCAATCTCGACTCATGTACATTTATTACTTAGCAAGGATACTTAGCAAAAATTATAAAACATAACAAAAAGCTGTAGGTTGACCGATTCCTGGTCTTCTAAGGGTTGAGTTGTATCCAAGACGGGGGGGTGTTGCAAAGCAGGACGTAGTGCAGAGAGGGTACCCCAGCTCCATCAGGCAAGGATGGCACCTGAGCCATCTATCCTGAAGGGGCTCTGCTTATTCTTTGGTCTGTTCTTAACTCTCCCAAGTCTGTTCAAAAGAGAGGTCATGGGGGTGGCCAGTTAGCTCAGTTGGTTAGAGTGTGGTGCCGATAGCACCAAGGTTGCTGGTTCGATCTCCACATGAGCCACTGTGAGCTGCGCCCTCTTTAAAAAAAAACAAGTGCATTTATAAGTATGTCAACTATTGAAAATAGTTGAAAAATAAAAAATTATTTAAAAAAAAGAGGTCATGTGCAATCACACAAATAAATAAGGGAAAAAAGTTCTGAGCTTGTCTTCCGTGGGAGTTGCCAAGGGCAGAGGTGTTATCTTGCCCTGACCCAGGTCCCAAAGGCATAACTCCACTATAGCTCGCCTCCTCTGGGTATTTCTCTTGGCTCACCCTCAACTCCAAATACCTGTAATTTAAATTTAAGCACTTTTGATCACCTGGCTGCTTAAACCACCCCCTCTCAACCTCCCAGCCTGACTTCTGTCAAGCCAGCCACCCCTAGGGCCTTCTCTTTCCCCCCCTGTGCCTTTCCTTCCTATGTACACTGGACACATGCCCTTCTACTCATCCCATCTTATTGATGAAGGAACTTACAGAGCCTTACAGAGGTGACATAAGGTGCCCCAAGTCGATGTACGCTGGGCTTGTAATTAGTGGCCTTTCCATGTCCCACGAGATGTTTGCTCCTGATTTACAGCATTGGTTCCCAGGCTTTTGGATCCTGGAACTACTTTGCTGTGGGGAGAACATTCTAGGACAACCCACACTTACTCGCATGGTGGATCCCCAAATTATTGGAGCACTGCCAAAGTGGAGAGCAGACCACTCTGTGGCTCCAGGCCAAGACGTGTCCAGGTAGTGGGGAGGGAATACTGAGTGTAAATTATGCACCCTAAGAAAGATCTCCAGGTTGCTAGCAAGTTGCTGTTTGCTAACTATTGTGCTTAAAACTTTACTCACTTTATCAGCACATTTTTTGGATGAAGGAAATGTGGCTCCAAGAAGATACGTGACTTAGCACTTGAGAGACCAAAGCGGGATTCACAGGTAAGTCTGTCACCAAAGCCGATTGGTGTAAGAAGTACCACAGGGATACTGTGGGCGCCCCACAGAGGGGAGGGTGAGACTGTGTCCTACCCTGTTCCCCATTGCCTCATGTGTTCCCGAGTAACACCCTGTGAAACACCCCTGGGCTGTCCATGGACGTCTGCAGAGCCATGGGAGCAGGCACAGACCCCGAGGCGACGGGGGACATGTTCTCACAACATCACACTACCATTAGTTTCTGAGAAACCGGTACCACTACTTTCCAGTGAGTGACAAGGGCCCCTCCCAAACCTGGCAGAGCCTCAGAATGACCTGAGGTGCTCAAAAAAGTACAGCTCATCAGGGCCCCACTTCACCCTTGGAGATGTGACCTGTGTTTCCAAGCCCCTCTTCAGGAAGGAGTTGTACAGCAGGCAAGGGATTTCGGAGACTCTTACGCTAGCTTAGTGAGATGGGGTCAACCTCATCAGCTGACGGGCTGTGGAGATACAGAGCTGGGTGGCAGCCAGTAGTCAGAGAGGGAACGTGAGCGAAGGGGCTGAGCAGGGCCGTTCTGACCAGAGAGCCCGGGGTTTGGATCCACTTCCTATCGCTCGAACCTTAATTTCCTCATTTGAATAATGAGCATTGAGTGGTAACGCCCAGCTCAAGGCACCATAGGAATAACTTCGAGAACCACAAAAAGAATCTGAGTGGGAGAGGGGCCCTGCAAGTTCTCAGCAAATGACAACCATTAATCAGAGGCCACACCAGTGGTGGGCGGATGGGCCTTGGATCTAAGCTTTTCACTCCCACCGTGGTTCTCTCCCGTCCGCCTCTGTGGGAGAACTACCCCGTATCATAACACAGTCTTAGCAGGGTCAGTCAAGCAGCAGACGGCACGGCACGGCCTTTATCAGGGCTCCCCTAGGCAGAGGCCCATTTTTCTCTGACTCGGGCCAGCAGTGAGGCAGCGATGGTGCCTGAGCACACGCCTACAGGCCCTGGCTGCCTTTCACAAGCTAGAAATAGGGCAGAAGCTTCTCTTATTTACACCCTCTCCGGTGTTACCGAAGGAGTGATAATTTGCTCCTGTACTTGGTCCTTGACTCCCATAGATATTGCAAGGGATGTGCCGGGGACAAGCGTTGGTTTGAAAGCTGGTGTGAGAAAAACTGATGAAGTGCCACACGCGGGGCACCCACTCGATGCCAGGAGCTTCTCACAGAACCTCATTTGATGCTCACTGCCACCCTCTGGGCAAATGTGCTTGGCCTGACCCTGGAGCCAGGTCTGTTTGGACAAAAACCACTCCTTGGACTTCATTTAACGTTGTTTTTCCTTTGATTTACTCCTGAAACAGCCAGTGACTAAACGAAGGAGGTGACCTAGATATGGGGACACGTGAGAGTCTGTGGCTCCCTTCTGCCTCCTTGGCGCTCATAGATGCCTGAGGTTGGTGACCTTGGCAGTCTGGGTGCAGTGGAGCTGGGTGGGGGGAGAGCAGGGCAAGGCTTCCTGCCCCCTCTGTCCTCAGTCACATCAGCACCCGGGAAAGACTAACTCTCACATAAATGACACTGCTGCTCAGGAAGTCACCTCACCTGGGCCGCATGTCTGGGCCTTGACCCCCTTGCTTTGTTGGGACGAACTCCCTGTCTACACCTGAGCTGCTGGGCGAGTTTTCCACGGGCAGGCTGGGCTGGACAGCAGGAATCCCTGTTCTCAGAAGCTGACAACCCTCATCACCTATATGACATTCTGTACTTCACAACTTGGTTACTAAGACTTTCCACGACCCAGGCCCGTTTTACATTGAGGGGATGCCATACTCCAGCCACAGCAGACAGTTGCCCTCCTTGCTGTTCCCGTTTCTCCCACTACAGTGTTGGTCATGCGTGAGAAGCCACCCTGGGGAGTCCAGGCTTCTGAACCAGGGAGATGTACACTGAAGTGCTCGTTCTTAGTTTATTCACCAGCTGAGTGAGCTTGGGCGAGTCTCTGTAATGCTCAGGTCCGTGTTCTTCTGGTGTGAGGCTGAACTATGTTTAAGACCAGGGCACGGGCTTTGGAGGAAAGAACTGGGAGCTGACTGGTCTCAGACAGCTTCTCCTGAATTCCTTTCAGCATTCAGCACCCTCACCTGAAAAATGCAAGAAGTATTATCTCCCTTGCAGGGCTATGGAAAAGACTGAAGGGAAACATCTGGCAGGCAGGATCTGACAGCTATCTCATTTCCTCCTTTTTACTTTTTTTTTTTTTTTTTAAAGATTTTATTGGGGAAGGGGAACAGGACTTTATTGGGGAACAGTGTGTACTTCCAGGACTTTTTTCCAAGTCTAGTTGTTGTCCTTTCAGTCTTAGTTGTGGAGGGAGCAGCTCAGCTCCAGGTCCAGTTGCTGTTTTCTAGTTGCAGGGGGCACAGCCCACCATCCCTTGTGGGAGTTGAGGAATTGAACTGGCAACCTTGTGGTTGAGAGGCAGCGCTCCAACCAACTGAGCCATCTGGGAGGCAGCTCAGCTCAAGGTGCTGTGTTCAATCTGTGTTCAATCTTAGTTGCAGGGGACGGAGCCCACCATCCCTTGCGGGACTCGAGGAATTGAACTGGCAACCTTGTGGTTGAGAGCCCACTGGCCCATGTGGGAATTGAACCGGCAGCCTTCGGAGTTAGGAGCATGGAGCTCTAACCGCCTGAGCCACCGGGCCGGCCCTTCTTTCTTACTTTTAAGCAACTACATTCTCCAGGGTCAAGCTCCAGGGTCTTCTCTTTAGCCTAACCCCTGGCCTACCCTGGGTCCTGATCTCTCTCCCACTCGTTTTTGGTGGCCCACCTGCCCGTGGCCAAGCACCCTGTGGGCCCTACCGCAGACGCACATTTCGTTCCTGACTGGGGCTTCTACCCTTGCTCATTTTCTCTGTAACCATGGACTGGTTAGACCTGAGACAAACCTCACACTCATCAATCTTGCCTTCCTCTGTGCAGGAGGCCTGCAATGTTTCTGACAGAGGGCTGGAATTACCTGCAGACTGAAGCCTCAGCCAGCCTGCCTGATGGGTGCAGCTGGAATTGGGAGGGAGAAGGAAGTGGAGAAGACCCTTTACATCCCCACAGGCGAGTGCCCTTGGCCCGGAACAGGTGGGACCACCTGTCTTACACCTCCCACAGAATACAGTGGAGGGTGAGCTCAAACACATCCAGAGAAAATCTTTAGAAAAAGGAAGTGAGGAAGTGAGATCGGAACAGAGTAAATTATTTCAAGAAACCAGATTGCCAAAGACTTAAAGTAACAAATGCACTTTTAATTGATCTACAGATAAAAACTAGTCAGCAAGGTCAGTAACCATTTCAGCCCCTCATCTGTTAGAGCCACACCCTGGACAGAGTTGAGGAAGCGGGTTAACAGGTTATTTCTGTTATTTCACTTCATCCACAGTATTAGAAAAACAAGGCATAATATCAGTTTAGATGAAATGCGTGCCTGGCAGTCAAATCCAGTCCCTATATTCCGTATTTTTTCTTTAGTTCTTCTACTTTGTCGATGTAAGCTTTCATGGCATCTTCCTTGGAAGTCCCTGTAAAGAATCAAGCGGATTGTCGGTCAGAGAAGCAGCATGGTAGAAAAGCAGCATCTTTAGATACCCAGACAGCCCTGGTTTAACACGCTCTGAGGCTCAGTTTCTCACCTGTGAAGTGGGGGGTCCTACTTACTACATCTCAGAGACCTGGCCAGGGTTTGACTTGAGGTATTTGAAGAGTCTGGCCAACAGCGAATGCTCCATAGAGCACTGAACCAATGTGTGTAGGGCTGTCCTGCGGCCTGTCACTGGCCTGCTGGCACTGTGAGGCACCCCCTGTCATGAGTGAGTGGTTTAACCTGAGCCTCGGGAGAAAGGTTGGGCCCTCTTGACAGGCAGGAAACTCTAACATGGGAGCCAGGTGACTTTACCGGTCCTGCTGCCTCTCAGGGTTGGCTTTGGCCTATCAAGCATTTCTCTGTTGAGCTTTGTCTCCCAGAGCTGATAAGCTGGCAGTGAAAAAGCAAAGCTTGGCACCCTCTTCTCCCCAGAGAGAAGTTATAAGAAAAAAATTTGAGAACTCTGAGCAAAAGTAGCTGGCTTTTAGAGGGTAATAAGGCAAATCTTTGCTTTCTTGCTGCTGTACAAGGGACACTGACTATATCCCTGAAAGAGAGCAACATCTATCTTCTTGGATGCCATAGCGAAGGAGAGATACCTGCCGGGAATTGGAGCACGTTCTAAAGCACTGGAGAGCATGGGGCCCGAGGATGGTATGGAAATGCTCAATGAAAATGGACAGGCATTCCCGTTCTAGTTACTTAGCAAATCCTAGGAGTGTTTTTATTGTATTCTGGCCCTTTTTGAATTGAAGGGTTTCTCATTTGCAGGAAGACAGAGGGCTTATTCAGAAACTAGCTAGCAAGAACACAAAAGCTGGCAGGCACTTTGGTGCCAACTTTTGGGTCTTACTGTCACAGGTGGCACGTGATTTAGTAGGAGCTGAAACACTTCTTGGCTGCTGTTGCTTAGCATATAATAGCTCCATTCACTGAGCCTGTGAGGTGCCAGAAACTTGCCATGCATTAGCTCATTCCCTTCTTTTTTTGTGCCTTTCTGGCTGGAAGGGAAGTGGGAGAGCTGCTTGGTCTACGGGGTTACTGCCTGGCCTTGTGGGGGAGAGGAAGGTATGGGAAGGGAACCACCCCTTATTCCGAATAAATATAGAAAGCCCTTGCCAACTATATCACCTTCTAATCTGTTTTTCAGTGGCCTAGCCCCAGCTCATCCTCTCCAGATGATACACTGCTCAGACATGGTGCTTTTGGAAAAGGCAGAAATGACATTAGGAAAAAAAGTAGGTGGCCCAGTTTTTTTCCATTCTGACACCGGTCAACCTGGTTTCCAACATGTGCCTCATGCACTTTGTTTTCTTTCTTCACCCCTTTAATCACCCCTAATACAGAGTGTTTCATTACTGGGCTTCACAAACTCAGGAAGCCGAGTAGAACAATTACCTTTCAGCTCGTTCCAGGCATCCCACTTGGCCTTGCCTTTGAGGTCCAACATCCCAGGCCGTTCTTAAACAAGAAAAGGAAAGACATCAGATCCGCTTCGCGTTCTAATGGAGAACGTTATCAACTTTCTTGCCATGAAAGACACCTTTTATTACATCTACTCCATCTACTCTCTGTCATGGAGTTAAATGGGCCTAGAACAGTATATAGAAATCCAAACTTAAAACCTAGAGGAAATAGGAGGAAAACTATTCCCATTACTAGGGAATACTGTCTTATAAGTTAAATAACCCCCAAATTTCTCCTTTTAAAAAGTGTAATTAGAAAATAAGTACTACATCCATGCATATGCCTTGAAATTCAGATGCTACACAGGGGACTACTATGAAGTTTCCTTCCCTCCCACCCCATTTCTTTCCTTCATGCATTTTTGTTATCGGTTACCTGGGTGTTCTTTTCTGTGAATCGTCTGTTCATATCCTTGCCCCATCGTTTTACCAAATTGTTAGTCTATTTCTTGTTGATGTGTGGGAGGTTTTCCCTGACGGCAAGTTTTCTTTAAGTTATATCATGGTTTAATTCTTACAGACCTGTTATCAGTGGCACTTGGGAAACACACTACTTCCCTGCTGACGATTTTACTGCCACACTGAGAACAAAGGCAAGGGGAGCAATCGTGGTGCCCAAAGCCTGGACCACCGTGTCTGAGGAACACTGAGTCTTCCCAAGTGCTTTCAGGAAAGCATTCTGGGATACCTGGGAGGTGTACCTGCAGTGGCATATCCAAATCCTACAGCAGCACACCCCAAGAGCCCTTTCTGCGACGATGGAAATGTAACTTGTGCTGTCCAATTCAGGAGCCACCTGTCACTTGTGGCAACTGAGCACCTAGGATGGCGGTTTGTGTAACTGAAAACTGAATTTTTGATTTTTAAAAATTTGAACTATTTTCAGTTTAAATTCAGATAACCACCACACGTGGCTAGTGGCTACTGTACTGCACCATGCAGTCCTAGGGGGTGCTGATACCTCCCCGATCAGGAAGCGATCGATTCCCGAGCCAGCGTGCTTATCTTCTGTGAAAGCAGGGCAGAGGCCAGACTCTGTGAAAATATTGCTTGGCAGAAAAGCGTCTTGGCTGATCTAGTCCCCCCCACCCCAATTTATTTCTCCTTCCCCTCCATGGGAGGATAGAGTTTATAAATCCAGTGTAAAACTCACCTTTGCCACAAGACTTTTTTCACCCCAGCCCTTGCTATGAACCCAAGTTTGATCTGGCACCTTCTCCTGCTTCCAGCTGGCTGGCAGCCAACACACCTGCTCTACTCTCCACCCCAACTACAAAGGAATTGGGGGTCACGCTCACCCTCTTGAACAGGGGTAGGGGTGACTTCCTTCTGTCCTGCCATGGACTGCACTCTGCTGTAGCCTCAGTACATACACAAGTTTCAGGGACTTTGGAGCAGAATGAAAACCAGCCAGGGCAGGAAAGGCAGTATTATAGAATATGGTAGTCCAAAACTATGGTCTCAAAATCTGTACCAAGATATTTTGGCAGGGAATAAATGGTCAGCGGGAACTGTTTCAGCACAACTGCTCTAACCTGCCCCAAGAAGCCAGCTGCTTCTCGGCTCCTGATATTGGGCTTGGCTTGGCTGCCAAGTGCTTCCAGACTTTGATCTTGCCCATCTGGGGTGGAAGCAGTATGTTTCAACAAAGATACCTAGTACTGAGCTGCGAGTTTGGAGCAAGTCTCTTCCCAGCTGGGGCCTATGCGTCTTCCCAAGTAGATGCGAGATGCTCTTGACAATCAGTAAAGTCCTTCTAAAACTAGGATTTAAAAAAACTAGTTCTGCTACCTGAGCTACCAAGATACCAGGAAAAGTACAGGGTCTATGAACCCCGTCCAGGAACATGATCTTTGGGGAACCTCTCCCAGCATAATCCCCAGGAACATCATGAAACATCACCACGCGCCACCCAAGAGTAGGACCTTGGGTGGTTTTGAGTGAGATTCCCACTGATTAAGAGTTCCAGCACCAATCAAGGCTGCTGAGCCTGCTGTGAACAGGGGCCCTCCCAAACTTATCTCAGCATACCTGTATTTATGTCACCCACAGTGGCTTGTTTGTAGCGGCTGTAGATGTACAGCATCTCATCATCTGCTGGCTTGGTCTTGAGGTGCTTAACAGCCTCAGCGGCTTTGTCAAACTCGGCCTAAATGTGAGGGAGAGGAAAGGCCTGATTAGAGCTCAGTAATGGGGAGGCCGGGTTGGGGAGGCAGCACTCCTCCTGCAATGTAGGTGAGGAAAAGCAGCACTCCCCCCACCCCCGAGGGTGCCCCCTCCTCTCTCAACAGGGCACCTAGAAAGATTCAGCAAAACAAAGAGGGGAAGCACATTGGTTCACTTATTGATAAACATCTATGTATAGGGAGCTCTCAACTCTCCCAGGTATCAGGCACTGGAAATACAGTGGTGACGGAGGCAGGCAAAGATTGCCTGCAGTGGAAGTATACTCAGCAGGAAAAGCAGCATGGCAAACTGCCCGGCCACACCCGGGTCAGATTGGGGAATGGCTGATGTCCCAGTGAAGCCCTGACCTGTGATAGTGGCGCACAGCGTGCGTGAAACAGCTCAGAAGGGGACAGGGAATGAGTACATCGGGGTCAGTGGCCCGAGTTCGTTAGCCCCCTTTCCTTGGGGCTGGGGCGTCCAGCGCCAACCTCTGTCCCAGTGCCGCACTGGTGAGAGGTGAGAGGAGCCAGAGGTCCGCCTACACAGCGTCTACATTCGAGGGAGGGAAAGGCCTCTGAGTCACTCCTCCCCAGGCGCACTCTCTCCTTCCCGTACGCCGGACACTCGGCCCCAACTTTCATTGACCTCCAAGCTCTCAGCCACTGCTTCCCTGCTTCCGCACTCCGCATGGTGCCCCTATTCCTGTCTAGTCCTTCCGGACGGGGCACTCATTACCGTTGCTCCTTCAATCCACGCAACTCTCTACTTCCCATCTTTCTACCTGGGACCCTCGCCTCCGACCCCTATCCCTGCTTCTCCGCGAAGTCCACCGGACGGGCAACTTCCCAGCAGTTGCGGGGTCGGTAGCAGTGTTGGGAGTCCCAAACCGCCAAGTTGCCCTCACAAGGCTCTCTCCAGAGTCAGGGCTGGGCATGGATCCAGGAGAAAAAGCGGAGCCAAGCAGGGAAAGACCTTGCGGAGTTCTGCCCGCAGAATGGTCCCCGCACCGGCCTCCCGCCCCGCTGCACTTTCGCAGCCAGGCTGGGCACGCGTTATACCTGAGACATGCCGGCAGGGTTGGTTGCAAGAATTCCAGGGAGCCAGCGGAAGCGGCGACGAGGAAGAAGCAGTAGCACAAGAGTCGACTGGCAGCGCCGTTAGAGGAGCAGTCAGAAGCCTCCCAAATTTCGCTCGGGCGAGCGAGGGGCAGCCAATCAGAAACCTGCTCTACTCTGGGGGCGTGGTCAGTCTCTGAGCACTGCCCACTTAGCCGGATCCCACGTGGGGCCGCTCGCGCTCGCGCAGAGAGGAGCCGAAGGGGACGTCGGGAGCAGGTGGGGACCGCGGAAGTAGGGAGCACTTCGGGGGAAAGTGCTTTGGGACCAGCGGGCTTCAGTCCCAGGCCGCTGTGGGGAGCGGGCCTTGGAGCAAAGGAGAGGGGGCGGAGGCTGAAGAGTAGAGACCTAAGTTTGTGTCGTTAAATCTTGTGCCCGGCGTGAAGAGGCCGGAAGTAGCACCTCTGGACGAGTAACCTCTCGGTCCCGGTTACGGAGAGGATATCCCTGGAGAACGGCGCGATGGTGGGGAGCTGGGCTGGTCCCCAGAAAGGCGAAGCCGAGGTCTCTCTCAATCTGAGCATTTGGCATGTCTGCACGTGGCCTCAGTTTCCAGCCTTGTATTGCACATTTTTGTTTGTGGTTCAGTTCTCCATCTGGGGTGTTCAAGTCAGGGATAGTGGCTCACTTGTCTTGATTTGAACCATCTTGGCCCGAGCCAGGTGCCCAGCAAACATTCCTTCAGTGAATGAATCTTAACTTCATTCACAAATATTTACTGAACTTTTGTCAGGTGACTTGCACCGTTCTGGGCCTTGGGGATAACAGCAGTGAACAAAACAAATCCTTGCGTTCCTTGAACTTAGATTGGGGAAAATAGTTAATAAAATAGGTTAAATAGGAAGTGTGTTAGGGTGCTAAGAAGTTGGAAGTTTATAGTTTTACACGGGGAGGTGGGGGTGGAGGGGGAGGTAACATTGGAGAAAGCCTCCAAAGGAGAGGAAGGAACATTTCAGGTAGAAAATTAGTGTAAGGATGTGAGCAAGGAGTGAGGGAAAGAGTAGAAGGGGATGAGGCTGGAGAGCTAAAGAGGTGGCAGGCTGGCTAGATCATGCAGAGCTTGGTCTTTATAGGGACTTGGACTTTAATTCTGAGTGAGACTGGAAGTCACAGCCTTTAGAGCAGAGGACGATGAGTCTGAGGGGTCGGGTCTTTGCAAGGCTGGTGTTCTCCATTGGAACAGAGGGGAGCAGCACAGGTAGATGGGGGAGTTTGAGAACGGAGCCCAAGAAACTAAGGGGAGAATTTCCTGGTGGTTACGGAGGAGCTAGGTGCAGGGGGGTGCTTGATGGAAAATTCTCTGGAGATCATTAAAAAAGAGAGATCATTCCTCTCCAATTCCTAATTTGTAACGAGGACTGAACTACAAATCTCAAACCCCATTCTCTCCCCTCTCCCCCCAATTACAGCTGCAGTGTTTAGAAAGAAAGGCCAGGTGGAAGCTTTCCGACTACTAACTTAATGTAGATGAGGCTTTTATGGGAAGACATGGAGATACAGTAACAAGGAACAAATCTAGAATCTTTAGTCTATGAAATAATTTTGTTTGACAAAGCAAACCAAGCAAAATAACAAAAGTCTTGGAGTTAAATTTGGAGAAATTATATTTGAATTGTAAGAAATGTAGATTTCTTCCAAAATGACAATTCAGAGCTGCTTTTTTCCTTCTGAGGCCCAGATGAAGCCTGGATTCACTTTTGCTCCATTATTTGGTGCTTCTGGGCTTACAGCTTTCTTGATGGAAATTCAGATTCCCTCTGTGGGTCAGATTTGCAGTCAGCGGTATCTCTTAGTAGGTTTTGACATTAGGTTATTGTGTTTGGCATCTTTGAAAAGATTAGGTACCTCTGATAATATAATTTGAAAAATATTCCTCAAAGATTGGTTGGTGTGATCGAGTTTAGACTGGAATTAAATATTGTAGAAAGCGAGATTAGTGTTTTAAATTAACTTGGCAGTCTCCAGTTTAAGTGGGGTTGATTTGTTGGTTCCTTGTTTGAAATATACTCCACTTTGCTAAAAAACCCGCTTTCCACAATATGGTTTTGTGCCACCTGAGTTTACAAAAGTTGCCCAAAGCAACTAAGTATGCAACTAGTAAGGATTATAGATCCCAGGGACCACGGTGCTTGCTAAGTGATCTTGACAAGGTGAAGGAAGAGTGTCTGTCAGGGCCCACCCTACGCCTAGTTTCCAAGTAGCTGAAGGCTACTTCCTGCTTCACTTCTCAGTGACCCATTTTTGGTAATCACCACCTATGGAAATGCTACCTTAAGCCCTCCACTTACTACTTCTACTCCAGGTGATTGGAATGGCATTCTGCTTTTAACATAAGGAGGGGGTAACAAGCCAGGATCTAGGATTTAACTTAAAAAAAAAAAAATTAGAGTATATTGAGGGTCAATCAATTATGCAATGTTTTATTCTGGATTTCAACAGTGTTGGAAAGGAAATTGCGCTTCGTATCCTGAGAGAGTACAAGTTCCTCAACTCTGTTTATATCCTTGTTAGCAACTGTCACATTTTGTAATTATTTTATTTACAGTCATTTGTATTTGCATTTGTCCTCTCTGAGCCCACTCTACATAAGGCAGGGAGGTAGGGATCACAGTATATTGGTCGATGCCTGTCTCCAAGGGCCTGGCACTTCTTAGGCACTCAGCCAATGGTGGGTGAGCGCATGGCAGTGCTTTTCTCTGTGAAATGTATTCCTTCTCATTACCCGTGAACTTGGAAACCAACTAAGTTTATTAGAACTGAATGTGAAACTACAGGGCTGGAGTAAAGCAGCTAACCCTCACATTCTTGGGATTCCAATTTTGACTGCTCAAGAGGCTTTACTTCCTGGGTCTCAGTGTAAAGCCAGACAGGCAAGATATATTGTAACAGCAGGGAAAGTAGCTATTGCCCAGTGGGTGTGAATAGTAGTTTAATATTAGGTTTCTTGGTATAAACTAAACCTCTAATTCTAAAAGTAACCTATCATTAAAAAATGGACTACAGTTACAGCAAAGCTTTATTAGAAGGCAAGGGTTAGAATATTAACAATTGGTGAATTATATTCAGTCGGTATTTATTTTCTGATTTCATAGAATGTGACTCCCAAGGCCTGGCTCCAGCAAAGCTGGGAGGAGACTTGTGTGTTTTAAAGGGAAGGGGGCCCTTGGGAAATGCTCCTGGGAAAGGAGCGGAGAGAGGTGAGCTGAGTTGGGGGCCTTTGTTTTGTGAAGGCGGAGGTAAGAGCTGAGGACGTGGGATGAGAATACAGCATAGCTTTGCTTTCCTTTCCCCCTTTCTTTTCTGCTCCCTTGTCTCTTTTCCTTTTCTGAAAGTGTAACTGTAGTGAGAGGAGCCTGGCAGCTGGTGGTCTTCACCAGTCCCTCCCCTGTGCCATTCTCTTCTTTCTTTGGGGGTTCAGATTCAGAGGAATTGTGCATGAGAGAAGAGTGAGTGTGTGTGTGTCACACAAGTGTAGGATCCTCTCCTTTCCCCTGTCCTCTTTCTGTCCCGCCAACATGGTAGGTGGTGCTTTGGGCAGAGGTGAGGCAGGGAGACCAGGGCTTGGGAGCAGGGGGTCCGGGTGGGGACGAGTTCTGTACTGCCTCGTAGTAATCAAGGGAAGAGGCTTTCTTAGAATTACTTAAACGTAAATCGGTCATTCACCGGTCAGGTGCTGCCTGTTTGCTGTTTAGAAATACTTAGGATTATGGGCAGGAATAATGAGCACCTTATGAAGGCATCTTGCGTTCAGTACTTTTCTCTCTCTCTCTCTTTTTCTTTTTTTTTGGTAAAGGTTTTGTGGTTTACAGTTAACATTATCCATTTTTTTTGAGTTAATTTTTAAATAAGGTGTAAAATTTAGGTTGAGATTCATTGTTTTGTTTTTGTCCTGTATCTAATTACTCCAGAACCATTTTTTGAAAAGACATCTTTCCTCTATTGAACGGCCTTTGCACCTTTGTCAGTACTCTGCTAGGCATATTTATGTGGTTTTTTTCTGAATTCTGCCTTCTGTTGATCCATGCATCTATTCCTCCACCAATACCACACAGTCCTGATTTCTGTAGCTATATAATAGGTCTTGAAATTGGGTAAATTGATTCTTCTTTTTCAAAATTATTTTAGGTGTTCTAGTTATCTTTACATATAAATTTTGGAATAATCTTGTCTATGTCTACAAAAGATCTTGCTGTGATGGTAGGAATGGTGTTAAACTTGTGTATTGATTTGGGGAGAATTGATATTTTTACTATGTTGAGTCTTCCAATCTATGTACACAGTATATTTCTCCATTTATTTTGATCTTCTTTGATTTCTTTCATCAGCAGTTTTAGTTTTCAGCATACAAGTCCACTGAACAAACCGGCCGCCCCTCGTTTTCTTTTTTATAATGTGTTTATCAAGTGTCTGGTTTGTTATGGAAATACTAGCTTCATAAAATGAATTAGAAAATGTTCCCTTCTCTCCTGTTTTCTGGAAGAGATTCTGTAGAACTGATGTTAATTCTTTAAGTGTTTTGTAGAATTCCCCAATGAAATTTTCTGGGCCTGGAGATTTATTTTTTTGGGAGCTTTAGCATTATGAATTCAATATTCTTAATAGGTACACAGGGTCATTCAAATTTTCTGTTTCATATTGGGTAAGTGGTGGTAGTTTGTGTTTTTCAAGAAATTGTTTCATTTTACCTAAGTTGTGACATTTGCATATGTAAATTTGTTCATAGTATTCCCTTTTACCCTCATGATGTGTGCAGAGTTTGTGATGATATTCTCTGTTTTATTGCTGATATCGGTCATTTGTATTTTCTTTTTTCTTTTCCAATCTTGTGCAAGATTTGTCAAATTTTAAAAATCTTCCCAAAGAACCAGTTATTTTTTCATTGATTTTTCTCTCTATTGTCTTTCTGTTTTCAATTTTATTGATTTCTGTTTTTTATTATTTCTTTCCTTCTGCTTGCTTTCGGTTTGTTTTGCTTTTCTAGGTTCTTGAAGTGGGAGCTTAGATTATTGATTTGAGATTTTTTTTTCTTATTTAATGTATGCATTTAATGCTGTAAGTTTCCCTTAGTCCTGCTTTAACTATGTCCCACGAATTTTATGTTGTACTTTTTATTTTCATTCAATTCAGTGTATTTTTAAATTTCCTTTAATTTCTTTGACCCAGAGTTTGTTTAGCAGTTGCTTGTCTAGTTTCCAAGTGTTGCCATTTTCTTGATATCTTCCTGTTTTTCATTTCTGTTTTGATTCCATTGAGGTCAGAAAATACACTCTGTATGATTTCACTTCTTTAAATTTTTAAAAAAATTTATTGGGGAATATTGGGGAACAATGTGTTTTTCCAGGACCCATCAACTCCATGTCAAATCGTTGTTTTCAATCTAGTTGTGGAGGGCGCAGCTCACTGGCCCATGTGGGAATCTAACCGGCGACCCTGAGGTTAGAGCACTGCGCTCTAACTACTGAGCCAACTGGCCGCTCCACTTCTTTAAATTTGTTATGTGTTTTTCTATGGCCCAGGATGTGGTCTTATTGGTATGTATTTTGTAGGCACTTGAAAAGAATATACATTCTGCTGTTGTTAGTGGAATGTTCTATAAATGTCCGTTACACCTTATTGGTTGATGGTATTGTTGAGTTCTATATTCCTGTTGCTTTTTTCTTTAGTTATTCTATCAATTGATGAGAAAGGGTTGTTGAAATCTCCAACTGAAATTGTGGGTTTGTCTTATTTCTTCTTTCAATTCTGTCAGCTTTTTCTTCAAATATTTAATAGTTTTGTTGTTTTTATACACATTAGGATTGCTGTATCTTGTTGGTGAATTGACCCTGTTGGTCCAAAGTTTCTTCTTTTATTATTTTCTTTCTGTTTAGACATTTTTATCCATTCTTTTAGGGTAGTTGTGCTGCTAACAAATTCTCTTAGTTTTCCTTCATCTGAGAATGCCTTGTTTTCCTCTTCATTTCTGAAGAATATTTCTATTGGGCATAGGATTCTGGATTGATGATTATTCTCTTTTAGCGTTTGAAAAATGTTGTGCCACTTTCAGTGGCTTCCATGATTTATGATGAAAAATCTACTGTCATTTGAATTTGTTTTCTCTTTGGCTGCTTTCAAGATTTTTGGAGGGGATTTCTTTAGGTTTGTCCTGTTTGGGGTTCACTTCTTGAGTCTATAGGGTTTTATCTTTTACCAAATGTGGAAAGTTTTTAGCTATTTCTTTTTTAACCCTACCTTTTACCCTATCTTTTCAGAACTCTAATGACAGGATTATTATAGTCCACAGGTTCTAAGGATCTGTTCATTTATTTATTTTTTAAGTATTGTCTCTGCTGTTCAGGTTGGGTAATTTCTGTTGTTTTCCAGTTCACTGATTCTTTCCTGTGTTTCCTCCATTCTGCTTTGGAGCCCATTCATTGAGTTTTTCAATTTCAGAGTTGTATTTTTCAGTTCTAAAATTTGTTTCTTTATAACTTCCTTTTCTTTTATGACGCCTTTTAAGTTTTCATTTATTTCAAGCATATTTGTAATGGCTCATTGAAGCATTTTTATGATTGAAAACTTTCATTATATGATTCTAATATTTCTGTCATCTTGGTGTTGGCATCACTTGATTGCCTTTTTTCATTCAGGTTGAGATCTTCCTGGTTCTTGGTATGCTGAGTGATTTTTCAGTTGAAACCTGGACATTTTGGGTGTTATGTTCTGAAACTTGAACTTATTTAAATATCCTATTTTAGTGACTTTTTCTGGTACCCCTCTGACAGAGGAAGGGGAGCTGCTGACCTGTTACTATAGGTGGGGATTGAAGTTCAGGTTCTTGATTTGGTCCTTGTTGACACCTGAGGTCGGGTGGGAGTTCTGATCCCCGCGAGGCCTCTGCAGGATACCTCTCTGTTGGGAGGGGCACGAGTACCTCTTTACTGCTTCCTTCATGTCTTCCACAGACACTGGGTGCAGGTGAGGGTGGCCTCATTATGGATGGGTGTCTGTGAAAGTCCTGACTCACTGCCAGGCTTCCTCTGACACTGTTATGACTTAGTTAAATTAACATTGGTTAAATGGAGCAAAGGATGCGGGATGCTGAGCTCAATCGAAGATTGCAAGAGAATTTGAAGTAGAGAAGGTTATTATTCACAAGTCCTGAAGGAGGTACATGGCACTCTTCAGGGGCGACACGTGAGGTCAAGGCAGAGTGCAGAGAGCGTGGCAGGACCTGGGCTGCGTGCCTGTATTAGGGTCTGTGGGCGGAGTGCTTTGGGGTTTCTAGGCTAAGGCTTGATGGGTCAATTCAAACCACAAGTGAGGGGCTCTGTCAGCCCCAGCCCCATGGGGGTCTTATCTAAAGGGTGCCCCAGGGGAAGGCACTGAAAGGTAGGGGAAACTGTTGATCACAAGGGCTGTTGAGGACTCCGATCAGGAACTTCTATCAGCTTGTGACTCTGCAGGCTGCTATCTAGGGTATGTGCTTGCATGAGGGACCAGTGTCAGTTTAAGGTCCCTGCAGGCCGACGGGCCAAGCAGAATGGATGGCAAGGTAGCAGTACAATGGAGTAACCCTGCTAAAGGCTCAGCACCCGCCCAGCGTGGAGGGGAAGGGGTCTTGCATTACTTTTGGTGGAGGTGGACAGCCGAGCTCCCAGGTGGTCTCCACTGACTCTGGGATTGGGGTCAGGCTCATTGCTCAGCTCCCTACGCTGCCTTCTCTGACATCACCCTGTGGGTGGGGTGGGGTGGGGGGCTCCTCATTAAAGCCTGCGAAAGTGGAAATCTAGGCTCTAGCTCCACCTTTGCTAGTGTGGGTGGGGCCACAGTTTCTTCTGTGATTTCTGGCTGGAGTAGAGTGCTTATTATCTAAAAGTTTTCTGTCTCACTAGGCTGCCTCTTGCCTGGTCCTGTGGCCAGGGAGAGCAGGCTTTTGTGCAGGCTTTTTTCCCCCCTGCATCTGTTGGAGGGTACAGGTTCCCGACTTCATCAGCTTCATGTCTGATGTATATGAAAACCTAGGGACCTCACCACGGTGTCGTTCCTCGGGTCTCGACGTCCCTAGCCAGTCTGCCACCTTTCAGACCTTTTTATGTTGGTTTTGTAATGTCCAGGATTTTTAGTTGTACTTAGCAGAGGGTACAGGGAAAAGTACATCAACTCCATCTTTCCAGAAGTGGAAGTATAGGACAGTGCCACTTAAAATTTATTGTTATTTTATCTGAATTACCATGGATCCTGAATTTATAACTTAGAGTTGTGGCTATTAAAGCTGAAAAAAAGAGTCATTGTTCCTCATTCTCTTCCAGAGAATATTAGTTCTGTTTTGGCTATTTGAAAACTGTTTCCTGTGGCTGAAGGTTACTCCCTACCAAATTTAACAGCAGGACTGTTTTCTTCTTAAGAAGCCAAGTCAGATACTTATTGGTTTGACCATTAAAAATGAGTTTCAGTAAGTTCGATTGTCATTAGGGTTTTCACTTGAGTGTGTATCATTGCATTTAGATCTTGGTTTTGGAGGGACTGCCGGAGGGCAGTCAGTCGAATCCTTCTTGTTTGTTTTGCTACCAGCTGAGTGGCATTTGCCCTATGGAATGCCTGTGCTATGGCTGTGGGAATGGGGCTTTAGGGGGGCATGGAGAAGATACCTGGAGGTGCCGACAGGTGTTGTGCATGAGAGGTACAGAAGCTGGGTACCTGTTTCTGAGAGACTTGTTGGTGATGCTGATCGTATTGTAGACAGAGCCATCTGTTGGGTTGGCAGGTTCAGGCGTCAGTTACATTTAAGGTGCTTACACCAGTTTGGGGGACCCTCTCCAGGGTATTTTGCTTCCTGAGGACTGTTCCGGGGGCAGTTGTGAAAGACAAGGTCATTAACGAGTCATCCTCCCCACCCTTATCTTCTGGGGCACACACTGTGCTCCCCGTAGATGCCGGGGTGGTTTCTCTTCCTCCACCTCCCCAAATATCTGTGTGTCCCATTCCAATAGTTATAATTTCACTTTTTTTCTAATTAACAACTGTTCCCTGAAGGGACCTTTACAAAACTAACAGAAGCCCATTATGTCCCCCATTGGGCCTGCACTGTACTCGAGTGGTCATTCTCCTGTGACCTGGGCTCTTGAATCCAAAAATAGCATCCAGGGACCGGGAGTCCCACATCTCCAGGGGCGCCTCCGGGGACAGGCTGCTTCCCTTTGCTAGAGGCTGTAGTTGGCAAAATCATCAGCCACAGAGACTGGTACCCCAAAGGGCCCATTAAGGTTGTGGGGCCCAAAGGGAGAGAACATGCTGCAGCTTGCGGGACAGCTCTCCATGCAGGCATTTGATTTTGTCACCACTCTGGGTGCTACCCTGTGGGGCTGCCAGTATAAAAGACCAAGTAGAAGGTCCAAGTGAGGATTGTAGCGTCAGAGTTCAGCTGAAGAAGCAGGGCCGATAGGGACAAAACATAAAACACACACGCACATACCATGCAAAGAGTCAGCTTACTCTATCAAGGGAGCTGGCCAAACACATCCGAGGTCCGGAGGCAGGTGGTTAGGAAAGGCCGGTGAGGGGCAGGCTGGACCCCCCAGACACCAGCCGAAGCCCGTGGTCCCAGGCAGCAGTTAGGAGGGGGTCCAGGGGAAGGGAGAGCAATTGTAGCCCCCACTGCGGTGTGGAGTCTCTGCTCGGGGAAGGCCTAAGTCCTCCCAAAGGGCTTCTAACTGATGAAGTCAGGCCCACCCAGGAAAATGTCCCTTTTGAGTAATTTACAGTCAACTGATTATGGATTTTAATTACATCTGTAGAATATGCATGCTGCAAAGTGGTCACTGCCCCTTTCTGTTCTCTGACTCTCAGGAAAGAATATCCCTTATGGTCTGTGAACCAGAAGCATGCTAGGAAAGGCATTCTGGGGACTGAACTGCAGCCCGGCCACACTGACATGTCATAGAGCCACGCTGATGTGTCATAGAGCCACACTGACATGTCACAGAGCCACACTGCCATGTCACAGAGACACACCGACATGTCATAGAGCCACGCTGACATGTCAGAGCCACACTGACATGTCAGAGCCACACTGACATGTCACAGAGCCACACCGACATGTCACAGAGACACACCGACATGTCATAGAGACACACTGACATGTCATAGAGCCACGCTGACATGTCAGAGCCACACTGACATGTCACAGAGCCACACTGACATGTCACAGAGCCACACTGACAAGGCGCAGAGCCACACTGACATGTCACAGAGCCACACTGACAAGGCGCAGAGCCACACTGACATGTCATAGAGACACACTGACATGTCACAGAGCCACACTGACATGTCACAGAGCCACACTGACATGTCACAGAGCCACACTGACAAGGCGCAGAGCCACACTGACATGTCACAGAGCCACACTGACAAGGCGCAGAGCCACACTGACATGTCACAGAGCCACACTGACATGTCATAGAGACACACTGACATGTCACAGAGCCACACTGACATGTCACAGAGCCACAGTGACATGTCACAGAGCCACACTGACAAGGCGCAGAGCCACACTGACATGTCACAGAGCCACACTGACATGTCGTAGAGCCACACTGGCAAGGCGCAGAGCCACGCTGACATGTCAGAGCCACACTGACATGTCACAGAGCCACACCGACATGTCACAGAGACACACCGACATGTCATAGAGACACACCGACATGTCATAGAGCCACGCTGACATGTCAGAGCCACACTGACATGTCACAGAGCCACACTGACATGTCACAGAGCCACACTGACAAGGCGCAGAGCCACACTGAC
This sequence comes from Rhinolophus ferrumequinum, assembly GCF_004115265.2. Lineage (NCBI taxonomy): Eukaryota > Metazoa > Chordata > Mammalia > Chiroptera > Rhinolophidae > Rhinolophus > Rhinolophus ferrumequinum. Next base: position 90,423,730 of record NC_046291.1, on the reverse strand, counting down.
ATGTCACAGAGCCACACTGACAAGGCGCAGAGCCACACTGACATGTCATAGAGACACACTGACATGTCACAGAGCCACACTGACATGTCACAGAGCCACACTGACAAGGCGCAGAGCCACACTGACATGTCACAGAGCCACACTGACAAGGCGCAGAGCCACACTGACATGTCACAGAGCCACACTGACATGTCACAGAGACACACTGACATGTCACAGAGCCACACTGACATGTCACAGAGCTACACTGACATGTCACAGAGCCACACTGACAAGGCGCAGAGCCACACTGACATGTCACAGAGCCACACTGACAAGGCGCAGAGCCACACTGACATGTCACAGAGCCTCACTGACATGTCATAGAGACACACTGACATGTCACAGAGCCACACTGACATGTCACAGAGCCACAGTGACATGTCACAGAGCCACACTGACAAGGCGCAGAGCCACACTGACATGTCACAGAGCCACACTGGCAAGGCGCAGAGCCATACTGCCTCCAGCACCCGGAGCCTAACAAGGTGCTATGCTTCCTTTTGGTGATGGGAGGCGGAAGAGCTAGCTGTTCCTTAGTGGCCAAAGGGATTGGATATTGTGAATGCACTTACACAGTCCCAAGGAACTTGACTTGGCAAGTAGGGCCCTGGATTCTGCTGGTGATAATAGCACAGTCAGAGAGCGTGAGAGCGAGTGCGCCTTCTGACTTGCCTGTGAACAGAACATCTTTTATGTATTGAAAACTATGGACATTGGAGAGTAGGGGCAATTACGTGAACTCCGGACTCATCCACTGGTGACAAATAATAGGGGAGCTTGTCCTTCTAGTATTTCTCTACCTGTAACTCTTCCCAATGGGGAGGGATCTCCCCTGGCACTATGGACAGAGAAGTATAAATATTAATATATATAACGCATAATTTACGCATTCAGATGTTGAAATAGTACTTGAATTGGCCCGAAGGGCCCCATCCACTAGGTCATGTTAGTTATCCTTCCCCAGCGGGAATCCTGCCCAGACCCCCATTAGCTGAATCTGACTACCCTCCCCACACTGGGCCAGGTAGCATGGTGACTTGGCTGTCTGTATTTACAGAGCCCTAAAAGTTTGAGTCCCTCCCCTCCCTGAAGTTCCCCAGCATACCTGGGTGCATACGGCTTTCGGTCTCTCTTGGGGACAGGGGGACCTCGGCCCCCTCCTAATCGCCCTCTTTAAAGCCCCCTTAGCGGTTGAAGGGAGGAATCAGAGGGGCTGCGAAGGGTAGGACAGCCCCGTGCCAGTAAGCACAGCACACTTACTTTTAGTTTCAAGTGGCCGGTGGCTGTTCATGGCTCCGCCTAATGAACTTTTCCGTCACCCAAAGCTCTAGAACCTTCCTGCTGACATTTGTTTCAGCTCTGGGGACTCCTTTCCGTAACAGCTGCAGCCACAGTGTCTCCCGTCTGGTGCCAGGGGGCTTGCTGCCTCATTGAGGAGAGTGACAACGACCAAAGCCCCATCAGGCAGCTTGTTGCAGTCCTGCCTTTGCTGCTCATCCTCTGAAGATTCATGATCCCTTATCTCCCCACACCCATCCCTTGGACAGAATGTTTGCTGCTACGTCCCAGGGAAACTTCTTATATTCCTTAAGCCCACGGGACCTTTGTCTTCTCTGTTCCAGAAAGCCATGTCTCTGACAGCATCCCATCCTTGTCAGCAGGAACTGTGGAGAGTCTGAGGTTTTATTCTACTTGACAGCTGACGAGTCAGCCTGTCCGTGTGCTGGGTGCTGGCAGAAGACCTGAGGCTCCTGCTTACAGCACCGTCAGCAGTGTGAGTTTCAAGATTGCGTTATTTCCTCTTGTCCCGTAAGGCCATAGCTGTAGGACCTGAGTTCAGGTCATCCAAGCAAACCTGCCCAACCTTAGCCCTGAGGGAGATATTATTGTTATTATACTGGACAGTGAATACATCTGCCCTCTAACTCTGGAGAGGTACAATAGCTCAGTGTTCCTAGGCTGTTTGCTATACAGGTATCCTTGAAAAGATACTTCAGAACTAAGGCAGCCAGCACCTCTGCTCATAAGGCGGAGAAGCATGAGAGACCCATAAATTGTTTCTCAATACACTGGACAAAGGCTGACATTCCCACTGATGATTGTGAATCAAGAAAAATCGAATTTATAGTCAATATACTTTGTTGAAGAAGGAAACTGTGTGTGAAATATTCTTTCCAAATGGTGAAATCGCTAACCCTTTGGAGAACTCAACTGTCCACAATAGTTAGTTCTCTGAGCGTCTTACCTGCCTTGACCAGAGAAAACAAATCATGATTTTGTGTATTTGACCCAAATTAAAGGTCACAAAAGCAGGTCTCTGGGATTGTAGGTGTTGATTTGTCAGTGAGTGGTATCCTCAGAGTGAACAGCAATCAGTGGTTTATTTATTAGAGTTGATTATGACCCTTCTTCAGGAAAGGGCAGTCATCATGCAATAAAACAGTCACAGCATAGAGAAGCATGTGTGCAGCTATCAGATTTAGCTAATACTTGTTTTGTGCCTGTGCTATCTAAATACTTAAGGTGTAAGGCTTTATTTATTTATTTTATTGGGGGAAAATTGGGGGTCATTGTGTTTCTCCAGGGCACATCAGCTCCAAATCATTGTCCTTCAGTCTAGTTGCAGGGGGCGCAGCCCACCATCCCATGTGGGAATCAAACCGGCAACCCTGTTGTTCAGAGCTCGCGCTCTAACCAACTGAGCCATTCGGCCGCCCCTATTTTTTTAACCTGTCTAAAAAAATGGTTGTTAAAGACTTTAAAATCATTCCTAAATTAATCCATTGAAGATGTCTTTCTCAAAAGTGTTATGTCAGTGAAAGATGAATAAACTGAATTTTCTAATATAATAGTGCTTTGATTTTAATCATACAACTGAATACTTGGGGGAAAAAAGGCCAGGAGGTTTTCAGATATTTATTTAATCCTCACACGGACCTTGTTTACAAATATATACCTAGTTTCATATTTTAAAAATTACACTTTTGAAAAAATTTAAAGCAAATTCCTGTTAACTATTCTCTTTTTATTGTAACGACCAGCTTTTGCTATTTCATTATTACTGAGACCTATTTTTAGAATATTTTTATAATTCCATCTAAGCATTTTAGAAAATTATTCTTTTGAAGTAGGCCAGAATAGATTAAAATGGAATTAACATTTCGTTTTTAGTCATAGTCTTAAATGTGGCTTGCTTATACTTTGTCATTCTTAAGAACTTTAATTTAGAAATTTTACATAAAGTTATTTATTTGCCAAGGTTAACTTCTCTTTAAAAGGGGAACACTGATCATTCACTTACTTAGCAGCATGCTAGGTGCTCAGTATTTTTAAGAAGAGTAATAAATGGAATGTAGATTTCTTCCCTCCTCCTCCTCTGGCCTTAAACAACATTTTTTTTCTTTTAATTACATATTTGGATGTTATTTAGTAGTACAATAGGATAATTTACTCAAAATCATTCAGGTATAATTTGAGTATCATTTACATATTCAGTAATTTTTTCATCTCAGCAGTACTCTTTTTCCTACTTTTATTTATTTTATTTTATTTTTTCTAAATTTTATTGGGTAACTGTGTTTTTTTCAGGACCCATCAGCTCCAAGTCAAGTCATTGTCCTTGAATCTAGTTGTGGAGGGTGCAGCTCAGCTCCAAGTCCAGTCGCCGTTTTCAATCTAGGTGGGGGGGGCGCAGCCCACCCTCCCATGTGGGAATTGAACCTGCAACCTTGTTGTTAAGAGCTCGCGTTCTAACCAACTGAGCTAACTGGTTGCCCGCTTTTCCTACTTTTATACCTGGTCATTTATGCCAGTTTAGTTTCCTCACATAAAAGAACAATAAACTGTATTTCTTAGCTTCTTTTTATTGATTTGTTTCCAAAGGAAAGTGAATGGACTCTTTGTCCCGTAATATTAGTTTCTAAACCTGGAGGAAAATTAAGCATGTAGTATGAGTAATAAACGTACATATTTTGTGTGTGTGGTTAGAACATTACTTTTTTGAAAGCTGTACCTTTTTCACATGGGTAAGACAAGCTTTAAAGCATACTTGATGACAATTGTGATGTTATAGTACTTACATTTAGGGAGCTGATATAACTTTAGAAAATAGTTAAAATGATTTACTCTAGGAGACTGTTAAAATTCAAGTTATACATACCACTTCCAGAAACCTACCTGTTACAGGAAGGAAGGTCAGCCAGTGCATTTTTCTGCCAGGCAGTTAGAGAGTGCTAACTGCCCAAGTGGTGAGTGCTTTTCTGCACTTCAAGCTTCTAATACTTAGCTCAGTGTGGATTCCATTCTTGTACAAAAAGGTCAAGAACATGCTTTCTTCAAATACTGGAAGGCACATGTACATTTGAAACTTCTTTTGGTCAATTATTATTCTCAGACTCTATTTGTGAATTTGCCTACTCACTAAAAGTTATTTGTAATCCCACAAGCAACATTGATGGCACTTTCTCGGTCACTCCCTGATTTGTGTAGAGCACTGAAAAATTGGAATGGACGAAGTTCACGTTCCCAGCTGAGGTCAAACAAGGCGACCTGCTGCCTCCTTGTTCCAGCTCTCACACTACATACAAATGGCCAGTTGGTGCTGTGTCGTGCCAGGCTTTTTGTCGGTGATTTTGCTGTTTAAAACGACTCCTAGGCATAGTGCTGATGTGCTGTGCCTTACGAAGAAAATATGTGTATTTGATAAGCCTTGTTAGGGCTTGACTTACAATGCTGTTGGCTGTGAGTTTAATGGTAACGAATCACCAGTACATGTCAAATAAGGTGCCTCTAATCAGAAACACACATAAGACAAGGTTACGTGTTGATCTGTTGGTGACAGTGTTGTGACCAGAAACTCAGGGGAACCTAGCCCTGTAATTCCCTAGGAGCAGTGGTTCAGTATTCGTTAATTCAGTGTTTGGAACCATTTTATAGGTTACATTCACTGCGAATAACCAGAATCAGCTGTAGTTACCTTCCTTTTTTTTGTTTGAGCCGATAGAGATCCATCTAAAGTCAATAATCAAGTATTTTGTGAGTCTGCATGTTGCGTGCTTATCATAATGCTGTGCTCTGAGTTTCTGTGTACTGCGCCTAGTTTTGCCCTCTGGAGCCCATCCCCGCTGGTTTTCCCATTTTCAGCTTGGAACTTGGCCGTGGGGAGAAGAGCCAGTTTGGGAATGAGAGCAGTAGGCCTGCTGGGGAACCTGGCATGCGGCTTGTCCTGGCTTCCCCTGACCATTCCATGCTGAATTCCTACCTCCCCTGTGTGCACTGCCGGAGCCTGGGCCCTAAAACCCAGCTCCGAACTGACTTGTAAGGACCAGGGAATTCTGATCTTGGGAGGGTACTGGGCTCTGGGCTCGGACGATGCCCTGGTAACTCAGGGACCTGAGAGTTTTGTTTTGTTTCTTTGTTGTTACGTTTTGCTTTGCTTTGGATGTGACTTTTCCTGCATTATCCCAAACGAGCTGGGGAAGGTACCAGGCAGACAGGTTTTTCAGGCAGGGAGATTTAAAGAGCTTCCTAAGCCCTAAGCACTGTTACTTTTCAAATCTCCACCCTAAATCATATAAAATATACAAGTATTCTGTATTAAATCTAATATATATATAATTATGAGTAGAGCTGAGTTGCCGTTGAAATGTTATGTGTTGTAGGTATTTACTTAAATGTTAATTTTGATTTTTCAAAATTTTCACATTCTAGAGCTATAAGGTTCCCCCCGCCCCCGCCCCCAGCCTCAAACATTTCCATGGCCCTGGACAAGCATGCTCCTAACTCCAAAGGCTGCCGGTTCGATTCCCACATGGGCCAGTGGGCTCTCAACCACAAGGTTGCTGGTTTGACTCTTCAACTCCCGCAAGGGATGGTGGGCAGCGCCCCCTGCAACTAACAACGGCAACTGGACCTGGAGCTGAGCTGCGCCCTCCACAACTAAGATAGAAAGGGCAACAACTTGACTTGGAAAAAGTCCTGGAAGTACACAGTTCCCCAATAAAGTCCTGTTCCCCTTCCCCAATAAAATCTTTAAAAAGAAAATTGAAAACCTCAGCTATTTAAGTATAACATTTGGGCAGCTTTTTATTAAGTGAAAAAAACACACCTATAAATTATAAAGCAGTTTCATAAGGCATGCGTGAGTGAACCTGCCTGGCCTCCGTGGCTAGAAGTTTGTGATTTGTTTCATTGTACCTGGGGATCTAGTATATATGAGCTGTCTTTATGCCCAAACCTATTTTATCCTAAGGAGATGATAAAAGCAGCAACTATTTGTTGAGCTCCTACTACGTGAGATTCCAGTGTGTGTTGTGGCTAAGAGGTAGAGTTGACATTTAAGTTAGATCTGTCCAGCTCTTACCTCTGTGGGGACCGGGACTGCATTCTAGCCTCCAGCCTGTGTGTGTGTGTGTGTGTTTTGGAGGGCGTCTTTGTTGTTTTGGGGGGCTATGTGAGGAGGAAGAAGTGGTCGTAATTTTAACACAGCTGTTAAAACTGCTTCTGAAATACAGAATTCTTTTATAATACCCCTTTCTCAAGAGGTACATTTTTAAAATTTTTTAAATTAATTTCAGGTGTACAAAACAACATAGTGATTAGACATTTACACCCCTCACAAAGTGATAACTCCTCAAGTCTACTACCCCTCTGACACTGTACATAGCTATTCCAATACCATTGACTATATTCCCTATGCTATACTTTACATCCCGTGACTATACATTTTTTAATTATAGGTGACATTCAGTATTATTTTAGTTACAGGTGTACAGTGTAGTGGTTAGGCATTAGATAATTATGAAGTGATCCCCCTATAAGTCTAGTACACATCGAACACTGTACATAACTTTTACAATATTATTGACTGTATTCCCCGTCCTGTATTTCACATCCCCATGACTGTTTTGTGATGACCAATTTGTACTTCCTATTCGCTTCATCATTCTCACTCATCCTCCCAATTTCCATCCCTTCTAGCAACCAAAGAGATATTCTTTATCAAGTGCCTCAGTCTATTTTAATTGTAATTTTGTAGATGTCTGCTGAACTGCTACTATGTTGTAGATTCTAGGATCAAAATTGGGAGGAACCTGGTAAACCAGACTTAATAACAAATAGCGTTGTAGCTAATATTGGGATTATCAAAAGATACGTTAATTTAAGCTCATTAACCACTAAACAAGATTATAAAGTAAATCCTTACCTTATTAGAGGGCAAATATTCAGTTCCTTAGGTACCACTCATTTAATTATAAATAGTATATACTAATTATAATTACAAATTATTTTATGTATTAAAACAATTTGAGGGGCCGGCCCGGTGCCTCAGGCGGTTGGAGCTCCATGCTCCTAACTCCGAAGGCTGCCGGTTCGATTCCCACATGGGCCAGTGGGCTCTCAACCACAAGGTTGCTGGTTCAATTCCTTGAGTCCCGCAAGGGATGGTGGGCTCTGCCCCCTGCAACTAAGATTGAACACGGCACCTTGAGCTGAGCTGAGCTGAGCTCCCGGATGGCTCAGTTGGTTGGAGTGCATCCTTTCAACCACAAGGTAGCCGGTTCAACTCCCGCAAGGGATGGTGGGCTGTGCCCCCTGCAACTAGCAACGGCAACTGGACGTGGAGCTGAGCTGCGCCTGACACAGCTAAGACTGAAAGGACAACAACTTGACTTGGAAAAACAGGCCTGGAAGTACACACTGTTCCCCAATAAAAGTCCTGTTCCCCTTCCCCAATAAAATCTTTAAAAAAAAAAAAGCAAAAAAAACAAAAACAAAAAAAACCAATTTGAACCTTTGATTTCCATACATAATGTGCTGTATATTCTCTCAAACCTAGTAAAATATTTGTTTAAGCATTCTATGATTTGGAGAGAGTTTCTAGGCCAAATTAATGTGGCTTGTTGGTATCTGTTATGAAATATTCCAGACACATTAAAAGGCATAAAATATAATATGCTATCTATATATCTAACATCCTGCCTAAGAATAAAATACTACCAGTATAATCAAGCACTTGTGTTCTTCTCCCTACTTGCATAATTCTTCCTTTGCCTCAGAGATAACTAATTATCTCCTTTTAAACATAACATAACAAGGGCTATGGTTCTGAACTTTGTATAAATGGTAGTGTACTCGGATTCTTCAGTTAGCTTTTTTTGCATTCACCATAATATTTTTAAGATTCATCTGTGTTGATGTGTATAGTTCCAGTCCATTTTTATTGCTTGTACTATCCACAGTTATCTCTTCTCCTTTGATGGACATTTAGTTTCCAGTTTTTGCAATTAAATAATGTCACTATGAATGTTCTTTTACAGTTCTGTGCACATAGGAGAGAGATTCCGTGGGGTACCTACTTATGAATGAAACTGCTAGATCGAAAGGTATGTATATCTTCAGCTTCACTAAATATTGCCAGTCATCTCCAAAAGTACTACCATTTGGATGCCCACCTTCACTGATTAAATTCTCATTGTTCTACACTCTTGCCAGGACTAGGTATTGTCAGACTTTTTGTCATTTTGATAAGTGATCTATCTCATTGTTATTTTGAATTCCTCTGATGATAGTGAGGTTGGACATCTTATGTGTATTAGTATTACAGGTATTGTTTCCTTAGTACTCATAGGTTGTTATGGCTGAAAGTTGTATGTAAGCTGAAAGTAGCATGAAGTAGTTACTGCTAGTTAGTACTATACCATAATTGTATCTTTAACGCGTTGGCAACTTTGCAGATTTTTTTTGGAGGAAATAACTTGGGGTGATTTTCTGATAGTATATTAGAAAGAGCATGGACTTTGGAATAAATTGATGCTTGAATCCTGGCTTCATGTTTATCAGCTTTATGACCTTGGGCAATTTGAGCAATCTCTCTGAGTCTGTTTCCTCATTCTTAAAATGACTATAACTCATGGTTTGGTGATAGAATTAAATGAGATAACATTAACACCTGGCACATAGCACATAGTTTAGGGATGAAATAAACATACATTAAACAATAGTGTGAAAGATGTTTAATACGATGGTATATACTGTGTGTCCCCAAAAATAAGATCTAGCCAGACAATCAGCGCTAATGCATCTTTTGGAGCAAAAATTAGTATAAGACCCGGTCTTATTTTACTATAATATAAGACTGGGTCTTATATAATATAATGTAATGTAATATAATATAAGACCGAGTCTTATATTAATTTTTGCTCCAAAAGACACATTAGAGCTGATTGTCTGGCTGTGTTTTATTTTCGGGGAAACATGGTAATTAACACTGAAATCTGCCAGCATTTGTGAAATTAAAATGCGACCTGTTGAAGTTGACTCCGCTATAAACATACTTCCTGCCAGGGCCCAGTGAGGAGACCACTGGCATAGCAATGCAAAGCGGATGTGTATATGCCCTGTATCTGTGTTTGGCAACCCCCACTTGTCCTCATACATCTCCCGCAACATGTCACTGGTGTTCATCTTCCGTGTCCTTCTGTCAGTTTTCCGCCAGAACATCAGAACAGCAGTGACAGAACTGTCCATGTCATAGTGGAAGTAACCGTGGGCCCCCTGTGTGTACCCCGGAACCTGGCCGTGGTGTGGGGACTCTGTCAGACAGTGTGGGAGAGAGGGGCTGATGGCGGAAATGCAGGCTTGTGGAGAACTGTGAGTTGATGCTATTGACCCTGTTCTCGTGTCCCTTGCTGCAGGAGTTTCTTTCCATGGCTTCCGAAGAAGTGACCATCACAGTTCGCCTCATTCGTTCATTTGAGCATCGCAATTTCAAACCTGTGGTATATCACGGAGTTAATTTGGACCAAACTGTAAAGGAATTTATAGTATTTCTAAAGCAAGGTATGAGACACCTTGGTCATTTTGTCTTATTAATAGTTTGAAAAAGTGGTTGGTTATTACACTGATCGTCATCTGTTAAAAATACTTTGAAAGGTATTAATCAAGGTTGTAAGCCATGTGCTGGGCTGGCCTTGGCAGCAGCAGGGGTGGCTCCCCAGGGCTCACTTAGCCGTGTGTACCCTCATGAGGGCTGTTACACCATGTCTGCCTTCTATCTCTTTCTCTCTCTCTCTCTCTTTTTAATTAAAAAGTTTAAGGTCTAGGTTTGCTGGTAATAGGCTTGTGCATTTGGAGGTTGATTAATAAGATAAGTGTGTTACCTGGCTGAGCACACCCAGGACCTCACGGGGAGTGTGGCAGGAAGGTGGCGGGCCTCTGTCTGTACAACCAGGAAGTGGTGAGAGCGGTTGGTCCCTGTGGGCACAGAAACGACGACCAGCCTGGCTGGTGCCAGTGTATCCCTGTGAGCTTGAAAACAGTAGGCATGAAGTTAGCTTCATTTTGATAGGTCCTTGGTGGGTTTCTAACATCTGTTTTTAATTGTTGAAGTGTTCTAATCATCAACATTTGATAAAACATCTAGAATAAGCATTCATTATTTTCACTGAAGTGTAATTTATACACAATGTAATGTACAAATCTTAGTGTACTGTTCCATGAGTTTTGACAAATATGTCACTTTATATCCAACTTCTTATTATTTTTTACTTTGACATAATTTCAGACACAGAAATGTTGCGAAAAGAGGACAAAGAATTCCTGGATGGTTTTTCCACAGATTCCCAAATGTCAACATTTTGTTATATTTTCTTTATCCCTCACCCCCACCTTTTTCTCTTCCTCCTTTTGTCTCTTACTCATCTTTCACATTTTTTTCCCCCAAACCACTTAGAAGTATGTTGCTGATGTGATTCCCTTTTACCTCTAAATATGTCAGTGTGTACTTCTAAACACAAGGAATTACAGCACAGTGATGAAAACCAGGAACTTAACATTGAAACAATGCTATTATCTAATGTGCAGATTTTATTGCAATTTTAATTGTCCCAATAAGGTCTTTTTTTTTTTTTTTTTTTTTTTAAAGATTTTATTGTGGGAGAGGGAATAGGATTTTATTGGGGAACAGTTTGTACTTCCAGGACTTTTTTTTTTCCCAAGTCAAGTTGTTGTCCTTTCAGTCTTAGTTGTGGAGGGTGCCATTCAGCTTCAAGTTGTCCTTTCAGTCTTAGTTGTGGAGGGCGCAGCTCAGCTCCAGGTCTAGTTGCTGTTGCTAGTCTCAGGGGGCACAGCCCACCATCCCTTGGGGGGGGTTGAACCGGCAACCTTGTGGTTCAGAGGATGCGCTCCAACCAACTGAGCCATCCGGGAACTCGAGCCCACTGGCCCATGTGGGAATCGAACCGGCAGCCTTCGGAGTTAGGAGCACGGAGCTCCAACTGCCTGAGCCACCGGGCTGGCCCCCAATAAGGTCTTTTTGTAACAAAAGAAAACAAGGTCATACGTTCAGTGTGACTTGCCAGCCGCCACAAATCGAACAGTTCCTGAATGGGGGAGTGGGAATGAAAAAAGACACTCACACAAAATGATGATGCGGCCGGTCTTCAGTGATCCTGAAGCCCAGAGTTTACTTTCCTTTACCAATTTATACCACCTGTGTACGTGCAGCTTAACAATCACGAGTGTGCATTACCTCATTGAGAGTAAATTTTTAACTTCTACATAGAAACTACAAAATCACTGAAACTTCCCCAAAGTCATTTTCTCAATGACAAAGCCCACCAATTACCCTGATAATCATCAGTCCTCTGTGTCCGGGAACCGGCCACTCCCACCTCATTCCTCAGCAGCTTGCAAGCACCCTCCAGGTGTAGGCAGAGACAATGCCTTAAGAGCTAAAACAAGTTAACCATAAACTGAGCCAGTCTGCAAGGCTACAGAATAACAAGAAATTATGGCTCCCCACATCTCCCCCTTTTTTATTTTATAGGAGCAAAACCCATCCGGCTAGGATGGCGAGGTGACAGCGCCTGACTTAGGTGTCTCGGGATGCCGACTTCAACTTACCCGTCCTTGGAACTTATATTTTATAATACAAGCCCTGTCTTAGGTGTTGAAGCGGTGCCTAAGTACAACCCGTCTTTGACTATCCTGTCCCTCTGAATGCTTGGGGAGGAAGGCTCAGGGCTTTGTCTTAAGTTCAAGCTGATGGATGTCGGCTCGCAAGTCTAACATCCTGCTGATGAAACATTTGATAAGAATGGGGAGAAGGCACAGAACCAAACAGACACAGATGCCCAATGTAAGAAAAATCATAACAGAATGGGTAATATGAGGCATAGATGGCATAGCATTCCTAAGAACATCAACAAACTCAGAAGCAGCCTGAGCTGCATCAAATTTCAAGGGTTCAGCTTCTCTCATATTTTGAATTTCATCATGAAGCCGAAACATATCTAAAGACACATTAGCATCATGCCAAATTCCTTGAAGATGTAAACGAACCCGATTCCAATCATATTGACTATTATTATACCTTTTAGAAGTAACACATATCCAATGATATTCTGAATGACATTCTAAATAAGATTTAACTTTTTTACTCTGAATCACATCTTCCATAAACTGAACTCCTACAAAAGGTACATTAATATTTCCAATCAAAAGTGTATAAGGGGAAGGAACACAAGCAGATACATTAACAGATTTCTTAGACCAGTCTCTAGTCCCGTCTTGTAAATCAGTCACCTGACTGCAGGGAGTGCCTGATTTACAAAACTTTCCAAATGTTGTTTTATGTGTCCATCAGAAGGCAATCCTAGGGCGTGAGTGTCATTGACATAGTCTGGAATCTCAGGACCTTCCCATACAGCAGGGTGGAGGATTGGTGGATCAGGAACATAGGCCCAATACGTCTGGTCTTCTTCTGCATTGCTGAGGGTCATCAATGTCATCAGCAGGTAGAGGGTCCACATGTCGCACCAATCGTCTTGGCAGCCACCGAGGGCCCTCTGCATCCTGTGGAAAAACACAAACATGCCCTCGGCCCCATATGAGGACTGGATCTGGGCCTTGCCAAGAGCCTGTAAGTGGGTCTTTCCATTTGACCAAAGCCTGAGTGGCAGTAGAAGGATGCCAAAAGCGCTCTGCAGCACTCTTACCATGGGCATCCAAGGTCAAAAAATTTTGAATAAAGAGAGAATGAGACAGGTAATTATGGGGCGTCAGGGGATACAACTCCCCCTTTTTTATTTTTTGTAAATTGACTTTTAATGTGCCAGTAGTGCGTTCAACAATCCCTTGAAAACTTTTCCCATTTATTTTAAGCTGTAAAACTGGCCTATCTCCTTTTATTTCCTGAACCCAATAAGCATCAGAAGAACCAAATCCTTGGTCTCCACATTTCTGATTTTGTCTATTTTTTTCTATTTTTATACGAGGCAAAATGATTAGCTGAGCAATGCGAGTCCCAGCAGGTATGGCTGAAATGTTTAAAGGTGAATGGGTCATAATTTTAATTTCTCCAGTAAAGTCCTCATCAATAACTCCCGGGGAAACATGAATCCCCTTTATAGTAGTGCTACTTCTTCCTAATAATAAACCTACAGTTTTTGGTGGTAATGGCCCAAAGATCCCTGTGGGCAACGCTTGTATTCCCATCTCAGGAGTTAATACGATGTCAGTGGTGGAACACAAGTCCAATCCTGCGCTGTCTGAGGTGGCCCTGAATAAATCTGTGATGTATTTTCTCTCAGGGACCCGTTCCCTTTTTGTCCCTGTATCTGCTCCGGAATTTGCAGTGTCCCATAACATTGTTGATTCGGGGCCTGGGGCTGGCCCCTCACCCAGTTTCCCTGGATGGGTTTTCCATCTTTATCTGTCTTAGACTTGCATTCATTGGCCCAATGTTTTCCTCTCCTACATTTAGGACATATATCTGGCGGCTTTTTTGTGGGAGCTGCTGAATTCTCGGGCTCGGCTTTGCGAGGGCATTGAGCCGCTCGATGTCCCAATTTTCCACAAGTAAAACAAGCCCCAGAACGACTCCCTGCATGGAGTTTTGCCTGTTGATACATTACTTCTTTTATAGATTTTCCTTGTATAGCTGCGGCTATAGCTATACCTTGATAAAAAGACGGTCCCACATCTGAGCACAAACGGATAAAATCAGATAAAGTTCCTTTTTTTCTAAACGGTCTAATAACCGCTTGACAAACAGAATTAGCATTTTCATAGGCAAGCTGCGTTATGAAAGACTGAGTAGCAACTGACAGATCGAAAGTCCGTCCTGCAGCTGTGCTGAGGCGAGACACAAATTCCTGGAAAGGCTCATCTGCACCTTGTCTTATTTGAAAAACATGTTCTTCCTTACGGGAGGTGTCAGGCAGCATTCGCCAAGCATCTTTAGCTGCTGTGGCAGTTTGGCCATAAGCGCCTGGCGCAAATCCCATTTGATTTCTTAGGTCAGCATACATGCCTTCTCCTGCTAGCATATCAAAAGTAATAGGGATCTGTCTTAAGGCATTCTCATTGGCCTTCTTTTTACAATTTTCATAAAATTCTGATTTCCATAAGAGATAATCGCCTCCGGAAAGGCAAGCATGAGCAATTTTCTTCCAGTCCTCTGGAGGAGTAGCCTCACTGGACAAAGCATCTAAAATTGCCATGGTGAAAGGGGCAATAGGACCGTACTGTGCGCAAGCTTCCTTTAATTCCTTTACTTGCTTCCACTGAAAAGGTCTCCATTCTCTAAACACATTTCCTGCCTGATCAGTTCTTTCAATAAGAGGATATACTCCAAATTGTTCCGTAGACTCCCCCTGCTTGCGAGCCTCCTCACAAGCCATTTGAAGAGGGGAGCGCACAACAGAATCTGAACCTGGCTTAACATAACCTGGCGGAGGCTTAGTAAACATGTCCCAAATCGGTGGCTGCAGTGGTGGCAGCGGAGGGTCCCACTTACGGGGCTCCTCAGGAGGCGGTGTAGAAGGACTAATTATGGGGGGGTCTTTACCCCAAGGATCCCACTGATTTCTTAAAGAAATCTGGGGATCCAGAGGACAATTTTTCTCACCCACAGCAACTTTGAGCTCGACTAATTGTCCCTGGCTAACAGGTTCTTTATTATGCATAGGAGCTTCCTCGGAGTAATCAGCCCCCTCCCTTTCTCCCAGCTCTTTATTGTGCTTAGCAAGTCCCTCTGCATACCTGACTTTCTCCCCCTCCTCTTTCTCCTCCGGAGAGGCGGCAGATGAAAGAATTTTTTTATTTCCAGCCTGTTTTATTTTCTCTAGTCTACAGCTCTCACGCTTAAGATTTAAGCAATCTCTGATCAGAGTCCATAACCCGAATGTTTCTATAGGGACCCGCGGAGGTCGTTGGACAATATAATAGCCTTGTACTTGTTCTCCAACCTTTTTCCCAGTTTCCAAGCTGACGATACCTTTATTTGGAAACCGCGGGCAAACTTCCTTTACAAATTCTAAAAATTTACCTAATTGTTCTCTGCTCACCCTGCTGCCTCGGGCGGCGAGTAGCTTCTTAAGTCCTCTAACAAACAGGTCCTTGCTGCTAGCGTGACCCATTTCCCTTTTCCCTGACTCGGCCCTTCTTTCAAACAAAGAAAAGCAAGCAGATGCCCGTCTGGCCGTGCCCCTCTCGGGACCAAATCTGTCTTAACAAAGGCGATGACAGAACCGGAACCTCAGATTAGGGCCCAAACAAGCTCCGTAACACGAAGTCGTGGAGCTACCATTCACTCACACATTCATTCGACCGAGGGGACAGTGCCTTACTCACCGCGCATCCATGAAATAAGCTCTTCAATATGAGCCGGATCCTAACCACGCGGTGTTCCTCACTGTTTCCACCCGTATTCAGTCCCTGTCCGGGCGCCAAGTGTGACGAGCCAGCCGCCACAAATCGAACAGTTCCTGAAAAGGGGAGTGGGAATGAAAAAAGACACTCACACATATGATGATGCGGCCGGTCTTCAGTGATCCTGAAGCCCAGAGTTTACTTTCCTTTACCAATTTATACCACCTGTGTACGTGCAGCTTAACAATCACGAGTGTGCATTACCTCATTGAGAGTAAATTTTTAACTTCTACATAGAAACTACAAAATCACTGAAACTTCCCCAAAGTCATTTTCTCAATGACAAAGCCCACCAATTACCCTGATAATCATCAGTCCTCTGTGTCCGGGAACCGGCCACTCCCACCTCATTCCTCAGCAGCTTGCAAGCACCCTCCAGGTGTAGGCAGAGACAATGCCTTAAGAGCTAAAACAAGTTAACCATAAACTGAGCCAGTCTGCAAGGCTACAGAATAACAAGAAATTATGGCTCCCCACAGTTCAGTCCCTTTAACCTGAAATTAATTTCTTCAGTCTGGAGTCTTTTATTGTATTTCATCACATTGGCAATTTTGAATGATACAGGCCAGTTATTCTGTAGAGTGCCGCTCAGGTGGGTTTTTCTGATGTCTTCTCACTATTGGATTTAGGTTACGCCTTTTGGCAGAGAAATCATAGAAGTGATGCTGACTTCTCAGTGCATATACCAGGAAGCGCTGCCGTCCACTAGCCCCATTACTGGCTGTGGGAATTTTGGTTGGTTAAGGTGGTGTCTGCCAGGTTTCTCCTCTGTAAGTTTCAATTTAATTGAAAAGTAGCTTGTATGGATATATTCTGAGACTATGTATGTGAATATCCTGTTATTCTTATACTTTCATTTACTAGTTTAACAATCTTTGATGATTCTTGCCTGAATCAATTATGATTGGCAAATGGTGATTTTTCTTCTTCCATCATTCTTTTATGAGTTACTTGTTTTTCTACAGTAAGGGAGAGCTTTCTGCCCTGCCCCAATCCATTTATTTAAACACTTGTTTATATCACTGTGGACTTATGGATGCTTATTTTATTGAAAGGATTATAATTCTTTATGATTATTATTTATTTTGATGCTCTAATTATTCTTGTTTTGGCCTGAGGTAACCCCCTTAAATCTGACCTCATCATTCTTTGAGCACCTCCTTACTTTTTGGTACAACCAGGTGTTCCAGATGTATCCTATTCTTTCCCTGCCCCAATCCTGGGATCAGGCATTTGCTCTGATCCAATTACTGGAGAATGGTATTGGGAAACCAAGATCCTGGTTGATATATGTGCAGCATAAGTGTGTATAGCTAACTTCTAAAACTGAATCCTTGATGTTTTACTTCCTTTTTTTTTTAAAGATTTTATTGGGGAAGGGGAACAGGACTTTATTGGGGAACAGTGTGTACTTCCAGACCTTTTTTCCAAGTCAAGTTGTTGTCCTTTCAGTCTTAGTTGTGGAGGACACAGCTCAGCTCCAGGTCCAGTTGCAGGGGACATAGCCCACCATCTCTTGCAGGAGTCGAACAGGCATCCTTGTGGTTGAGAGCCCACTGGCCCATGTGGGAATCGAACCAGCAACCTTCGGAGTCAGGAGCATGGAGCTCTAACCGCCTGAGCCACCGGGCTGGCCCCTGATGTTTTACTTCTTGACGGACTTTGTAAATTTCTAAACTCTTCTCCTGCACCTTTTCTTTCTTTTTTTCTTTTCTTTTTTTTCTTTTTTTAATTTTGGGTCGTTTTACTGATGTGTATTACCTGAGTAGGGAGTGAGTGAATTACATAGACCCATAGAGAAGGCAGATTAGCCAAGTGTACTTGGTAGTGACTATAAAAGATTTCATTAGAAGAACATAATTATTTCTTAAAGTAACTACAGGCTTACATTAGAGTATATATTTTTATTACTGTGTTTTTAATTGTTAGGGGGAGATTGAGAGGTGGTGCTAAGATATTGTAATACCGATTACAGTGTCCCACTTTTGAAAGGATATCATATTTGCATTTTGAAATAACAAATCCCTACATTTTTTCTTTTCAAATCTTTATGTGCGTTATGTGTTAGGGTGTTTTTGTGTCAATCCTGTAAGTGCTGTGACGTTCTTGGTACAGTGCAGAATAGGTGGTTCTTGAAGTCCTTGAGAATGCAATGTAATCTCCACGCTGTTGCAGTGGCAGGGAACGAGGTGTTCTCCCCAGGGTCACTGTGTTCTTCTCTTCCCAGGAGCCGTAGAACGCCTGCCCCTTAGCGCCGCGGTACAGAGCGCACCTATCAGACTGGTGCAAAAGGTATTGCGGCTTTGGCAATTATTTTTAACCTGTTGAACCGCAATTACTTTTGCACCAATCTTATAGCTGCTCAGTCCTGCCTTTCAGTCTCATCTTTCACCTGTGTTAGTAATAATTTCACCTGTGTTAGTAATAATGCAATTGTTACATGTGGGAAATGTGTTCCACAGGCTGAAAAGTAAACTTTTGGGGTACAGACTTTTTTGAGTTGTGGGATCTGTGCCCAAGCCTATCGTTGTCATCTGGTTTGAGGTACAGCGGAGCTCTGAATGATGGATGGAGCACACCTTTACCTTCATGAACTGAGGACGTAACAAAGAGCAAACTGTTTCATACTGAGGAATTTTTGAAGTAAACATCATAGTGAAATCACTATGTATCATGTACTGTGCTAGGAACATTAACTAGATTCTCTCATTTCAGCCTCACAACATCCCTCTACATTCATTTTACAGGTAAAAAATCCCTTAAGGAACAGAGAGGTTAAGAAACTTGCCTGAGATTACATGGCTGATGAAAGGCAAAGCTGCCTTTCACCCCGGGCAGTACAGGATGGACTCTTAAACACTACATAACTTGCTGCTTTATTTTTCTCTACTTTCTCACTTGCTTAAGTGTGATCTCTGAAGTCAGTGGATTCATTCAGTGTCAAAAGAGTCCTTGAGTTTTGTTCATCTTGCTCTAGCGTTTTGAACGTTGAAAGCTAGAAGGATGATTTGACATTGTGGCATAGTGAATTTTTCACACAGATATTGTGATGAACGATCTTTTGGGGGTTATTTTAAATGCCTTCTTGCTTTTCTAATTATTCTTTTCTAATAGTCACTTTTTGCTATCTATAGCTTAACCTAGTTACCTGACACAATTGTATGTATTTCTCCCTCAGCCAAGAAACTTTGGTTAAATCTGATGCATTCTCCAATGAGAATCACTGTACCACAGTATCATGCCATTAAAATCTAAAATTGTATAAATGTAACATTGTACTCATATATGAGTATATAAGTATAATAAATAAAAAATAAACAAGTAAATAAATAAAATAAACCTATTGTCGACACATGGAGAATGGATGTTAATCAGATGTTCTTATCACAGACAAACCATATATTCCTGTTTCCAGGGGATGAAAGTCCCCTTTTCCCAAGCAGGGTTCTTCCCCTTACGCACCCAACCCCCCCCCCCCCCCCCGCCCCCCGCGCTGTCACAAAGTGATATTACAAGACCGCACGTGAGTGTTAACAGTGCAAGCATTTATTCTCTAATCAGAGAATGGAGATGCTAGAGCCCAGCTCTCAGATCAACTTCTCATCCCTTAGCAGTGGAAAGGAAGGATAGTAGAAATGAAGGGGAGATTTAGGTAAAAAGGTAGGAGGAATATTCATGTGTTTTCTGGGGAAAAGGGGCAGCGGATCTCTCTTGGAATCAAGATTCCACCGTGTTTTTGTTCGTTTATGGTCTCTTCCACTGTTGTCATGAAGTTGTCAACAGTCATGCCGCTGGTAGGTGTGTTATTTAGCATGAGGATTATATTATAATGAGCTTTAAAATCTTTTGGAGATCATTTAGACCGTCATTTTTGTTTTGGTTGGTTTCAGCTAGTCTTGATAAGTTTTCAACCGGTTAGTGTTCTCAGAGATAGACTTAGAGCTGGGGAGAGGTTCAGTTAGGCCTCTTAGACCTTCAGGCAGGCCCTGCAGGCCTGTCACTCGGTAACAGTACCTTGTATAGATGACTACTTCTCTAGATTCAGAATACTATACAAACCAATTATCTATAAGACATTTCAATTTTTCTTTGATTTGGAAGCATTTGAATACTTTGTAATACTTCAGATCTTGCTTCTAAATATCAAATCATTTCACCTGTGAAAAAGAGGGAAGCTGTGGAAATTTTTGTCCAACCTTCCAATTCAAAGTTATTCCTGGTGATAAGTTACTTTGTAAAACAGTCTATTTTATTGGGTGAATACTAGAAACTTAGAAATATTTTCTTTATAACTTTTTATTTTATGTATTTATGTCTAATGCTCCCCACTACAGTTTTCCCTTTACCATCTTATATTCATTTGTTGCAATTAATGAACCAGTATTGATGCATTATTAACGAAAGTCCATTCCATAGTTTGTTCAGGTTTCCTTAGTTTTTACCTAATGTCTTTTCTTCTGTTTTAGGATCATGTACTTCTAGGATACTAAAAATTCTTGGCTCCTATGTTATATATTAATTATCGATATATGTATGGGCTTATTTCTGGGCTCTCAGTTCTGTTACATTGGTCTGTGTGTATGTTTTTGTTTCAATACCATACTGTTTTGATTACTGTAGCTTTGTAGTATAGTTTGAAATCAGGGGCATGACGCTTCCAATTTTATTCTTCTTTCTCAAGATTGCTTTGTCTATGTAGGATCTTTTGTGGTTCTATATAAATTCTAGACTTATTCTAGTTCTGTGAGGTATGCCCTTGGAATTTTGATAGCAATTGCATTGAATCTGTAGATTGCTTTGGGTAGTTGAATTTTGGATGTTGAATTTTATCAAATGCTTTTTTTTAAAAATTTTATTGGGGAATATTGGAGAACAGTGTGTTTCTCCAGGGCCCATCAGCTCCAAGTCATTGTTCTTCAGTCTAGTTGTGGAGGGCACAGCTCAGCTCCAAGTCCAGTCACAGTTTGCAATCTTAGTTGCAGGGGGCACAGCCCACCATCCTATGCGGGAATCGAACCGGCAACCCTGTTGTTCAGAGCTCACTCTCTAACCAACTGAGCCATCTGGCTTCCCCCTCAAATGCTTTTTTTGCTTCTATTGAGATGATCATATGATTTTTCTTTCATTTTATTAATGTGTATCACATTGATTGATTTGCCGATATTGAAACCTCCTTGCACCCACCAAATCCACTTGATTGTGGTTGTACAATCCTTTTAATATATTGGTGAATTCATTTTGGTAATATTTTGTTGAGGACTTCTGCATCTATGTTCATCGAGAATATTGGTCTGTAATTTTCTTTTTTGTGATGTCCTCGTATGGTTTTGCTGTCAGGGTAACGCTGACTTGGTGAAATGTGTTTGGGAGCATTTTTTCTGTGGAGGAGAGACTGTTCCATGACATGACCACGGTCTGTCCCGTGAGCTGGACGCAGACCAGAATGGAGATTGCTTGCTGCAACCTCTCCCTTTGAAACTGTCTCATCGTAACTGATGTTCATTCTGATATAAATGAGCCCCCTCCCTTGTCTCCTACTATGTGCTATTTCTGGAACAGGTTGTTGTCTTGACCTGGTCAAGCATGTAAAGTCATTTCCCTTACCTGGTGGTATTCATATACTAGTACCAATGACTATTTTCCCTCTTTATCAGTTAATTCTTTGGCACCTGCCTACTGGAGTGAGGATCCATTCCATCTTGCAGCCCAAGACATATGTCATATGTAAGTTTCCTGTAATAAACTCTTAATTACCAGGCGAGAGTGGCCAGCATATTTCTTCGGTCTTTTCCTGCCCTCTGCTTACAGAAGTAGATTTTGTCTTAGGACCATTCCTTGGATCTGTACGTACTGGCACCTTCATCTTCAAATTTTTTTTTTTTTTTGGAAAAGTTGGAGATGGATAGGTGTTAATTCTTCTTTAAATGTTTGGAAGAATTCACCAGTGAAGCTGTCTGATCCTGGACTTTTGTTTCTTGGGAGGTTTTTGATTACTAATTCAATCTCCTTATTAGTAATCTATCTATTCAGGATTTCTATTTCTTCATGATTTAGTCCTAGAAGATTGTATGTTTCTAGGAATTTTTCTGTTTCTTCTAGGTTGTCTAATTTGTTGGCATAAAATTGTTCATAAGAGTCTCTTATGATCCTTTGCATTTTTGTGGTGTTAGTTATAACTTCTCTTTCATTTCTGATTGTATTTACTTATTTATCTTGGTTAGTCTAGGTAAGGTTTATCAGTTTTGTCTTTGGCTGTACCAGCTTTTAGTTTCATGGACCTTTTCTATTGTCTTTTTAGTCTCTGTTTTATTTATTTCTACTCTGATCTTTATTATTTCTTTCTGCTAACTTTGGGCTTTGTGCTTCTTTTTTTAGTTCCTTTAGGTGCAAAGGTAGATTGTTTATTTGAGATTTTTCTTGTTTCTTGAGGTAGGCCTATATTGCTGTAAACTTCCCTCTTATACTGTATCCCACAGATTTTTGCATGCCATATTTCTCTTTTTATTATATTTGTCTCTAGGTGTGTTTTGATTTCCATCTTGGTTTCTTCTATGATCCATTGGTTCAGCAGCATGTCGTTTAATCTCCACGTTTTTGTGTTTTTTAAAATTTTCTTCTTGTAACTGATTTTCAGTTTCGTGCCATAGTGGTTGGAAAAGATGCTTGATTTGATGTCAGTCTTCTTTAATTTATTGAGACTTGTTTTGTGGTCTGACATTTTTCTATCCTGAAGAATGTTCCATGTGCATTTGAGAAGAGTGTGTATACTGATGCTTTTGGATGTAATGTTCTTTATAAATCTATTAAGTCCATCTGGTGTAAAGTGTTTATTTTTATTGGGGAATTTTCTTTTTTATTGGGGAATATTTGGGAACAGTGTTTTTCCAGGACCCATCAGCTCCAAGTCAAGTTGTTTTTTTTTCAATCTAGTTGTAGAGGGCTTAGCTCACTGGCCTATGTGGGAATCAAACCGGCAACCTAGGAGTTATGAGCACTGCGCTTTCACGAACCGAGCCAACCGGCTGCCCCTAAAGTGTTTTTTAAGGCTGATGTTTCCTTACTGATTTTCTGTTTGGATGATCTATCCATTGCTATGAGTGGGGTGTTCAAGTCCCCTGCTGTTACTGTATTGCTTTCAGTTTCTTCCTTTAGGTTTGTTAACATTTGCTTTATATATTTATGTGCTCCTGTGTTGGGTGTGACTATTTACAAAGGTGAGTTTGTAAATATTTTGTTGGATTGGCCTTTTTATCATTATGTAATGCCCTTCCTTGTCCTCTTGATGTTGTCCCAGAGGTCCCTTAAGATACCCTCACTTTTTAAAATTCTTTTTCTATTTTTGCAGTTCTGTCTGGATGTGCCATTGTTTTGCCTCACTGATTCATATTTCAACTTCATCCAGTCTGCTGTTGAACCCCTCTAGTGTATTTTTTTTTTAATGTAGTTATAACTTCTGTTTGGCATTTTTTATATTTTCTGTCTCTTTGTTGAAGTTCCCACAGTGTTCGTCCATTCTTCTCCCGACTTTGGTGAGCATCTTTATGACCATTACTCTGAACTCTTTATCAGGTAGGCTGCTTATCTTCATTTCATAAAGGGCTTTTTCTGGGGATTTATTTTGTTCTTTGGTTTGGAACATATTCCTTTGTCTCCTCATTTTGCCTGACTCTGTGTGTTCATCTGTGTGTATTAGGTGAATCAGCTACTTCTCCCAGTCCCGAGGGAGTGGTCTTGTGTAGGAGATGATCCAGGGGTCCCAGAAGCAGCGTCTCTTCTGGGCCCCAGAGCCAGGCGCTCCAGGGAGCCCCTAGTGTGAGCTGTGTGCATCCGCTGTCTGTGCTGGGGTGTGGCTGTCGTGCAGAAGGGCTGCGTGCGAGCGCTCGCATTACCGGTGGTGGCATGGCTACTGTGTGGTGTGGGAGGGGTTTGGGGCACTTGCCCCTTTCAGTTGTGGTGTGACTGGCCTGCAGGTAGGGCAGAGCACAGAGTGCTCCCCTGGCTTCGTTACAGCATGGCTGCTGCAATACGTGGGCGGAGCGCAGGGCACTCGCCTGATCCGGTTTTGGTGTAGACGCTGTGCCAGGTAGGCGCGGCTTGAGCTACTGCCTAGCTCAGTTGTGGCGTGAGGGGACAGAGCACACCCACTGGTGCTAGCAGGCTAGTGGGAGGGCACCAAAATGGTGCGTGCCAGCTCCGTCACCAGCAAATGAGAATGAGATTGCAACAGTGCTATTGCCAGTTTTTCATCTCCAGAGAAAGACCCAGTAGGTCCCTGCCTCCCCAGTAGCTGCTCTAAGTTTAGTAAGTGGGTCTCTCTCATTTACGATCTCGGCACTTCTCAAACTGTTGCTTTTGTGCTGGGTCTCAGGGCAAGTGGGCCGTTTAACAGCAGTTTCTCTGTTTCCCTGCAGTTCTGTGATTCTCCGGGACTTAGTCCCTATGGATTTTCAAAACGAGACATTTTGGGGGCATATCTGACTGTGGCCGGATCCAAGGTTTGGGGTGCCTGGTGTGAGGCACAATCTCTTTACTCCTCAAGGGAGAGTTCCATAATTTTTTTTGTATCCCTCCTGGGCACAGGATACCACACCTGGGGTGAGGTCCCTGGCGAGACTGTGTCTCTGCCTCTCCTACCTTCTCGAGATGTCTCTTTTATCTTTTGTTCTGGAAGCATTGTTTGCCTGTCCCAGGTAGTTTTCAGAGGAAACTTATTACGTGTGTAGCTGTGAATTTGTTGTTTGCATGGGAGGAGGTGAGTTTAAGGTCTTCTTATGCCACCATCTTGAACTGAAACCTGTCCCCTACCATTTGGAAGGAAGTCACTCTGCACTGTCCACAGTTAAGGAGCAGGGAGGGATGAGTGGGATATTTATGTAATTTACTTGGAGTGCTCCTGCGTGAGAGAGTTCGTTTATTTTGTTGCTCAAATTGTTTTCTGTTTGGCCATTGGAAACTCTTTCAGTTGGCTTCTGTGCCCCTTTGACATGTGTTTGCGGTGTGTGTATGTATGTGTATGTGTCTTTTTAGTTCTTTTTTACTTTCTGGTACTTTAAGATGTTCCAAGCTCATCTTCTGTATTTCCTGCCCCAGTCCTAGAATCAGTCATTTCTCCAAGGAGCCCTGGTTCCTTTTATTGGAAATTGGCATTAGAAACCAACATGGGGGAGGGGGGCCGGCCCTGTGGCTCAGGTGGTTAGAGCTCCATGTTCCTAACTCCGAAGGCTGCCAGTTCGATTCCCACATGGGCCAGTGGGCTCTCAACCACAAGGTTGCCAGTTCAATTCCTCAAGTCTCGCAAGGGATGGTGGGCTCCACCCCTGCAACTAAGATTGAACACGGCACCTTGAGCTGAGCTGCTGCTGAGCTTCTGGATGGCTCAGTTGGTTGAAGTCTGTCCTCTCAACCACAAGGTTGCTGGTTTGACTCCCGCAAGGGATGGTGGGCTGCGCCCCCTGCAACTAGCAACGGCAATTGGACCTGGAGCTGAACTGCGCCCTCCACCACTAAGAATGAAAGGACAACAACTTGACTTGGAAAAAAAGTCCTGGAAGTACACACTGTTCCACAATACAGTCCTGTTCTCCTTCCCCAATAAAATCTTAAAAAAACCCAAAAAACTTCCTTTAAAAAAAAAAGAAAAAAGAAACCAACATTGGGGTGCCAGGTGTGCTCATTACTGCTGGGGTGTCATTGCTTTTTGGCCCTCTCAGCTGACAGAGCAAGGAAATACATCAACCTGTGTATCTAGACATATGAATAAATATTTTCATGTTACTACCTATATCTGTATGTTAAACAAGACTTCTTACTGATGTTTCCAACTCTAATCCATCATCGCTTGGATCACTCTAGCTTCATCCCCTTGCTTAACTGTACATTCTCATGCAAACAGTGGGAAACCTGGTCCCATCATCTTCCATCCATTTACTTACTTGTTAATTCCGTAGATATGTGTAGCAGTATCAGAGTTGTTCATTGGTATCCTGTGGGAAGAAACCTGATATTAACTAGAGTACTTTTGTGCACTTCCTTTTTCCTTAATCTTACAAAAATCTGTTTATTGCCAAAGTTATTTAGATCAACACCTTTTCGTCCACCCTCTCTTAGTAAGGTTGTTTCATACATTTGTAATACAGCTAGAATCCTTTGTCACTATCTGCATTATTTCCTGGATCCCCTGACCTACTAAAGGGTTTTTCTTTTGTACTTGGCATAGATTACAGCACTCTTTGTGCTGTAAAGTTCTATGTGTTTTGACAAATGAATGTCATGTAGCCACTATTACAATGTCATAGTTTTACTGCCCTAAATATAGTTTTATTTAGGATAGTTTTACAGAATAGTTTTACTGCCCTAAAAATCTCTTGTGCGTCACCTACTCACCATCCCCCACCAAGCTTCTGACAACCACTGATCTTTTTCCTGTCTCTATCATTTTGCTTTTCCAGAATACGATATAATTGGAATCATATTAGATTGGTGCAAAAGTAATTGCGGTTTTTGCAATTTAATCTTTTAAAGCACAGTTACTTTTGCACCAACCTAATACAATATGAATCCTTTACACACTGACTTCTTTCACTTAGAAACATGCATTTAAGTTTCCCCTCTGTCTTTTTATGTCTTGTCTTTTTAGTCTCTTTTAATCTGGAATAGTCCCCTACCTTCTTTTGTCTTTAATTGTATTGATTTTTTTTTTTAAAGGAAAATCTAGGATAGAGTTTTATAAAATATCCCACAATTTGGGTTTGTCTGATTCTTTTCTTATGATTTGATTCAGGTTAAACATTTTTGGCAAGATTACTTTGTAGGTTGCAGGTTGACAAAGTACAACCTGTGGGCTAATCTGACCTGCCTCTGTTTTCATCAAGTTTACTGGAGTTCAGCCACACCCATGTGTTTACACATCATGTGTGCTGCATGTAGTTGTGACAGAGACTATGACTCACAAAATCTAAATTATTTACTAGCTGGCCTTTACAGAAATAGTTTGCTGACCCCTGATATAGGTGGTTTCTCCTCAGGAGGCATTTGATGTCACTTTGTTGCATTATTGATATAGATTTAAACCATTTGGTTAAGAAGCTGTCTACCAGATTTCTCTATTGTAAAGTATCTTTCTAATTAATAAGTGGTGTATGGAGTGATAAACATTCAGACTATTTGCGTATCTTGTTTCTAATGGTTTTAGCATCTATGAATGATCTATACCTGAATCATTGGTGTCGTAAAATCGTGATTTTTTTCCCTACTCTATGATTCCCTCTATATTTATTATCTGGAATTCTTCTGTAAGGAAGCACTTCCTTGATGCCTTTCTTTTTTAGAAAGGAATACTTCTCAGGAGCAAAGTCATAGCACATTATCACCTTATCACAAAGGGACTATTCCTTCAACAGTGCTGAGGTAATGCTCTCTTGTTTGTACTACAAAATATACTGTAGATTCTTTAGTTTAAATACTTAACTCTATAAATTTAAAACCAAATAATTCTCTATTCTCTGTGGCTATGACTTACGGAATAAGAGTATAACAATGAAGAGAGTGTACTAACTTAAATTAGGAATTACCTGCAGAAAGGGAGGGGTGAAGGGATTAGGGAAGGACAGAAAGGAGGTTTCAGCTGCATTCATATTGTTTAATTTAATAAAAAAGTAAAGGATCTGAAGCAGTTATGATAGTATGTTAACATTTGTTAAATTTGGTTGGTGGGTTAAATGAATTTTTTCTCTATGTTTTTTAATGTTTAGATTATTTCACAATTAAAGTAAAAAGCGTCCTGCTATAGCTTAACATTAAAATCTTACTATAACATCTGGTAGAACCCCTTCTCAGGTTAGAATGTTGGCACCTTGTTCTGAGGTTTGGTCTTTGGTGTTCTTGCCAATACTAATTAGCCCCTGAGTGAGTAAATTTTTTCCTTAGGCGTTTGTGCTTTCCTAAAAGCCTTCACATGTAGATCCAGCATCTCATAATAAGTTACAAACTGTACCGCTTCTATTTTTAGAGCTTTTACTGTGAAGTGAGGAACTATTTTATAACCCATTGATATTTTAATAATTTTCAGACTTTATTGATTTTTATATTCAAACATTTTATATTCAAATGTTTTAACATTTCAGACTCCTTTGTGGCATCCTAATGCCAGCAGTATATTTATTAAGTTGTCTTATTTTTCTAATAATTAATTTCTCGATAGATCCCTTCTTTGGAGACCTAAATGAATGACTAAAGTTAGTGGTTACCTTCTTGTGAACGTTCCAATAATGAAATATTAAATTGTTTTTTTGCAGAATTCTGACATCCTGAATTCTTCGGTAAAAGTTCATTAGATTCCAAAGTTAAGTTCAAAGGGGTTGGGGGTAGGGGGAACATAAAATGAGAGAAAAACTCAGTGCAAAGTGGGAAATAATTTCCAGACTATAATAGATATACCAAAGATTTTTGCTTTCAGCCAAAGTGGAGCAACAGGGACTGGACTTAGTCTTCTACTTGAAACAACTAAAAAACTCTGCAAAATATATGAAGCAATGGTTTTCAGGTATTAGGCATCAAGTAGCACAAGACAGGGGTCCCCAGAAGAGGGGAAACAAACAGGTGACCTGTATGATTGTGCTACAGAGAGTGTGTAGTCCACAGAGCAGGGCGGGGAATCCAGACAGTTGCCTGGCAAGTTCCATGAGTTTACGAGTCAGAGCTGGCAGTCTGGAGTGGAGCCTGGAGAGTTCAAAGGGCAGAGTGCTGGGATGGAGAGAGCTGTATAAAGAGTGAGCTCTGAAATTTGCAGAGCATCTTGGATGATTTGGGGAGTATGAGTCATCAGTTGAATATGATCAGCATAAGTGTGTAAGGAAACTACCAGAAGCCAGGTACAGAACCTCCTAAAGGTAGCCTAAAGGCAAAATGCTCAGAGATCATCAAGGGCTGGCGATAGTTTCTACGCACACCAGCCAGAGTGGAGACCCTTGCAATTCACAGGCTATTGGGTCGAGTATCTAGACGGGTATTTCTGCAATAGTAGGGCAAAATTAACACAAGTAAATTCTGCTCTGCTGTCACCTGACAAAGCTCAAAAGCAACACTCAAAAGGATCTGTTTCCAAGTAATTTAACTATTCCAGAATAAAGCTCAGGGTATTTATAGTGACACAAAAATGTCCAGCACTCAACAAGGTAAAATTCACAACATCGTGCATCAAATCAGAATTTACCAGTCATGCAAAGAAGCAAGAAAATATTAACCATAATTAGGAGAGAAATCAATCAACTGCAGCCAACCCAGAAATGCTGCAGATGACAGAACTAGTAGACAAAGACAATTAAAACAGTTTTTGTAACTACTTTGCAAATGGTCAAGAAGGTAGAGGAAAGATTGGGCCCCATATAATCTACATATTAAAGATGGAAGATACAAAGGAAAAAAAAAACAGATTGAACTAGAGATGAAAAAATGCAATCTCTGAGGTGGATAGAATTAGCATGTAGATCACATGGGGCAGAGGAAAAGATAGTAAACTTGAAAACATGGCCAGCACGGTGGCTCAGGTGGTTGGAGCACTGTGCTCCTAAAGCCGAGGTCGCCGGTTTGATTGCCACATGGGCCAGTGAGCTGCGCCCTCTACAGCTAAGATTGTGAGATGGGCTGCCATAAGATTGTGAGAAGGTTTGCATGAGCTGCCGCGGGCTACTGTGAGCTGCCATGAGCAACTGGTGGCCAGCGTGAGTGGCCGGCGGCCAGTGAGAGCTGCCTTGAGCTGCTGACTGACGACCGACTGCCTCAGTGGGGGTGGGGGGGACACTCAAGACTCATAACACCAGCAGGGGCCAGGGAGCTGTGTCCTACACAACTACACTGAGAAACAACGGCTTGAACCGGAGTGGGGGTAGGCGGAAGAAAGGGGGGGATAAAAACCATAGCAACAAAAACTATATGAAGTAAAGCACAGAGAGAATAAAGAATAAAATAAAAATAAATAGAGCAGTAAGGAGGTATGGAGCAAATTCCAGGAGCCAAATATACATGTAATTGGAAGCCATGACAGGAGGAACTGGGACAGACCTGTCTGAAGAAATAATGGTTGAAAATTGCACAAATTTGGTGAAAACTATAAACCCACATATCCAAGCAATTTAACAAATCCCTAGAGAAAGAAACTTGAAGAAAAGTACACCAAGGCATTGCATGAAATTGCTTAAAACTGGTAATTAGGAGAAAATCTTAAAAACAGCCAGAGGAAAAAAGACACATTACATAAAGAGGAATAAAGATGAAAATGACAGTAGACTTCTCATCGGAATTAGTGTATGACAGAGATAGTGGAGCCACATCTTTAAAGTACTGAAAAAAAAGTCAACCTAGGATTCTTTTCCCATCTTTCAGAAATGAAGGCATAACAAAGACTTTTCAGACATACAAAAGCGGGAAGAGTCTATCACCAGAGACAAGAGACCTGAACTGTAAGAAATGCTAAAGGTCCTTTTTCCAACAGAATGGTAGTGATACCAGATGGAAATCTGCACACAAAGAAATAAAGAGTACTAAAAATGGTAAACATAAAGTACATTTTTTCTTTTAAAGATATTTTTAAGTGCTATTTGACCATTTAAAGAAAAACAACACTGTGTTGTGAGGTTTATGGAAAATACATGACAGCAATAGAGCAAAGGCTGGGAGGAAGGAAATGGAAGCAAACTGTAGTAAGATTTTTTTTTACTACATATGAAGTGTTATAATACTGTGTTTCCCCAAAAATAAGACCTTGCTGGACAATCAGCTCTAATGCGTCTTTTGGAGCAAAAATTGATATAAGGCCCGGTCTTGTATTATGTTATATAAGACCCAGTCTTATATTAATTTTTACTCCAAAAGACACATTAGAGCTGATTGTCCCGCTAGGTCTTATTTTCGGGGAAACACGGTATCACTTGCAGGTAGACTGGTGAGTTAAAGATGTTCACACAAACTTTAAAGAAGACACACACACACACATACACACACACACACACACACACACACACAACCTAAGAGTTACAGCTAATAAGCCAACAAAACTGTCCAATGGTCAATCCAGAAAAAGATAGAAGAGTAAATAAAGAACAAATGGACAAATGAAAAATAGCAAAGTGGTAGAATTAAATCCAACCATATCAATAATCACGTTAAGTGTAAATGGTGTAAACACCCCAGTTAAAAGGCAGATATGACACGAAGTCCTGCTTATATGTTGCCTACAAGAAATGGACTTTTAAGTATAAAGGTAAAAAATAAGTTAAAGCTAACAGGGTGAAAAGGTTATATACCATGCTAATACTAATCTAAAGAAAATTGGAGTGACTATGTTAATATAAAGTAGATTTCAGAGTAATGAATATTAGTAGGGATAAAAGCTATCATTTTATAATGATAAAGCATTTATTAGTCAAGAGGACATAATGATCCTAAATATGTATGCACCTAACAACAGAGTCTCAAAATAAGAGCATGTGAGAGAGAAGACACAAGTTTTCAGTATCAGGAATGAGAGTTGTTACGTCACTGCAGGTTTTCTACAGATATTAAAAGAATAATAATAGAATATTTTGAACAATTTTAGGCCATAAATATGTTAGCCTAGGTAAGTGGACAAATTCATTGAAAGACCCAAACTACCGAAGCTCACTAAAGAAGAAACAGACAACCCGAGTCATTCTGTAGTATTTTAAAATGAACAGTAGTTGAAATACATTTCCACAAAGAAAACCAGTCCCAGATGCCTTCACTGGTAAATTCTACCATACATTTAAGGAAGAAATAATCCCAATTCTGTAGAAACTCTTTCAGAAAATTAAAGAACAGGGAATACTTCTCAGCTCATTCTCTGAGACCTCATTCTCTGATGCCAAAACCAGAGGAAGTAATTAGAAAGGGGGGACAAAAGTACTGACCAATAACTTTCATGCAGTGTAAAAATTCTTAACCAAATTTTAGCAAAACAACTACAACAGTATTTAAGAAGGTACATCATGACCATGTGGGGTTTATCTTAGGAATGCAAGGATGCTTTACCATTCAAAAGTCAAATGATATCATTCATCATATTAATAGATTAAGAAAGGAAACCCATATGATTATTTCAGTAGATGAAGACAAAATCCAGCATCCATTCCTGTTAGAAACTCTCAGTAAAGTAGGAATAGAAAGGAACTTTCTCTACCTCATTAAGGATATTTATGAAAAACTGACACCCAATATCATACTTAATGGTGAACGATTAAGTACTTTCCTCCTAATAGTAGGAATCAGGTAGGGGTGTCAGCTAACGATCACTTCTAGTTAACATTGCACTGGAGGTTCTAGTCAGTTCATTAAGGCAAGAAAAAGAAATAAAAGGCATCCATATTAGAAAGGAAGAAGTAAAATTGTCATTATTTACTGGTGACATGATTATCTATATAGAAAATCCTGTGGAATCTATAAAAACACTACTAGAACTAATAAGCTGAGCTTAGCAAGGTTGTAGGATACAAGATCAATATGCAAAAATCAATTGTGTTACTAGCAATATACAGTTGGAAACTGAAAAAAAATTTGCAATAGCATCAAAAAAATATGAAATACTTAGGATACATTTGCTAGAAGTGTGAAACTTTTGCACTGAAAACTCTAAAACATAGAAGTTAAAAAGACCTAAATAAATGGTGAGATGTACTGTGTTCATTGATCAGAAAACTCAATATAGTTAAGATGCCATGTCTCCTCAAATGACGTATAATTCCAATCCCAATCAAAATGTCAGCAGGCTTGGAGTGGCCAGATGGCTCAGTTGGTTAGAGTGTGAGCTCTGAACAACAAGGTTGCCGGTTCGATTCCCACATGGGGCAGTGAGCTGCGCTCTCTACAACTAGTTTGAAGACAACGAGCTGCTGCTGAGCTTCTGGAGGGGCAGCTGGATGGCTCAGTTGGTTAGAACAGGAGCTCTCAACAACAAGGTTGCCAGTTCAACACCATGGGATAGTGGAACTAAAGATTGAAAACGGCAACTGGACTTGGAGCTGAGCTGCACCCTCTACAACTAGATTGAAGGACAAGTACTTGGAGCTGATGGGCCCTGGAGAAACTCACTGTCCCCCAATATTCTCCACTAACATAAATAAATAAATAATTAGGAAAAAAAAGTCAGCAGGCTTTTTTTCCCCTTTAGATAATGTCAAACGTATTCTAAAGTCTAGAAATAAGTTATTCTAACTTATTAAAAAATTTATAAGGCAAGTAGAAAGGACCTATAGTCAAAATCACAAAAAGAAGAAAAAAGTTGGAGGAATTACACCATATCTGATTTCATGACTTCCTATTTATTATAAAGCTATATCAGTTAAGATAGTGCATGTAGTATTGATACATAGATGACATCTATATCATTGAAAAATAGTCCGGGAATAGACCTACACATATATGTTCAATTGATTTTTTTTTTTTTTAAGATTTTATTGGGGAAGGGAAACAGGACTTTATTGGGGAACAGTGTGTACTTCCAGGCCTTTTTTCCAAGTCAAGTTGTTGTCCTTTCAGTCTTAGTTGTGGAGGGCGCAGCTCAGCTCCAGGTCCTGTTGCCGTTTTCTAGTTGCAGGGGGCACAGCCCACCATCCCTTGCAGGAGTCGAACTGGCAACCTTGTGGTTGAAAGGATTCGCTCCAACCAACTGAGCCATAACCAACTGAGCCATCTGGGAACTCAGTGGCAGCTCAGCTCAGCTCAGCTCAAGGTGCTGTGTTCAATCTTAGTTGCAGGGGGCGTTGCCCACCATCCCTTGTGGGCCTCGAGGAGTTGAACTGGCAACCTTGTGGTTGAGAGCCCACTGGCCCATGTGGGAATTGAACCGGCAGCCTTCAGAGTTAGGAGCATGGAGCTCTAACCGCCTGAGCCACTGGGCCGGCCCCTGTTCAACTGATTTTTGACCAAGGCATTTTGGGGAGAAGAGGTGATCTTTCCAAAAAGGGTGCTGGAGCAATTGGATATCCATATGCTGTTAAATGAACCCCAACTCGTATCTCCTGTTGTACACAAAAAGCAACTTGGAATTGCTCAAGACTTAAATGTAAAAGCTGCGACTATAAAACTTCTGAAAGAAAACAGGAAAAAACCTTAGAGACTTTGATTTTGGTAAAAATTTCTCAAATACAGAATAATGATCCCAAACTATAAAAGAAATAGTTGGGCTTCACTGAAATTTAAAATTTATGCTTTTCAAAATACACTCAAGAAAATGAAAAGGCAAACCACAGACTTGGAGAACATATTTGTGAAGCATATATCCAACAAGGGACTTGAATCTAGAATAGTAATAATAATTAAAAAAATAAAAACCCAAACTTACAACTCGATAATAAGACATACACCCAATTAAAAAGTGGGCAAAAGATTTGAACACTCACCAAAAAAGATACATGGATGGCAAATAAGCACATTCAATGATACTCATCATTACTCTTGAGTGAAATACAACTAAAATAACAATGAGAGCATGACACACCCATTAAAATGGCCAAAATTAAAAAGTTTTATGAATTAAAAATCAAGTTCTTGGCTAGATTGCAGAAGAACTGGCATTCATGTGCTGATAACAGGAATGTTAAAAAGGTACACTTTGGAATTTGATTTGGCGATTTCTTAAAAAGTTAAACATCCACCTCCCATACAAACTAGCCTTCCAGCTTCTAGGTGAAATGCAAGTACTTGTGTATGTCCCCGTATGAATACCATTGCCCTTATTTGTGGTAGTGCAAAATAGGAAATTGCTTTTTCCATAAGGAAGCGTTTGTCCTTTTTCTCTTCAAGCATTTTTACATGTATTTCCACTAAAGCTCTTATCTCACCATAATGTGTTTAACATTTTATCTTTGTTTTCTTCTGCCACTGCAGAAGATGACTGCTTTCAGGATGGCCGGATGCTTGTCCTAGCTCTTGACACTGTGGGCTGACCAATTGCCTTCTTGGGGCCTCCGTGGTCTTAACTGCTGATTGAAGGGATTAAATTACCTGTGTTCCTTCATGAATATTTTTGAGCACCTGCCATGTACCAGGCACTCTTTTAGGTACTGGCAACACAATGAAGAAAGTAGATTGTGGTCCCTGTGCCCTCTTGGAACCAGTATTTATTAATGTATTACATGCCTGACACTGTCGTAGGTTTGGAGAAGACGGGCCATAGTGTCTTAATCTCAAGGAATATATGAGTTAATAGGGAATAAAGATCAAAATAGGTAAGCAGACAAAACTATAATTGTAAAACCGTTATGAGGGAAATAGTAAGAGGAGATGACCCCTCTTCTAGCGGGTTTCTCAGTGAGGCCTCTTTGTGGCCGTGACACTTGAGCTGAGACCCAAAGGAAGAAGGAGAAAAGGGGCTCTGTATTCTCCTCTCTCCTCTCAGAAGTCTAAATTGAACGTAACACAATGATTTGATTTCTTCGATTATAGACATTTCTAAATGACAGTGGTTTCATGGACCATCTATTCTTTACTTCACCCCTTTCATCAGGGGCGTTCATTATCCAGTTCAGGAAATATAAATGGCAATAAATTAAACAGATTTCACTCTCCTTTCTGATGTTTAATTGATAATTCTTTGGACCATAATTCATAAGTGAATGTGAAACAAGAATAAAATGAAGTGTCTGTGCTCTGATAGGCCAAATGAGGGTAGGGCAAAAGAATCTGGACTTGAGAGTTTTTCTTTGGCCTATAGTGTTTTAAAAGTCAGAAAATTTCACCTAAACCCCAGACTTGTAGCATTTCCATTTGTCTTTAGGCAACCATTTAGAACTGAATGACAGCAGCCCCCTTTAATGGGGTGTGTCAACCAATAGTCGCTGGCACCAATTCAACATGAATCCCCAGTTTGGGGTACAGTGAAGAAGAAAACTTTATTCAATGCAAACAGCTCAACTGAGAACAGCACCATTGTGGAACAGCTCCCTCACATTATAGCTCAATTGTGAAGCAGCTCGGTTGTGGAACAGCACAGCTGTGACGTGGCCTTGGGGCTAGAAGGCCTTGGGACCTACCGGCCCTGCTCTGCTCCAGTCTGCACCAGCTCCTCCGGTCCATTTTGCTCTGACCTGCTATGTGCCATGCCAGCCTGCTCTGCTCTGCTGTGCTCTGATCCTGAGAGATGTCTTCAGTGTTTCAGCCCCACGCAGGAAACAGTCTTCAGTCTTTGGTGCACTCCCCAAGATAGAGGGGAGCTGACTTACAGAGACAAAAGTCCTTGTCCCTGGCTCCTGATTGGTCTGTCCTCAGCATTTAAGGACTCCAAATCCCCTCAGTTTGACTGGTCCAAAAGGCACTGTCCTGCTTGGTCAGAATGGAGCTGCTCTGATTGGTCAGTGAAGGTGCTGATGGGGGTGGTGGGGGTGGTATACCCATGCAGCTCTGATTGGATGGGGAAAGCCTCAGTCCTATTGGTTGAAATATAATTCCAGAACTGCTTTATAAGGGCTGCCTCAGATGGCAGGAACACAGTGCAGACAAGCTTCTCCCTGAAGTGTGGTTTGTGTGAGAGGCCCGTTTAGAAATGACTGCTAGGCTCTGCTTTTAAATTTGAGCCATTAGCCACTAGGAGCCCATCTTGGTGGGTGTCTTCTTTCTTGGGGTCTACAGGTATATGCTCTCAGACATAACAGCCCTCTCCTGTTTGACCCACCTCTCTCGCTTATGTCATCTGGCTGGCCCCGTGTAAATTTGAATCATCTCAGGAGGTTTCTGTTCCATATTTAAACATTCTTATTGATGCTGTTCCTGAAATATCTGGTAGTAGCTACTTTAAATGCTTGTAACATAAATGAATAAATTATGTTTTAATTTTAGCATGTGTTTGACCTCTAAAAGGCAAATGTACTTTAAAAAACACATTTCTTAATTCAGATTGTGGGTTTTTTTAAAAAAATTTTTCTTTGGTAGATAAACATTCATGTAGTTTTAAGATCAAAATGTAAAAGGGAGTACAGTGAAAAGTCTCCTTCCATGTCTTTCTCTATTTGACCCTTGCAGCGTGCTTCCTCCCATCAAAGTATAAGCAACTACAGACATACATTCTTCTTTTTCCTCCTTTTTACTCAAAAGGTGGCTTACTAAAAATAATGTTCTGCCTTATGCCTTCTTTACTCTTGACATATCTTAAAGATCTTAACATACTAGTAGAGAGCTTCTCCTTTTTTGGGTTCTTTTACAGTTGAAAAATGTTTCATTATTTCAGCATATTGTAATTTATTTAACCAGTATGCCCACTTAAGGACATTTGAATTTTCCTAAGCATTTGCTATTTTGAACAATGCTAAAGTTAGTACATTTGTATGTATGTCATTTCACACACACACATATGAGTGTGCAAAGTATATATGATAAACTCTCCAAGTGGAATTGCTAGGTCAAAGCTATATGCATATGTTATTTTTATATGTGTTACAAATTGCCATCTGTAGGGATTGTAGCTCAGATGTTATTAATTAAAACTAATACTGGTATATGGAACACTGTTTTAAACAGAATGTTTATTCTGTTTTTGCTTTCTTTGCTGAGTTATAGTGTAGGTTATCTGAGTTTTGGTAAGCGTAATAAGGTTGTTCTAGATCATTAGTTTCCACTACTGGCCAAAGACCCTCAAAGGGTTCTCAGATTTATATGATAAACGAACATC
This sequence comes from Rhinolophus ferrumequinum, assembly GCF_004115265.2. NCBI lineage: Eukaryota > Metazoa > Chordata > Mammalia > Chiroptera > Rhinolophidae > Rhinolophus > Rhinolophus ferrumequinum. The sequence goes on along the minus strand of NC_046291.1, from coordinate 90,386,301 downwards.
AACTAGATAGAAAATAATGTCTCACACATGTACTATTTATATATATATTTTTTTAAGATATTTTTTATTGGGGAAGGGGAACAGGACTTTATTGGGGAATAGTGTATATTTCCAGGACTTTTTCCAAGTCAAGTTGTTGTCCTTTCAGTCTTAGTTGTGGAGGGCGCAGTTCAGCTCCAGGTCCAGTTGCAAGGTGCGCAGCCCACTATCCCTTGCGGGAGTCGAACCGGCAACCTTGTGGTTGAGAGGGCGCACTCCAACCAACTGAGCCATCCGGAAGCTCAGCGGCAGCTCAGCTTAAGGTGCCGTGTTCAATCTTAGTTGCAGGGGGCGGAGCCCACCATCCCTTGCGGGACTCGAGGAATCGAACTGGCAACCTTGTGGTTGAGAGCCCACTGGCCCATGTGGGAATTGAACCGGCAGCCTTTGGAGTTAGGAGCACAGAGCTCCAACCACCTTAGCCACTGGGCTGGCCCTGTACTATGTATTTTAAATGTATGTAGATGCGATTATGTTTAATAAAATGCCACTTCATTTAATAGTGTCACTGAATTCTTAGTTCAGCTAGTAACAGCTCAACATCTTATCAGTCATTCTATTGTTTTAGATGACCCTTGGATTTTGCTAGCATGTTAGCTTCATTTTGTGTCCTGTCAATTTTTTCAAAGTAACTTGGGAGATATAGGAGAACAGACCAAAAGACGATGCATATACTATACGTGTCTATATGAATATTTTATAATAAAAATAATCTTTTCTTATAGATATTCCTTTAAGGACCAGCCTGCCACCACCATTCAGAAATTATAAATATGGTAACCATTTTTTCTTATTCTTTTTAAAACATATTAGTGTAACTTCACATTAGTTTTGTGTTAGTATGAATTTAAATTTGGTTTTCAAAAATAAATTGCTATCTGTAAATAAAAACCAATATGGAAGTTTATTTAGAAATACAGGAATTCTAGTAATATGTTGTTAAAGTAAATTGTAACAGTGTACAGAAGTGGCCCTATTTGTGAGGAATAACATGTTTGGCAAACTGTGTCTAAAATGAATTTATTTGCCAGGTAATCAGAAAAGGAGAAATGATTAAAGACTAGGAATTAAAAGAAGAGATTTAACATTTTAAATATCAGTAACTTGAGCATGTTATATAGGAATTTTTTATGTTGCGGTTGTTGATTTTAACGTGTAGTAATAAGGCAAGAAGCTGTGTTTCCCTGTTCGTTATAAAGATGTCACGGTTATTAAACCTTCAGCATAGTGAGACTCACCAAACGTTGAATTTGAGACTTCTCTTGAGAATTGTGGCGCACCTAATAAATATTTCTGTTAATTGGTGCAGACAGTTTAACGTATAAATATTTTATTAGCTTAGATCATTTTTTGGAGTGGCTTTTAGTTCTGTTCCCATTTGGTAGAGCAACTTATGACCTAAAATTCTTTGAAATGACAAGCTTCACCGTGTGTATGCATTTTAATATCCAGAGACTAATTGGGAGGTTATAAGGAGTAGTCAAGCAGAAGTTGATGGCTCTGAGTGGAAAGTACTTTGACTTATTGGACTTAAAGAATTTACATACTAACTGTTAAGAGAAAAGAATAAAAAGCATTAGTAAGTAAATATGAAACCTCAATTCTGGCTTTCAGGCCTTGAGATATAACCTTAAACTTGAATCAACCTACAAGAGCCATTTCACATTAGAATGGTTCCCTTTTTGCACTTTTTGTGTGTATATTCAAACTTGTGTTCCATGTAAGTTGAAAGGTAAATTTTAGGTAATGAAAGCATCAGAATATCTGACTGCTAATCATCATGGTAGATAATGTGCCTTTTATATTATTTCACCTTATTATCACCCCTTCGTCTCAGTATTTCTAGAGGAATTGGCAGAAAAAAAATGAGTCTATTTATCTGTGAAGAAATTAGAGAAGCACTAGGGTTTTGCCAGACTTCAAGTGACTCAGGCCTGAGTTTGGCTCTTTAATAATCTGCTGCTTTGTGTTCACTAAGAAAGGCCCAAGTGTTGCTTTCTCACCTGTCATCGTCCTGCTGTACTGCTACATGCCCTATGGGAGTGGTACATTGGGTGTTGGGGAGTGGGAAGGGCACAGAGTCAAATTTCAGTTTTGTTAGATGTGGTCTCCTGTGCTCTTGGACAAAGAGCTGGCTCTCTCAGCCAGGCCAATGAGAGTCTGAGATTTTTCAGAGCCCTTCATTCATTTATAAATGTATTTCTCCCATTTAATTGGCATCTGCATCTATTATTGATTTACCTTGAGCAGACTGTATTCCTACAGCACGGGATGTTGTCTTATTTTTAAATCCTTATTGCCTAGACATTGTGTACGTGTATAATAAATGTCGGTTGTAGTGCAGGGCTGCTAGTCCCATCGTTTCCTAAGGCTGTGTGAGATTAATCAATGCACATACGAGCAAATTAAATACTCCACAAATATAAGATATTATTTTTAATTTTATGAGGTCACTTTCCTCGGGGAATTTGCATTAAAGAAACAATACACACAGATGTTGTTTCTAATAATAATGGAGATTTTATTACAGAATAAAAACAAATGAAATATTATTTAACAAAGAAAGGAACATTAATACAACACCTTTTACTAGCTTGTCATTTATCCTTTCTTACGCTTTTCCTACTTATTACCAATTTCTATTGGAGAGACAAATCTGGTGAAAATTTCTGTTCAAAGCATTTATTTTCTGCTAAAAAAATGTAGCCTTCTTATTGTGGGGTTGCAGATCTTGCTAGCAAAGATATTTCTAATTTAAAGGCTCATTAGCAAAATATGTAGAACATGATGACTATTTGGTAAGATCAAATCAAACTCCAGTTTTGCAGGTTGATTGTAACAGATGTTGAGCAAGGTCCTTTTATTTAAAAACAACAACAAAAACTACTGTAGGCTTCTCTAACTTTTTTCCAGTAGTAAACCAGTATGTATCTATAGTGGAAAAAAGAGTGTAATGGGTAATTCGGAATAGTAGATAATGCAAAAGCCACATTACTTTATTTTATTGTCTACATTATACGTTTATTTTTAGCAGTTGTGGCATATTTACATTTCTAATGTGCATAGTTTACTTAGATTAGATTTATTTTTATTTCTTAACAACACGTAGAGTTCTAGGAGCAGGCTGACTCTGCATTAAGAATTGCAATAAATAATTGAAAGTTGATTATTTAAAATAATGGGTAATTCAGAATGCTAGTTCTTAACTGGATAGGTACCCTGTTCTTCTGTATTATTAGAATATAGTTAAATCAAGGTCTGTTTTTTAAATAGATCCTTTCATTTCATTTCCCTGTTGGAATTCCTTATTGAATCAAACAGCATGATTAATAGAAATGAATTTTAGTTTAAGGTTAAGAGTTCACATTATAATAATACATACATGTAAACATAATTAATTAAATGGTTAAATAAAACTGAGTGAAGAATTGGAAATTTTCTGAATTTAAACCTGTGAAATGCTATGTCTGTTACATAATTAAGAGCTGGCTGTTGGCAGAGTTAGAATTTTACCCAATGTGGAGAAATTACTTATTGAAGCACAGTGTAGCGTGACTTCAAGATAAACAGATTAGGAGGAGTGAAGGAGGGATTGAATAAAGCAGGTTAGATGGTATAAGCCTGTGTGGTGTTTGAAATCCTGGAGGCAGATATTGGTCCGCTTTGTGCATTAGCAATTTATTCAGATTACCGGTGATCTGGGATCCTGTTTGAATTCTGAAAGTAGTAACAATTTTCTCAGTGTGGTCATTTGGCCTCCTGTCACTGTATTTATTCTGAGAGAGATTAGTAGATATTTTGGAACTGTTTCTGTTAATGTCTGTCTTAATTTAAGACAATTTAAAAAATATTATTTGCTAATCCTAGCAGTTAGTGACTCCAAAAAACAGGATAGAGTAAGGTCTTGTCTTCTATTCTAAGGAAAATGTGCTGAGTTGACCTCAGGTGATGGCATGCATACAGTTTGTGTCAAAGACCAAGGCTTCAAAATCTCTTCCCACAGTGATCTTTAATTTTAATGATATGCAAAAGTAATTTTTCTTTTACTGTATACTAGATTTTTAAGAGAACCTGGTCAGAAGGTGGGGACTTAAATTTCTCCATTTCATAATCACCTCCCCTTCATCTCACTTTAATAATTTGAAATGAAGTTTTAGAATAATCTTTGTAAAAAGACAACTTGTTTTTTTCTTTCAGATAAATTAAAGATTATTCATCAAGCACATAAATCAAAGGTATGTTTCATATGTATGGTATCTGGCACATAGCAAGTAATCAGTGTTGGAGGACTTAGTGAATAAATGAATGAAGACATGTACTTCTAAAATATTTTCCATCATAATCGCATTTTTTATTCTACTAGTACTCTTTTCACAGCTTTACTTTTCCATTAAAGAAAAAACAAAAAACTGTTAAGTCATATCCCTGTCAGTAGTAGATCCTTTAAAAAAGTGTTAATTTTTTTTAAGGCCTGCATGTTATATATCAAGCAAATGTTTAACATATAATAAGCATAAAACTTGGTAAATTCATGTTACATATGAAGGAAGTCACTTATTAGGTGTAGGTTCAGTATACTTAGATTTCTTAATTCTGTACCAGAAGAAAGAAGCCAAAAGCAAATAAAAATAACCTGCTTTTTCTGGCTTGACTCTGTGTGTGTAAGAGAAGGCCCAGGGCAGTGGCTCTAGGGAACAAACCTAGTTCCACAGAGTGCATGGCCTGTCATCCTAACAATGTTTTACCTGCCCCAAAGAGAACTGTTTATTGGGTGTTTACATATCTGCTTTGTTACTTTTTTTAGAGTAATTTCTTTATGACGCCTCAGTAAAAGGTTCACTTCTTATACAGACAGATGAGAGTGATCCTTTTCCTTGAATCTCAATAAACTTTTATTGACTCCTCATTATAGCAGTAATCTTATTCTATTATATGAGGTATAATCAAAATATACAGTGAATGTTTAAATTAAAAAAATTTATTACAGTAAAAGACACAATTGCCATTAATCCCCCTCAAAATACTCCCCCTCACTTCAAACACACTTATCCCATTGCTCTTGCTCTTCTGAAGCAGTTCTGGAAGTCCTCTTTTCCTGAGTATCTTTAGTTGCGCTGTTGTGGCTGCCTCGATGTCCTGAATCAATTAAAAACGTTTACCTTTTAGAGTCATTTTGACTTGGGGGAAGAGCCAGAAGTCGCACAGCACCAGATCCAATGAATAAGGTGGGTAAGCACACACTGTAATGTTGTTATCTGACAGAAATTGCCATACCAGAAGCAAAGTGTGACACGGAGCCTTTCCGTTGTAATCACAACGTACGGTAAATGTTGCTGCCGAGTACCATCCAGTGGACAGGCAGGGATCTTCAATAAAGGAAGCAGCGCGTCAAACCTTAGTAACAGTGTGTGACAAGTTTCAACTTGTTCAGTGCAGTCAGTTGGGTGTGAGCTACTGTTGAGACAAGTTGTGTTTTTAAGTGTGCCTTAAATCATCCTCCATCATGAAAATGCTCTGTGTCACACATCACTTCTGGTATATGGCAATTTCTGTCAAATAAAAACATTACGGTGTGTCCTCATCCACCTTATTCACTGGATCTGGCATCGTGTGACTTCTGGTTCTTCCCCAATATCAAAATGATTCAGGACATCGAGGCAGCCATGACAGCACAACTAAAGACACTCACAAAAGAAGACTTCCAGAACTGCTTCAGAAAGTTGCAAGAATGATGGAATAGGTGTGTTTGAAGCGAGGAAGAGTATTTTGAGGGGGATTAATGGCAATTGTGTCTTTTATTGTAATAATTATTTTTAAATTAAAAATTCACCATATTGTTTGATCACACCTCGTACAAACTACTCAAGGACAAGGGAGCGTATCTTACTCTTCATATCTCCAATAGCTAGCACAGTGCCTCATTCATGAGTGTTTCCATAACAGTTTTTGAACGAAGTATTTATTTGTGAATGTGTTTAATTTCACTCTCTTCTCTAGTCATAGATGTCCTCCATAAACTTAATCAGCTTTCAAATAAATGTATACCAGAGGTTACAAAGAAAACAGCATGAGGGTATGTCTGTTGACTATGAATTAGTAACTTAAAAAAATTTTTTTTTTCCTGTAGCTTAAAACAACACACATTTATTCTCTTCTTGTTTTGGAGGAGAGAATCCTCAAATCCGTTGCAGTGGGCTAAAATCAAGGTGTTGGAAGGGCTGGTTCTTTCCAGTAATTTAATTTTCTTCTATACCCAAGATTGTATGTACGACTTGAACAGTATTCACTGTCAGATGCTTTAAAAATTAGTGTTCACTGTGCTTGGGGCTGTGGTGTGGAATTTGCTCTTTGTATGGATTCTAGAAAATCTCTCCATTGTATGTGGCCCCAGACTCCATCATTTTCTCTTCTCCGGGCCAGGAGTGTTTACAACCTTGTCCCTACAATGTGGAGAATAGGAAACTTCGTCTTATTGTAGAGGGGAATATATATGTAAATATAAAATAAAGTTAAAATTAAGCAGTATGCTCTTTGAAAAGGTTGTAGAGTGTGTCCTGTCATTCTCCATTCAATGTTGCACTTTTAGTTTGTTGGACTTGTTCATATGCTCATGTTCCCTAAAAGGAATAATTAGCAAATTATTCTTTTATCCTCATGAAGACCTAATTCATAATGTTCAAATAATCAATATTGTGGCATTATTTTTAAATAAGGAAAATTTCCTCCTATAGTTGGAAATAGAATTGTTTCTTATTTTTAAAACACATGTTCCATCCTGGCATGTTAGAGTAGTATATAATTAGAGCTTATTTTTCCAGTTGAACAAAAAGGAGGCTTCCCCAAACAAATTAAATTACTTAGAATATTTCTGGAATCTGGCTTTTTAAACTTCCATCTAAACCATAGCACTTCTAGTTAAGTGCAGATCTGGAGATAATTCTTCAAGTTTCCTCTTCAACTTCTATAAAGAAAGGGGTCAATATATTTTTAAAGAAACAGTTTTAAATCTCAGAAAGACTTCTCCCTCATTCCCTCATTTGTGCCTTATCCAACTCCCAGACCTTTTTCTCATTACCCATCTTCTGTTCCCCATCTGCAGGGCCTCAGCCAAAGACAGAGTTTTAAAATAACTCCTGTATCTTAATGAACATGTTAACAAAAGTCATTTTCCCCATTTCCCCAATTTTCTAGGTTTAGAGACTTTCTTAATTATAATTACCAGGTATCTACAGAAATTTCTTCCCATTGCCATAATAATAAAAAGGCTGTCTGGATATCTTAAAGAAGCTGATTTATAAAACTAATGAGCAAAAAACAAATAATGAGGAATAGTCAGGAAAAAGAGAGAAATGAGAGTGACTAGCCCTAGCATGTATTAGACATACTATAAAACTATGGTTATTAAAACAGTGTGGTACTGTCACATGAATTGTTAGTTCAGTGGCATAGAATTAAAAGTCCAAAAATAGACCTAACTATATATGGGAATTTAGTTTACAGTAAATATGGCATTTCAAATCTATGGAGGATTTAATAAGTGTTATTGAGACAACTGGGTAGACATCTAGGAAACAGTTACATTGAATCCATATCCTTTTCTTTATGCCAAAATAAATACCCATTGGATTAATGACTTAAATGTGAAAATGAAACCCATACATGGGGATAGAGGTGAAACAGATTGAATGTGAGTGGATGATTTGTTCAAGCCAGGTTATGGATACATGGAGGGTTCATTGTGCTATTCTGTATACATTGCGTGTTTGAAATTTTTCATAATTTAAAGTTTAAAAAGTGAAATTAATAAAATACTTGATGAAAACATGGAATTGTAATAGTAATCTTAGAGTGAAGGTCTTTCTAAGTATGATAGAAAACCCAGATACCGTAAAAGATTGATACATGTTATTGCATTTACTAATTAATTTATTTACGAAACATTCAGCACCTTCTCTTTAAAACAACACTATAAGAAAAATCAAGGAACAAATGAAAACGGGGAAAATTTTCTAATTTACAGAAAAGGCCTAATTTTCTCAGTAGATAATGATATTCTATAATTCTATTTAAAAAATTATGCTCCTAGTTCATTAACAAACAGAAAATATTCACAACTTTACTCATAATAAAATAAATACAGATTAAGACTACACTTAATCTGTACCTGTTAGGTTGGCAAAGATCAGAAGGTTTTGATAATGGAACGTATCAGCAAGAGTATTGGAAACAGGTACTCTCAGTGATTGGTAGTGTTAATGTAAATTACTACCACTTCTCTGGAGAGGCATTTCAATATCTGTCAAAATAAAAATTGCAAGTACTCTCTGACCCAACAATTCCACTTCTAGGAATTTATCTTACAGATAAAACTTGTACATGTGCAAAATGATATAAGGATATTCATTGCAGGGTTGTTAATGGTAGCAAGAGGTTGGAAATGAGCTAAATGCCCATCAGTAGGGAGTGTGTGTGCGTGTGTGTGTGTGTGTGTGTGTGTATCTGTTCTTTCAATGGAATATGCTGCAGCCTTGATAAATTACAAGGCAGCTCTGAGACTGATTTTGAAAGATTTTAAGCTATATGTTAAGAGAAAAAAGTAAGGTGTTAGAACACAGCACAAAGTGCAACTATTTCACATCTCTGCCTGCATGAGCGTGCACGGAGACAGTCTGCAGAAGGGTACACAGGAATTGGTACAGGTTCTCTGGGGGAGAAGCGGGTAGCTGGTGGACAGAGGTGGGAGCAGACTTATTTTCACTCTCCAGCCACATGTGCTTAGAGAATTTTGTATCATGCATATGTATTACCGATACTAAAATGATTTTTTTCAATAAAGTTTCTTTCCCTTTCAATCTGTGTGCTGTGGAGGTGAGTGTGCCCTGTGCTTCCTGGTGAGTGAAGTAGGGCCCTGTGGAGCGTGGCTTCTGGGCCTTCTGTTTGGGCTGCCCAGAGCCCTTTCAGCCATATTCTAGAAATAGAAGACGTTGCTACACCGCTGCGTGCTGGTTGACAAGTGGTACTGTGTGCCTAGCTGGTGGTCCCCTCTGTGTGCTATTCAGAGGCAGATCGCAACTCAAAATTTTCTCCTGTATTTATAATGTGTACCTGGATTTGTAAATATCATTGCAGAGCAAACTCATCCACCCCTGCCCCAAATCACACAGAGAAATTACCGTTCATGTGACATGGCATTAACTGTTTAATTGCTAGGGCAAAGTGTTTAGATATGTGGACTTCCGGCCGTCAAGGTAAACTTGTTTCCCTCGGAGGTCAGACTGGTCAGAGCTCCGACCTCAGTTCCATGACTTACCAGCTATGAACTCTGGGCCGTACCTTAACCTCTCTGATTCCTCCTGGAATATCGTGAGGATGCGATGATGACGACGACGACAACGACGATGGTGGTGGTGGCAACAACAGAACAGTAACAACGAGCAGAGAGTGCTCTCTGTGCGCCTGCCACTGCTGAGTGAGGGTTTCACATGCTCCACCTCCTTTCATCCTCACCACAAGGAGTAGAGAAGACGTATTCTTTTCCCCTTTTTTACAGATGAGGAAACTGAGTCTTAGAGAGGCTATAGTTTGCTGGGCCCGCACAGCTGGACATTGGTGGAGACTGAATTTTACCCCACTTCTAGCTCCAAAGCTCTGTGCTATCACACTGTCTGCCCTGTGCTCTGCCTACTGTGCGCACTTAGTAGGTACTCATTCTGTTCCCTTCTTTCCTTGCAATGTGGGAGTAGAACATGACGTAGGTTATTGCTACAACCTTAAGTAACTGTGTCTTTGAGAAATCTTACCAAATATGAAACACATCTAAGTACTAATAAAATGCAGGGTTTTTTTCTTTCTAGACAAATGAACTTGTGTTGAGCTTGGAAGAGGATGACAGACTCCTGATGAAAGAAGACAGCACTCTGAAGGCAGCTGGAATCGGTGAGAAAGAGTGCGGTGCGGTGCTGGAGGGGCACTGGCTGTCCTGGCCTGCGTGGTGACGTCTGGCTGATGACACTGGGATAACTCACCTCAAAGTAAATGCCACCCTTGGTGCTCTTTGCACTACCTGATGATTATTCAGAGGAAGAGGCCAAGAATGATAGACATTCTGATCACTTGACAGAGGGCAGTGGATAGCTGCTCACCAAGTGTTCCAAATGCAAATAGTGCTTTTCAGAAGTTATGCTCAGAATTCTGCTGAAGCTTATTTTAAGTGATTGACAGGTTAGGACGCCTTTAATAACCTACTTGCTCTTATCAGCATCATTTGAGTTGATGGTTTGCGAGAAATGGACCTGGTAGAACTGATGTGAAATAATGACGTGAGATGTGGTTTGCAGAACGTGCGGCATGGTTCTGTTAGTCGTCCAAATCCTCAGGGCCGATTAAGTCCTGGGATTTCACATAGGAGCCTAGTGTGTGCCGTTGAAAAATGACCTGAGTTAGCCTCTCATCCTGGCACAAGCATGCAGTTCTAGTTTAAAGAAATGCTATGTGACATATTGTATGACCATTAGATGTCACTCTAATTCTACCTACATGTACACCTAAAGATTATCTGGCAGGAGGAGTGGAGATTTTAAGAGAGGTGTGAGCAGTTGAAAGCATTATGCTTCTGACATGCCTTTGTGGTCGGTGACGCTAATGAAACAGCACGAGGCATGCTTTATAATCCTTTATGTGTACTGGTTAAGGAGTACTCGTTAGGAAGCCTTACATTTGTGACAGGTGTTCTGTTGAGTTACTTTAATCACATATGTTAGGAATTCACTTTTGAGTGATACATGTGGCTAAATGAGTTCCTGACATGTCTTCCAATTTAAATAGGATTTTAAATAACATGGTGAGAAATCTTAGACTTGTTTTCTGTGTTTTTCTATATTATTTGCTAGATTTAGTGTCTTTCCATATTATGAATACTTGATTGACTATTCTCTGAATACATAAGGTGGATTGCTGTTATTTGAAAAGACAATTTTTATTTTGGCATTTATTTCTTTGAATGCTATTCTATTATTATAGCAGGTGGCTCCCGTGTTACTGAGGCACGTGGCCCTGGAGGTAGCCCTGCTTGTTGTTAAAGCATAAAGCTATAATGAATATAACAGAGTGGTATTCGTGTAGGAATTGACAGGTCCACGGAAAAGACTGGAAAATCCAGAAGCAAATTAAAAAAAGTAAGATTTCACAATATGATAAAGTTTTGACATCTCAAATAAGTGGGGAAAGAATATATTATCCAGAAAATGATGTTGGGCCCTTTGCCAAAGCATTTGGGAAAATAAAGTTTAAATCCTTATCTCAGTCTTTATTCCAAAATAACTTCTAGGTGGATTAAATGTTATAGCCTAAAATTAAAAAAATGTAGCTCAATAGCTTTATAATGTTGGGGAGGAGAAGAGATCTCTAAGCAAGACCTTGATGATAGAGCCATAAAGTAGGGAAAAGTGATAGATTTGACCACAAAAAGTGAAAAAAAACAAAAACAAAACAGAATTAAAGGAGAAGCAATAAACCATGAAAAACATATTTGCAGCATATATGACAAATAAAAAGCTATTAGCCTGACTTTATAAAGAGCTCTAATAATTAGTATGAAAAAGATAAACAAGAAATTCTGATAGAAGAAATAACTAACATATGAAAAATAATTCAACCTTATTAGTCATAAGAGAAATGCACATGAAAATAGATACTGTTGTATGTGGTATACTAGTCTAATGGTTAAGAATTAGAGCCTGGCGCCAGAGTGCTTGGGTTCACAGCCTGAGTCTGCCACTTACTGTCTGAGTGACCTTGGACCAGCAATAATTGTAAGACTAGCACACATCCCGGACTGCTATTGGGAATGTGTATTACCTCTAACTTTCTGTCAGTCAATTCAACCAATAAGGTGTTCTCAAGTGTAACGTGCTGTCGTATCTGTTACCACGCCAACAGGAGCATGCTTCCTCAAGCTCTGTGACTGTTGTGAGGTTGTGACAGTGCCTGCAGAAGGGTGGCAGTGTTCTCTTTCACCTTTCCTGTTTGTGAATCACTGATGTAGGGCTTTATTTATTGACTGGAAATGGAATATATTGTGTGATACCATTATTGTTCAAAAATGTATATATTTACATGTCTCTACACATATAGGGAGAAAGGATCAGTTGCCAAAATTATAGAAATGGTTTCTCTGGGAGGTGGCATTGCCCGAAATTGGTTTTTTTTCCTTTCTTCTCCATATTAGCTAATTGTTCTTGTAATTTAAATTTTTTCCTACAATTTACATATATTACTTGTAAATTAAGGAATCCATTTTAAAGAATGAAGTCCTAAAGTTAGAGAGAATTGATTTTAACAAATGCTCTGCATTTTAACTTGCTTTGTGACAATCTCTAAGCCATTTAGCCTCTTTCAACTTCTATTTTGATTTCTATAAAAAACAAAATAGGAATAATTAAACCCATTTCAGAAGGTTGTCATAAGGGTTGAGTAAAAGAAAGTATATGAAAGCATCTGGAAGAATGTTTGCAGAGGTCTTCAAAAATCCTTATTTTATTTGGAAACCATTTTGGAGAGGCAATTGGCAAATGTTTTGAATTGATTAAAATACTGAGTTGTTGGTGTAATTGTCATTCATTTCAGATTCATGTAATGAACCGTTTATCAAGGTGAGAATCAAATCCCCTTTTTTATCTTTCTTGTTTCAGGCCATAAACCTTTGATAGAAATGAGGTACTGTTCACAAGTTCTCCAGTAGTTTCGGGGTGGTCCAAGAACTTCCACTGCCCTCTCGCCTGGCAGGCCTGCAGCCCTGGCCAGGGGCAGCTTCACTCCCTGCCAGGAACGATTTCCTCCTCTGCCCGTTCCACTCCTGCCTAGAGCAGTGTTGGTGGGCTCTGGAGAACAAGCCTGTTCCACAGGGGAAGGAGGTGTCATGGTCCCTGGAGAGCGACAAATAATTCTAAGTGGGAGCAGGGCTGTAAAAATCATCCTTCAAGTCTGTGATTTTTCTAGGGAATTTTCCCTTCTTTGGTGCCGTGTCTAGTTAGGTTTTTAAGAGGTTTAAGAGAAAAATTCCAAGTCATCACTCTCTCCCTTTTTACCACTTGCTCTTGCTGTGGAGCTGTCACTCTGCTATCACAGCCAGTTGCCATGGGAATAATGCCAATGTAACAAATTTATCATTATGACTTTTCTGCAAAATTCATGAAAGGAAAAGAAAGACTGTGAGGGGAGAAATTAGGGGAACAAACTTGTTTGAAGATTTTTCTCACAGAGAAATTCTCCAGTCCCTGTTCTGGCCTTTTATCTGCATTGCAGATCCCAATTGTGTATTCTGCCTAGCGTGTGGGAAGTTTTTGTTTGTGGACTTAGTGCTAAAATACTTAAGTGAAAAGATTTGCTTTGTGGAAGGAAGAAGGCTTTACCTAGAAGTGTTACTTATAATTTAAAGATTATTACCTTGTTTTTAACCATTGTAATTTTATGGACTAATTTCCTTAAGTAATAAATTTGCATGTTAAGTTTCTTTTTTGGGTGTGTGTGTGATGTTTTATGTCTTTCATTTTTCTACGTTGTAGATCTCTTTACATCTTTTGAATCCTCTCTGGTTTAGGAAAGAGACTGTGGCAGGATAACTCTTCTAAAGCCAGTTGTGTTTTATTGAAAAAAATTGTAAAACAAAATACAGTGGGCCAAACCCTAAGTGTTAGTCTGCGGGAGGAGTTCATGTCAAGCCTGATCCTATAATAATCCCAACCTCCGCCGTGGTTTGGTTTCATTTTGCGTGCCATTCCTGTCATCTGCCCGCAGCCAGAAAGCCCCGTCTTTGTGCCTGGCACCTTTGGTTATCTCATATGTACAGCTAATATTGTAGGATACCTGGCCTCCCATTTCTTTATTAGGATCATGTTTGATTTGTGTTTCCTTAAGGTTTCCGTCCCTATCCTATTCTTTTTGGAGTAATACCACGTTTCCCCGAAAGTAAGACCGGGTCTTGTATTAGTTTTTGCTCCAAAAGACGCATTAGGGCTTCTGTTCAGGGGATGTCATCCTGAAAAATCATGCTAGGGCTTATTTTCGGGTTAGGTCTTATTTTTGGGGAAACACGGTAGTATCTTGGGGCGTTCATGCTTTCCTCCTTTGACAGCGTTTTAACGTTAACTGTCCTTCATGTTCACATGATAAAAGATAGTCTGGGACTCGGTAAAGGAGGTGGTAAAGGGCCTGGGGAATTTGGGATTCCAGAGCTAGGGGTCAGAACGAACCTCCTATAGATTGTTTTTCACTTTTTATCCTCCCCTTGCCGTCATGAAAATCACAGGCCTGTGTCCTGTCGAAGGTCACATTTATTTTACTGTTTGTTTTCTTTAAACTGTGGTTTGAAATCTTCTTTGCCAGCTGATCTAAAACCAACACTTGGAGCAAATACGAAATAAAAAGCACCAATAATTGGGGAGTCTTCTCTGAATTGTTGACCTCCTTCGGTGAAAACTTAGAAAGGCAACTGAGCGGCGAGCACAGTTTTGAATGATTTGCAGGTTAGGATTTTGTGAAACTTAAAATGATAGGATATATTCCTGGGGCAGGAGAGAGAGAGAGAGGGTGAAACTGTCCTTTTGGTCTCAAATTGCTGTGAACTGCCCCCGTATTTATTATTACTATTTTTGCCAATAATCTGCGATTATTCTCACATGACAGCCCGTCCTGGTCTTTATCTGTACCACAAAGCCTCAGTGTAGGTGTCGGGCTCTTTTATCAGACAGAACTTACTCTGCCTTCTACTCTGGTGTGGACTAGTCTGAGGCTGGAGACTTAGAAACTATGCAGTCCACCCTCAGCAATAGGCGAGTTTATTGAGACACGTTAGTTGAGGAGTTTAAGTACATTGTATTTAATTTTTCTTGAGATTTTACGTTTATAATTGGTTTTTCTTATATTCTTTTAAAGTCATTTTTATTATTTTCCTGTTAAAGGTGTGTGGGTATGTCTGACCTGTTTGGAAACACTATAAAATGATTCCTTTCGTATCCAAAGTTTGAATGTCCTGGCTTGTGCTCATTTCATTAAACTTGAAAGTCAGTATTAAAATAATCCACAGATGTATTTGGAGGGTTCTTACTTGATTTCATTTGATAGTAAGACGAAGGGGGATGAACTGGCAATGTATTTATTGGATTTTAGATTGCACATTCATTTCAGACTCACAAGCCAGGGACTGTGCACTTGAGTGCACTGTCGCCTGCAGCGCATTTAATTTAAAATCAGGTGCCCTAGGGGACCCACGCGTAGACTTCCTGAGGGTGCATCCGGAGCCATTTGAAATAGAATTTGGGAAGCAAGAATGTAAGGGATAATGGGGGAAAGAGTGATTATGTAGAGGTCTTGGAAATCTTTTGTAATTCATTTTCATTTTAATTGGCAAGTAGATTGCAATGTAAGTTCATGAAATCATTCTCTCAAACATTTTCAACTGAGGTTTACAGATTAAAAAAAAAACATTATATTTTATTTCTGTTTGACGACCACGTTACTACAGTTTAAAATCCATTTTATGTCTTACTTATGAGTGGTCAGAGTAACTAACTTTTGTGTTGTTTTCCAATCTGTTAAGTGTGAAATTTTTTATCAACCTGAAGTATTTGAGTTTAACTCATTTGTCAATCTATTTTTCCTGAAAAAAAATGCCTTCATCTGAAAGTAAAATCTTTATCTTAGATGATCTCATTTTGAGCCAGTATCATAAGAGATGGCATAAATACTTTATGTAACTAATGGATTGATCTATAAGTTAATTAGACCCAAGAGAACCTCTGTGTCAAAACAAAAATGCTTTGTCAGTCCTTTCTTTACGTCAGCTTATTCCAAACCTGTTATTACTGTACTGAAGAGCTGTATGGTCAAAAGGGGTACAGATAAATGTCAGCTGCCATTAAGTGAAAATTGTAATTATGGTTAGTGTGTGTGGAGCGAACTGCTGTGTGAGCAAACCGCTGTGTAAAGTTCTGTATGTAAATAGCACGTCGTAGAGAAAACCTTGTGTTGTGATTATTAACAGGCTGCTTTTGCTCCTTCTCCATTACAGAAATGAATAGAATCACTTGCAAATTATGTAAGTCTACCTTTGGTCTTGCTTCCCTTCAAAAAAGGAATCCCCCAGGAGCTTTTTATATAAAGTTTAGATCTCAAAATATCTTATCTTTGAATATTGGATTTTTTGCAGCCTCTTACTCAGTATTTCCCTGGTTCCTCTTACCCATTCTTTTAAATGCTTTTCTTTGATACGGTTTAACTGTACATTAACTGAAAGTACCCCTCCTCACTGATTACCAGTCTCTCTCTGCTGTATGCTCCCCAACGCCCCTCAAGACTCATTATGATGAGAGTTTGCAATCTGCTTTTCATCAAGATTAATCTTCACTGAATCTTGAAGGTGCAATATTTTCTATAATGAGCATGGGTAACTTACGATTGAGAAGCATTAAATTTGATATTCTTAAAACCAGCAAAAGCATTTTTAATGAAATGTCATGCTACGTCTTTCATTTTCTTTTGTGACAAACTCTAATGATGAGATGAGAGTTGTAAATGAAGTGGTAATCCTTGGTGTCCTTCCTTGTTATCCTATTTATTTGTCTTGAAGAGTTTTACTTGTCTGTTTTTAGAGGATATGTTAATTGAGTGATCAGTATTCGTTACAAATAATCTTGTCTGTTTTCTTGTCGAGATTCTGAAGGCCCTTTTGCTCTTTCTGTAAAAGCTAAGCAGACTGTATTAACTTCTGGTTTAATTTAAAAAACAAATGTGGAACTTGTTGGCGCAACACCTTAAAGAATTGCATGTTTAATAATTGGAAGGCTTTCCATCAGATTTGTCTCCAGTCTGAATTAATAATGTTGCTGACTTATTGTTTTAGAAGACAGAGTCCTTGACCTGCTAGGTTGAAAGAATTGTGACTGCTCTGAACCTTTGTGGGTCCTTTAGCTGCGCCATGTCCCCTGTGAATAATTAGAGGTATTTGAAGGTATTGCGGTAGATGCCAATTTGTGTCTTTCACTTTGCATATTGGTGAAGCCTCATGAATTAATCATAAGCAGGCAAAAAATTAACTTCTTCAGACACATATTTTGATGGGTCATGAGGGAGAATGTAAAGTGATCTGTAAAATATTCTACTGATCCTCTGAGTATTAAATTATTATACCTACAGGCTAATTTCAGAGGAAAAAATAGTTTTTCCTCCTTCAGTAATTGAGTAGCGAATTTGAAAAAAATAAAGGTTTGTTATTTTCTAGGACCGTTAAGGGGACTGTAAACGAGCAATTTTATGATTTCCTGAAAACCAGATTCTTGTGTTAATTCTTGTTTTTAATTTTTTTGGTTTCTTTTCTTCTTTTTACTTGTAAATTATTTGAATTCTAGATTCTTATAACTACAACTTACACTTTTTGTTGATTTGGTAAAATGTGAAACCAAACAAATCATGTTTCTCACTTTAGGTATCTGAAGAACTGAATCAAAGTAATATGGGTTTCCATATTTGTTTAAAATCCAATTTTCCGTTAACATTTTTTTCTATTTTCTGTTTCTTTTTTTTCAGCTAATGAAACTGAAATTGCATTCTTCTGTGAAGAAGATTATAAGAACTACAAAGCTAATCCCATTTCATCCTGGTGACAAGTCAAAGGGGCTTCCTTTTTGTGTACCTATATTAAGCTCTTTATTCCACTAGTAAGTTTTGAAATTGACAAATAAACTTTAAAAATTAATCCCAGCCTCTGCTGTTTGAATTAAAATCTGTGGTATTTTCTCTCTTTGCAGGTCTCATTTTTCTTTCTTTCTTGTTGTAAAATATTTATTTATGAGAAAATGGTGTATTTTTTTTGTTAAGTGAAGAAACAGTTATTCAGAAATCATCATGGAATATTGGTTCTTCAGCCATAATTTGTTTTCCTGAAATTAGGGGCTATTTTGGCGATTTGCATATTGGATTCTTTAAAAAGATTATTAAGACTGAGGTGATTCTGTTTGTTTTGTATTTTTTCCATCGTTTCTAATTACAGCCACTGTTACCATCTTTGGCTAGAAGCGATTGTGAATCTCTTATGACTATCAGTGCCATTTTTTTTTTTCCCTCACAGTGATATTTACCACCATACATGAAATTAAACTGTGTATATTTTAAGGAAGTTACCTGATATAAGAGAGTTTCTTCTTTTCTTTTCAGTATTTCAGCCTACACAATAACATGGCCGGAATATTTTTTTTCTGAGTTGTGTTTCCTGAATTAATGAGCAAACTATAATAGAACCAAACTCATTTATTTGGAGAGGGAAGGTAACAGGATGTTTGCACTTCTGGAAGAAAATTGTTCATTGAGAACAAGTCTAAATCATGGGAGACATTCTCTCAAAATAATACTTTCAGTTCCTAATAATGGCTGACTACCAGCGCTTCAAGAGTCGTAGTTTAAAGGAGCCTGTCAGTCAGCATGTCCTGAATCAGAACTCCTAGCGAAGTTAGTTGGCTCTAGAATTACTCCATGAACCCTTCAAATTGCCAGTAGGGTGAATTGGTTTCATTGTGTTAGAGGCTAACATAAGAAAACCATTCTTTTTAAAAACTCGTTTTGAAAGTCTGGTTAACGTAATCAGAAGATGTTTTGCTTTGTTGAAAGATTTACTAGAGGCTTATTTTAAAAAGAAATCTTATTTATGTATTCATTGTTTTATTCATTAAAAAGTGCTGAATGCACACATGATCTAGAGGCTTCTGGGGAGTTAATAAAGAATAAAATAAGATACAGTTTTTGCCCAATGAGTGGGGAAAGACCTATAAGCAAGTAACTTTAATAACAGTGAAAACTGCAATGGAACCATTGATGATGGGGTAATATGTGTGGGATTAGTTTTTATTTTAAAAGATGTACCAGTTGAGCTTTATCTTAAAAGATTTAATAGGAATTTTTGCTTAGGGGAAAATAAGGGAAAGGCTTTCAGAAAGAGGGAACAGCCTATATAAAGGCACAGCGCTGTGAAAGAGCGTGGGATGTTCAATAGAAAGTGTAGATTTCACTACACTGGAGTGTAAAGCACTTGGAATAGAGTGGAGGAAGATAAAACCAGAGGGTGGTTGAGCTAGGCCTTGTAAGTCATGCTAAGGAGAGGCAGCTTGATCTAGGGGCCAGTGGAAAGATTGAAACAGGTAAATTACATGATTAGGTTTGTATTTTAGAAAGTGAGCTTTGGTGGCAGTGCCCAGATGGCAGACAGGCTGGAAGACAGCTGTCATAGACCAGGTGGAGATTGGAAGGCCTGGGCTAGGGCACAGCAGAGGAGGACAGACCCTTTTGAGATGGTGTTAACATTTGGTCATGCATTAGATGGCAGTATCGTGTTAGGTACTTTATATATATTTTCTCATTTAATTTTTACCCCAACTCTTCGGTCTTGGTAGTACTGTTGCCGGAAAACGGGTTCTTGGTGTTTGTTGCAGGAAAGAATTCAAAGGTGCACCGAATAAGCCAGTAGATTTAAAAAGGATAGTACACCCTCAAGATGGCAAAACTGGGCAGGCTTGGAGAAGAGCAGCTGCCCTGACGAAAAGTGGGGTCTGGGAATTTATTACACTTAAAATGAAGACGCAAATGGTGGGTGGCTGGTTAGCTCAGTTGGTTAGAGCGCGGTGCTCATAACACCAGGGTTGCTGGTTCGGTCCCCGCATGGGCCAGTGTGAGCTGCACCCTCCACAACTAGATTGAAACAACTACTTGACTTGGAGCTGATGAGTCCTGTCCTGGGAAAACTCACTTAAATAAAAGTTAAAAAATAAAAAATTAAAAAAAAAAATGAAGACACAAAATATTCAAGACGGGTGGTGTTATAGGCATTCCTAGGGGGTTCTCGCTGACCTCTCCTTCTCGTGGGGAGGAGGGGTTTTGGTCCTTATTTGGTTGGCTCTGTCGGAACTGTCCTGATGACATGGGTGGAGATTTTCCTGAATCGCAATGCTAATAATATTGTAATCCGTTATAATTCGCTAAAGTTCACCCAAAGTGGCAAGATGGTGTCCTGGAACTGCTCTCGGATGCTGAAACCTAGTTCTGGCTGGTCTGATAGCTTCATTTTTTCTTAAGGATGATCTCATCTCCTCCTTCCTTTGTTCCCCCTCCCCTCCTCCATCCCTTCCTCCCCCTCTCTCCCTGCAGCCCTATTCTTTCTGCCTACAGTAACAGTATCGTGCCTATTTGTAAATGAGGAAATTGGGGCCCAGAGAGGTAATTTACCCAAGACAGTGCAGTAATATGCTTTGGGATTGGAGCCAGGTCTGTCTTAAAATCCCGACCTTGACCATATCCCAGTAGAGAGATGCAGCAGAATGATGGGTAGAATCTTTGAGACTTGATGAATGGCTGGGTGTGGAAGACATAGGAGAAGGAGGTGTGGAGACTTCATTGTTTCTTGCTGGAGTGAGTGACTGGTTGACAGTGACAGCAGTAGCCTAAATAGGGAATTTAGTAAGTAGAACAGGTCAAAGTATATTCCATTTGTTCATTTTGTAAACATTCAAATTACGTTTTTTAAGAAAAATTAGGCATATCTTTACCTGTATATTTTCTTTGTAATGAATAATGCAAGAACATGGACATAATTTTTGTTTTGGTGTGTAGTTACTTTTCTTATTAGAAAGTTACATATAGGCTGTTTCACTTATAAACATAGGTGTAGAAATCAAAAATAGAAATAGATTGACTATAAAGGGCTTTTACCTGGAATGGAAATTGGTCCAAATTATAGAAAACCTGTCAATGTAATTCACAAAATCTATTGGTTAAAGAAGAAAGAAATTGTTTATCTCAACAGATGCCAAAAAAGCAATTGATGATATGCAGCGCCATGCATGAGGCAAAACTGAGAACAGAAGGCCTTAACCTGATGAAGGTTACCCAGAAAACTACTTATTGGAGAAGTGTTTAAGCAAACCTATTGGATATGAAGAGGACCTCATAACCACTCTCCCCAGCACTACTCAGAATTGTTCTGCAGGTCTTATTGCAGTGGATACAGTAAGAAAAGTAGGAAGAACCACAGATACGGGAAAGGAGGAGACAAAACATTTATGCTGACAGTATGATTGCAGGAGAATCAACTGACAGGTTATGAGAACTGATGAGAGACTTCAGGGGTTCTGATAATGAACCTAAAATGAAGCGTGCACAAAAGCTATAAAAGAAATGTTATTAGAGGATTTAAAAGACCTAAATAAAGAGAAGGATATTACATGTTTACTACTTTAGTGTACTAAAGATGTAGATTTTTACCTAATCTGTAATTTAGTGCAAGCCTCAATCAAAATCCCAAAGGATTTATATTGGCATTTGAAAAACTGATTTTTAGATTCGTTTGATAAAGGGGATCAAATATATGGTGAAGGAAAGAGAACTGACTGAGTGGTGAACACACAATGTGATATATAGATGATGTGATATAGATTGTGCACCTGAAATCTATGTAACTTGAACAACTGGCACCCCAATAAATTTAATTAAAAAAAATAGATGTGTTTGGGGAAAAAAAAAGAAATAGAAGAAAACCAAGGGAAAAATAAGATTGATTTGGAAAAGTAAATGTGCAAGAATAGCCAAGATCAATTTGGAAAAACAAAAAATGGGGAGGATTGCCCACCAGTTGTCAAAATATATTTTAAAGTAATTAAAACAGCTTGGTGATGCAGAAATAGACTAAAAAAATCAATAGACTAGAATAGAGTATAGAAATGGACCAATGTATATGGAAACTTAGTATATAATAAAGGTAGTATATGTCCTCAGTGGAGAAAAGGATATTATTTAGCACTTGGCTAGGCATTTAAAAATGATTAAGGGTCCTACTTCCCACCGTTCACTAAAATTTCAGATGGATTAAATAACTAAATGCGAAAAATAAGATAATGAGTTTATTGGAAAAAAATACAATTATATGTATGACCTTAGGGTAGAGAGGGCTTTCTTAAAACACAAAATGCAAATACCACAAAATGTTAAATTTTGATGTATCTATATGAAAAACTAGATTTTAAAAAAATCACAACGATTGAGAGACAAACTACTTGCACTTATAAAGTAGACAAAAAATTAGTTTCCAGAATATATGAAGAACTATTTATAAGTCAATGAGAAAAGGACAAACATGCAACGGAAAAATAGATACATTTTATTTAAAAATTCATTAAAAAAATATATGGCTTATAAACATGTAAAAAGATGCACATCCTGTTATTCATGGAAATTCAAATGAAAACAACAATGGGGTACATTTTTATTCATCAAGTTGACAAAAAGTAAAGGGTTTTGGTAATAAGTATTGGCAATGATGTGTGCCTACACTGCCAATGGGAGTATAAATTCGTGTACAGTCACTTAGGCAAGCAATTTGGTGTGGTATCTATTAAAATAACAAACGAGCATATTCTACAGACCCAGCAGTTTCACTTTTTAGAATCTGCCCCAAAGAAAGTCTCTCATGCCTGCAAAAGGAGGCGTTTATAAGGGAATTCACTGCAGTGTTACTTATAATAGAAAAACACTATAAACAACCTAAATGATGTCAGCAGGCGAGTAGCTAAATAAACTATGATATCTCTATATTCTGGATTACTGCTTAACTTAAAACAATGAGGGACATCCATATTATTTACTGACATGGGACGATCTTTGAGCCATCTTGATGGATGAAATTGTAGAGGGATTCATAAACATGTTATTTGTTTTAAAAAGCACAACATGATAATATATGATGTGTATATATACTTGTATATATGTACGTGTGTATGAATATAAACATATACACATATATACATCTACACCAAAGAACATACACCTATCGATAACATTGATTACCTCTGGGGAAGAATCTGGGGACTAGAATTCGGAGGTATAGGTGGTTAAAATGCCTTATGTGTAATGTTTAACTTTACAAGGAAAATGTATTTGCATTAAGAATTAGTAAAAACGAATACATATATAGAAAGTAAAAGAAGCAGGGAAAAAAACCCATCAGGCAATTGCCATTAACATTTTGGCATGTTTCATCTAGGATATTTTTTCTATGTATGTTTTTCATTGTTTCTAATCTTTTTGGTGAATTTTAAGTTATACAAGTAATATTTACTTGTTAAAAACAGCCAACTCGGGTAAAAAAGTAAAAATCCCCTTCTTCAAAGTTCACTCCTTTGTATAGCTCGGTGTTCATGCTTTCAGAGTTTTTTTTTTTTTTTCTGTGCACATATTATTTAAACATACATTTTATGTATTTCATTTTGCTTATGTTTTAAGCATACATTTTTAAAACATCATTTGATGTATTTGAAAACATTACATTCTCTTAAATAATGATTGAGAAGTCTCATTGTGGTTTTGAATCCCCACTATGTGCCAAACACTGCATGTGTTTTATAAATGCTCCCATTTAAGTCGTCAACTTGAATAGAGCTATGAGTAGCATCCTCTGTGAAGGGGAGAAGATAATGCCCCCCTCACTGGGTTTGGGGGATCAAGTGAGACGTAGCCTACAGGACACGTCGTCGGCAGTGCCCAGCATGAAGCAAGTGCTCATGAAATGTCTCACAATGCCTACTGTGAGCAGTGCGGCAGGATCCACTTCATTTGGGAGTCAAGAACCCTGATGTTCTCAGACATGAGCCACTTGCCCAAGATCTAACATCTGGTAAGTCAAAAAGCAGGTTTCCTCTGGCTTCAAATCCCACATTCTGCCAGTCTTTGAAAATGAGGGGTGTCAGGTGCTTGGAGAAACATGGTAGGAAGGCTGTCAGCCACAGGCCAAGAGACAGCATCCCATTTTTGCTGGTTGGCTCTCCTTCGACATGCTTTTTTGCCATTCTCACTCGAAGAGAATTTACTTTCTCTTTTTGTGCCAAAGAGACATACAGGCCCAAAAGGCACTAAGTAGCGAAGCCTAATTTTATGTGAGTTTGAGGATCTTTTTGCCACAGCAGAGGTCGTTAATTTCCCTTCTATTTCCTCTTCCAAATGCATGCAGGAGAGGTGAGATGCTCTCTTGCCTACACGTATATGGGACGTCCCCGAGAGGTGGCCTGGCCTGAGCCCCCTGGAAAACTGCTGCTGATTCCTGAGAAGAGAGGAGGGAAGAGTGAGGCTTGCCAGTTTCCCGCATGGGTGAGGAGAAGCGGCGGGTCTGAGATCGCTGATCCACATCTCTGGTGGGCAGAGAAATCCAAGTATGACAGTGTCTGAGGATCTGGACACTTATCCCTCCTTCTTTTCTCATTGTGTTCGCATGCATGTGTGTTGGGGAAGAGCTCTAATTATTGGTTACTGGCAGTTTCACTCTTAACAAAAAACTCTCACGATTACTCAGATTAGCAAAGGTAATTGAAGTAAGGGGAATAGTTACTTAATTGGTTTGAGGTTAATATTTTGAACTCTACTATCAAAATGGTGGGTCTTGGGTCTCTGCAGGCTGGGAGAGCACCCACCTCGCACGTTCATCCCACAGCATGAAACTCATCACCACTCTTGACCTTTCACTGGGCACTCCTGGCAGTTGTGGGAGGTGAGGACGTGGCGGAGGAGAGTGCACCTTTTGTCATTCTTTCCTTGAAAGGAGTTGCAGTTGTTCAATGAATCAGATGTGAGACCACGTCTCCCATCCCCAGTGTGCATTTTGGGTTATGATACTAACATTGACTTTGGATAATGGCCTTTGGAGACTCATTTTTTGATCATTAGTCAGTGAGACGATCATATAATGTGTCATGATTTAAAAGAAACATCCACGGTATGTGCCGTGCTGCTCTGCAATGTGGGTTTTTAGAGAGGGGTGACCCCACTCTGTTCTGTGCTTCTGGCACTTCACCTATTCAGTAAATAATGTCATTCAAAGGCAGTGAGATTTAAGATGGAGAAAATCCATTTCAGGTCCCAGATGATGTCATATCGAAATAAGTGAAGGCAAACCATGTTGGGAATGCTGCCTAGGAGACCCAAGCTTTTGATTTTAGCCTCATTCCTATTAGTCCAAGACAGGAAAAACGCTGCCACCAATAGAGATATTCTTGTGTCAATCAAAGCAGTGACCAGAGTCTTCGGGAGGCTCTGAGTCTATCTGGACTGAGGCAGGTGATAAGGACAAAGACCCTGAGGGCTTCTGACCCCCACTTCTCACTTGGTGGGAAACGAGAGCCAGAAGGATCAAGAGCTGTCATTTTCAATCCTTTCAGTGTTAAATGCTGTTAAGCACACCCCAAAAACCTCATTTAACTCCCTGATCGTGGCCCCTTCCTCCTGCCATCACATTATACATCCCCCACATCCCCATCCCCTTGTTGCAAACACCTGCAGGCCCCATGCCAGTCCCCCTTGCTCCTGGCTCACTTTGCTCTCTCCCATACTCTGTCCTAGTTCAGTATAGACAAGCCTTCCAGAACCATGGGGCCTGTCAGGTCAGCCCACTGCAATGTTCTTACCATCTACTCTGTCTCAGCCACCTAGCCCACAGTCACACCTTAGCCATAGCTGTCATCAGTATCCACACCCTGGTCCACAACACAATCTGTGTCGTGCCTCCATTCTTCAACCACTACCTCCTGTGTTTCCATCGCTCCCTCTGCTGCCCCTTCCAGCAGTTCTTCATCCTCGCCAGACCTACAGCTCATTCACTCTTCCATCTTTTCAGTGTCCCTTTCTTTAACCTAATTGAGATTCTCTGGTCCTCCATCATTGTTCCTGTGTACAGACCTTCACTTCCCTTACCACCCTCACACCCCCAGGTTTAATTCCACTCTCTGTCTTCTCCACCCCTGGCCTGGAATAGCTGCACGTGGCTGGGTAGAAACATACTGACTGGCAAAGCTTTAGTTCATGACTACTAAGCTCACTTAAGTTCCTAACGCTGCCTTATGGTTCCACACTTCCCTAGTTTCTTCTCTTTTCCAGGTTCCCCGAGGCCCTCAATCCTAATCCCTCCTCTGCTCCTCACTCTGGGCTGCCATCCTTGTTTCCCACTTCACTGAGAAAATAGAAGCCATCACAAAATAGCTTGCTCATGCTCCCCCATCGTGTCTCCCTCCTAGTGACAGTGGCGAGCTAGCAGTGCTCCTTTCTACGTCTACACTTGTGCATCCACCCCACTGCCTCTTCAGTACTCATGAGCATCCCTACAGCACGTTTTCTCTATCCTCCATCATCACATCTCCCCTCTTGACTGCCAGATCATTCCCACCAGCATATAAACGTGCTGCAATGTCTTCCATCTTGACCCTCCCACAACATTGTCCCATTTTCCCTTTACAGCAAAATTCTTTATCCACACCCTCTTTCCCCCACTTTCTCTCCTCTTATTTTCTCTTGAACTCTCCAGTTGGTCTTCTGTCCCCACCTCTCAACTGAAACAGCTCTAGACAGAGTTACCAGTGGTTCCCCTGTTGCCAAAGGAATGTAATTTTCTGTCTTCAAATCACTTAACCTATCACAAACATTTAACACCGAGAACCAATTAGCACCCTCCTTCTTGCAAACATCTTCTGTATTTGGCTTCCTTGTGCTTCTCTGGCAACTTGTCCTCATTTCCTTTGCTGGGTCTTCTCATCTCCTTAACCTTTCAACATTGGACTGCCTAGAGCTCAGTCCTCTGCCTTCTTTAATTATATCTACTCCTTTGATAACCTCATGCATCTCACAACTTTAAATAGCAACTAGATGCTGTGGACTCCCAATTTTATACCCAGCCCAGATCTCTCCCATGAGTCACACACTTGTTCATCTAACCAGCTACTCTACATCTTCACTAAGGTGGCGGATAGGATGTCTCAGACTTTCACATGTCAGAAACTGAATTTCTGAGGTTTCTCCCCAAACCTAGTCCCTCCTTAGTCTTCTCCACCAAAGGAAAGAACTCTAATTGTCTATTTGTTCAGGCCAAAAAACTTTGGGTCATTTCTCTTCTTCCTCCTATACCCAATATCAGCCAGTTCTGTTTGTTCCACCTTCAAAGTATATCCAGTGTCCAGCCTCATTTACCTTTTTCACTATTACCACCTGGTCGAAGGCACCGCCATCCCTCACATGGATTATTGCAGTAGGCTCCTCATGGGCTCCCTGCTCCCGTTCCTACCTAACTACAGTTCTCTACCAGCAGTCACAGTAGTGCTTCGAGAACACAAGTCAGATCCTGTCATGCCTTAGGTTAAAACCTTCACTCAGAGAGAAAAACCAGTGTCCTACTGAGGCTTATTTACCAGGTCCTACGTGATCAGCCCCTACCACCTCTGTGACCTCATCTAGCGTCTCCTCTCACTATCTAACTACCTTGGCCTTGGTTCTCTTTGTGGTCCATGCCAAACATACTCACACCCCCGGGCCTTTTCACTTGTTCTTCCCTCTGCTTGAATGCCTTTCCTCCCAGTTATTTTTGTGGGTTGTCCCCTAATTTTTCTCAAGTGTCTGCTCAAACACCATTAAAGAAGACTTCCCTGCTCATCCTATATAAAAGAGCAAATGTCTGCCCCTGCAGCACTCCCTGTTCTTCTAACTCTACTTTGAAAAAAAATCCTTTTCTGGTCTGTCTCCTGCTATTAGAATGTCTCCAGTATGTAGAACTGTGCCGGGCACTTAATAGACCAACATAAATATTTTTTTTTTTTTAAGATTTTATTGGGGAAGGGGAACAGGACTTTATTCGGGAACAGTGTGTACTTCCAGGACTTTTTCCCAAGTCAAGTTTGTCCTTTCAATCCTAGTTGTGGAGGGTGCCATTCAGCTTTAAGTTGTCCTTTCAGTCTTAGTTGTGGAGGGTGCAGCTCAACTCCAGGTCCAGTTGCCATTTTCTAGTTGCAGGGGGCGCAGCCCACAATCCCTTGCGGGAGTCGAAACCAGCAACCTTGTGGTTGAGAGGACGCCCTGCAACCAACTGAGCCATCCGGGAGCTCAGCGGCAGCTCAGCTCAAGGTGCCGTGTTCAATTTTAGTTGCACGGGGCGCTGCCCACCATTCCTTGTGGGAGTCGAGGAATTGAACCGGCAAACTTGTGGTTGAGAGCCTGCTGGCCCATGTGGGAATCGAACCGGCAGCCTTCAGAGTTAGGAGCATGGAGCTCTAACCACCTGAGCCACTGGGCTGGCCCCGCATAAATATTTCTTGAATCACTGACTTGAAGATTGTATTTGAATTTTAAAGCAAAACCTTACAGATTCTTGTAGCTCCTCTCGTAGAAAAGTAGACCCATGTAGAGTAGATAAATTTCAGAAACTTCTTTATTTAAAATCGTCACCCAGATGTATACACTGATGTAGACAGACTCTGGTGTAATTGGTCAGCAAGCCTGACTGCACTTGTGTTTCAAATGGAATTGAGGAAATGATGTTAACATTTAAAAGTTGTGAAGTGTTACTTTGTTTCTATTGGTCTGAGTCTGGTTGCTGCCACACCTGCATGTCTGTGCAGGTGACAGATCTTTTCTGCCGTGCAGTTCCTGTGTATGCCTGCGGGCCATCCTGTGCCTCCTGAGATGGCTTTTTTACCTGCCAGGAAAAGTGCTGTGGTGGTTATTCACAATAGGCAAGAGAATATCCTAGATTGTCATTCGTTCTGTTTGAACTGTCCCTGGAAAGCTGAATAGAAAACTGAACTGTGGATTCTACGACTGTACAAATTACAGCAGGATTTCCCCCGCCCACTTGCCTTAAAGCAAAGTTACTTCTTTGAAAAGTGACCTAGAAGTGAACTTGTGGTGACATTTAAAATTCTACAAATTGAAAAAGGCAAATGGTACACTTTTGCATATATTGGAATTATTTATCTTTCAGTGTTTGCTTTAGGCAAGCGTGATGAGGACGAAAGAGCATTGGCTTTGAAGTCAGACAGCCTTGCGCAAGCTGCTCAGCCTCTCTGGGTCTCAGGTTTCTTCTGTTAAATGGGAATAATAACGCTGACCTCACAGAATTGCTCTGAGGCTTTGGTAAGATGACCGAGCTCAGTGCCTGGCACATGCATACTCTGTTTTGGGGAGAATTGTCATGTTGCTGTTTCACGTAGAAAACTATTCATCCTGTTACACAGAAGGACAAGTATTCATCCTGTTACACTGAGTGGGACTTCCCTGAACTAGTGAGCATTCTGTGGTCTTAGGTCTCCCATATTTGATAGAAATGTGTTGGGATCTGTTGTGCAGCCTACTGCAGAAAGAGGGGTTATCCCACAGCAAACGTTGGGGCAGTGGAACCAGGCCTTTTGCTGCAAGGCAGGCATTTCCCACTGCTTGCCAGTTCTCTCTCCTTGACCTGTCAGCTCCAACGACACACCAGCAATGTTCTTGGGACCCAGGGAAGGACTCATTTTTCACTTTCCAAGAATCCTTCCTTCCCATTCCCTGTCCTGAGTGGCTTTGCCCTCAGATGCAACTATCCCTTAGTGTATTATCTGTCAGATGTTTCTTATGCATGTCCCCTTTCTTCTGGTTGGAATTGTTCCCTAATTAGGACTGAGTTAATGAACAACAGAAGAACAATTTAAATTTCCTTTTTTTGTAAGAATAAGGCCATCCCTTTTTCTATTCTCTGGGAATAGTTTGCTTAAAACAGGAGTAGGGTGGGGGGGCCGGTCCAGTGGCTCAGGCGGTTGGAGCTCTGTGCTCCTAACGCTGAAGGCTGCCGGTTCGATTCCCATATGGGCCAGTGGGGTCTCAACCACAAGGTTGATGGTTCGACTCAAATCCCGCAAGGGATGGTGGGCTGCGCCCCCTGCAACTAACAACGGCAACTGGACCTGGAGCTGAACTGCACCCTCCACAACTAAGATTGAAAGGACAACAACTTGACTTGGAAAAAGTTCTGGAAGTACACAGTTCCCCAATAAAGTCCTGTTCCCCTTCTCCAATAAAATCTTTAACAAAACAAAACAAAACAAAACAGGAGTGGGGGTGGGGATGATAGAATGAGTGGATACAGAGGTGGTACAGAGGTTGTTGAAACAATATAATCTTTGGGACGAAAAATCTTGCAAAGGCAAGTTTGGTAGTTTGCCTTTCCTAGCTGCCTGCCCAGGCTTCTTCACTGGTGCTGATTAACGCCTGGCCATTAATCTATAGGTCTGGTAGAGCAGCTCTTCCTCCAGGAAAACACCTCTCCTGCTGTTCTAGCCAACTTTCATTACACAGACTAGATGTGCAGGCAGCCGATTAGGTCAAGGTTAATCTGCTCTGAACTTGGTCCTGGCTTCCTGCTGTCTGCCACCAGGTGTCAGCAGAGGCTGCCTGGGCCTCAGAGAGGTGGGGGCCGAGAGGGCTGAGAGTGGAGAGAGCTGAGCCGTTTGTCAGTGTTAGTGAGAAGGTCCGTCCACCTGTCAGGTCGGCCCTGCAGTCCTTTAGCTGAATGTCGAAACCTCCAGCCTGTAAATAGTATGGAATGTTATCCTCGTGTTTAAAAGTAATCATGTGGTTGCTACTGCCTAAAATTTTGATTTCCTTCAAAAGTCAATGCCTAATTATTTCAAAGCCAATATCTAACTTGAGCTACTTAAACCTCTACAATCTTACTTATTTTTAGCACAAATACCAATAATGTGTTAATGCTTCAGACAATGCTCCTGCTTATTTGTTGCAGGTTATTTTTTTAAAGCTAAGGATTGAAAGGTGGCAAGCAAGTTTTAATAGATCCTCTGTTAAAAGCTTCTAGATACACCGCATCATGGGTGACTTCCTTTGTTTGGCAGCTGGGAGATGCTGAAACAAATTCCTTTCCAACCAATGTATTAGATAGTACTCTCTGTTGGGTGGAAGGGCTTGGGAGCTATCCTTTTTCGTGTGTAAAGGGGAGCTTTAAAGCAGTGCCCAGAGCCGTGGAGCAGGCTGACTCCCCCCTCAGGGATGCGGGAATGATTTTACACGAGGTGGTGTCTCTCTTCTCTTCTGATGGCTGGATGTTCTCATATGTGATTAAACAATGCCATTAACTCTTTGAATAGTTTGCAGAAAACCCTGGGTTTGTTTCTAGGTTATTTTAAAAATTGCAAAGCATCACTTTATGGTAGTGAACAGAATGAAAAGCTGGTGTGCCATGAAAAGCACAGCTGCCTCTGTGGGTTCTCTTCACGGTTCAGCTCGAGTGTGGCTGGCAGAAGAAAACTGGGCCGAGGGCTGAGTTGGTGCTAGAAGCAGTGCCTGTGAGTGGGTCTCTTTATAGCTTTGGGGACTCTTGGTATCTAATTTCAGTCCCCAGTGCTGTCCGTGCCACTCAGCTTTTTAAAGCATACACCATAATTTGTAGACACTTCCAGACTGAGATGCTGAGGAGAGACTGGGTCAAGTTGAAGATGAAACCTGGAAGCTGGAAAGAGAAGGGGAGACCCCCTAAGATGGTCTATTTGAGGTAGGAGCTAGTCCAACCCCTCCCAGCTCTCCCTTTTCTAAATTCTTACAGTCCTGAGCTGAGTGGGACTTCCCTGAACTAGTGAGCATTCTGTGACCACAAATAGGGTCTCCCATATTTGATAGAAACGTGTTGGGGTCTGTTGTGCAAAGGTCCTGGTAACTGGCCTTCCTTCGGCTCTCCAGGTCGAAGGGACAGAGTAGTTTACTGAGACAGGAATTTGTATGTGGCTCTCTGTATTCTTCCCTCCTCTTATTCCAAGATAGGCGGGCTCTTTGTTGTCCTAGCCCAGGGTGCTTGAAAGGCTGAAAGCAGAAGCAGCTTGAAGACAAAGTCTTTCAGTCTTTACTGAAAGCCTTAGCTGGTCAGGCAGATTTTGCTAGATGGCTTGAGGTGGAGTGGAAAGTGTGGAGGGCTGGAGCTGGAGTGATTCTCCAAGGCAGGAGTGTATGGAGGCCTGTGGCTTCTACCACTGCAGTTATCTGTGTTCCAGGGAGGTGGCCTGACCTCAGAGGGAAATAGCTACCCCTAAGCATTGCCACTCCACTCAAGACCCCGGCCCCCACTCTGTGTGGGAGCCACCAGGTCGCTCAGCTTCTTGGGAACATATGGATTGAGACAACAGCCATCTCTGGGGAAGCCAGTGTGAACTGAAGACTAAAAAACTTTCCTGGAATACTTTGCCCCAGGACCTTTGCATAACCTTGAAGTAGAGGATAGGAGGCTCAGTAATGACTGAGATTGAATTTCAAGACAGATGGGGTTTGGAATCAGATTTAAGAAAATTAAGAAATATGAAATTTCTTTCACATGTGTTTGGAATCGCAAATTCATACACATCATACCAGGTTGGCCCAACCTAGTATTTAAGGAAGAACAATGTATGTAGCCTCTTGGTTTCAGTTACCAACCAAAAGGATAATTTAATAAAAGTGGAGAACAGAACGAATTTCTCCTGAATTATCAAAAGATAATTTTTTTTGAGAATTAAAAAAATATGTGTATTTTATTTTTACCAAATTGGAAAAGAATCCAGTGGTACCAAAAGACTTCTACTATAGTTTCTTAACCTAACTCCTTTCCTTAGTCTCAGGCTCCCAAAACAACTATTTTAAACTCTTTTAGCAGTTTCCTCTGCTATCTATCTAACTCCATATTTCATATATTATGCTTCTGTTGCTTTCCTAGTTTTGTCCATTTCAGAAAGAATCTATTGACTTCCTATTATGGTAGGTGAGGATTTAGCTCTTTCACAGTACTTTCACTGTTCTGCCCTTGTTTTCACACTGTTTTAACAGTTTTTAGTTTAGTCAACATTTAGTGTTTACATTGTTAATGATTGGGCCTTTTTTCTAAGGCGCTTAAAAATTATGCTTTTCCCCTTCACTTGTATGGTTGTCTGCATACATAAACATACTTGTACAGTTGTATATATACCCAAACGTACTTTTTCCCATCAGATTGGTCATAAGCCTTTTGTTAGTTTCCCCGCCCCCCCCAACTGTAGAAGCATATCAGACAGCCTCTGACCTCCCTTCTACCCTACCTACTTCCTAAGACCTCACCCCTGCTCCAGTAGGGGTGGGTTGCTTCTTAGATACGCTGTAAAAGTACTATAGTGGGGCTTCCTTTTCTTGCTTTCCTATATTCTTAGTTTCCTGAATCCTTTATCTTTTTCTTTCTTGTTTCACTCACTTGTGCTGTGACATAGACTCTAATAATTTCCTAAGAATAGGTGCATAGAAGGTACATGTTTTGAAATGTTTAAAAATGTCTGTTGTCTAAGACACTGTTGATGGGCATTCAACTCTATGTGGAAAACACCTTTGCTCAGAATTTTGAAGGCGTTGTCCCATTGCTTTTCAGCTTACAGGAAACTGTTGAGAAGGAGAGTCCCATTCTAATTTTTATTTGTGTGTGTGTGTAGACGGTTTTTCTTCCTCTAAAAGCTTTTAGGATATTCTCTTTATCCCAGATGTGCTAAAGTCTCACAATTATGTGCTTTGGTGAGAGTGTATTTTAAGTCTTTGTCTGGGTATCTGGGTAATCTGGAAACTCATGTCTAGTTTGGGGAGTTTTTCTTGTATAGGTTCTTCGATGATTTCTTTCTTCTCTGTTCTCTCTGGCATTTCTACTTGTCAGATATTGGGCTTCCTGGATTGTTCCTTTGATTTCTTATCTTCTGTCTTCTGGTTTTACAAAACAATGTAATAGTGAGACATTTTACCCCTCACAAGGTGATAGCCACCCTCCCCCAATCTACTACCCCTCTGACATCGTATGTAGCTGTTACAATTCCATTGATACCATTCCCTATGCTGACACTCAGCATTATTCAGCTTCAGCCTCAGGTGTACAGCGCAGTGGTCAGGCATCTACGCCGTCCATGAGGTGCTATCGCATTTTCAATTTTTGATTTTTAGTTTTCTATTTCTTTTTCTTATTTTATGGGTGTAATGTGTTCTCTTTTCTCTCTGAAAACGTTAGCTGTAGTTTTGTTTAAATACGTTATGCTGCTCCTCGCCTTGTCTCTGTTTCCTCTGGGTTCCTTTTCCGGTTGTTCCTTTGGTTTCTTTCTTACATGGCAGAGGTATTCCCCAAATAAGTGTCTGTCCACTTATGTTTAAGCTGAGGTACCCCAAATCTCCTTACAAGCACTCTGCTTGGGTGGGACTTGCCCTTCCACGGAGCTCCAGGTCCCAGAGTCCAGAGCATAAGTCTTCAATCCCTGCCTGGGAATGGCCTGAGGCTCCCAGGATTCAGGATGAATGAGACAGCCTCTGGCGGATCTCACTTTCTGTCAGCTCTTCAGGTGGAGCGTGCTCAGCTCGACTTTGGCAATTCCTGTTCTTCTATCTACTTTCCATCTTCAAAAATGGGATGGACGCTCTTGTCCCTGATGTCCTCTCTCCTGGTCTCTTTGTCTTCATGAGTTTATACCTAATACATCCCTCTTATTTTAGTGGGATTTCCAGCAGAGATGATAAAATGAAGATGGCTGAGTCTATTATGTTTAACTGGAAATCCTCCCTCCCTTCCTTCTAAACAGTTAAAGTACAATGTACATATAGTAAAATGCAAAGAGCTTAAGTGTATAGTTCCATGAGTTTTGACAAATGCATACATTATATTCCGTACATTACATCTGTATCTTTACGGAACCTGCCCGTCACCCCAGACATTTCCTTCATCCTCCTTTTCATTTCCCTTCCTGCCTCTCCATCATCCACAGCCACTGGTGTGATTTCTGTCACTGTAGGTGAGTTTTTGGGCCCTCACTTTTGAATGTTTGCAGGAAATGCATATATGGTCCAAATCACTCTTACAACTGAAGAACACCTCTGTTATTATAAGAAATTGGAATTTAAATGAGAGAAATGCCACTTTATTAAAACAAATCAAAACAAGCACAGTATTTTGTCTAAATCCAACTCTCTCTTCAGGAGTGTAGAGAGGTTTATTGCTTTCCAGAAAGGATTTTGAGGAAATCAGTTTCCTCCGTAACCAACAGAACTTCATATCACATGTTTATTTAAAAACTCTAGTCATCAAAAAAAGATTCCTAATGTCTCTGAACAGACATTATGTCCCCTATACGGATCTTCAAGGTCATACTCCCCTTTGTTCTTCTGAACAAAAACGGAGATTCTCTTTGTTTTCAAATATGTCTGACCTCTTATAAAAAAAAAATGTGATCAGTGAGGGGTGTAAATGTCTAATCATGTCGTGTTGTACCTGAAACTAATTTAAAATACACACACACACATAGAGAGAGAGACAGAGAGACAGAAACAGAGAGAGAACAGGGTGCCAAAAAAATGTATACACATTTTAAGAGAAGAAAAACCTATTAAAATTGTAATAATATATACGGATAACAAAAGATGAATACAAGTCACGTTTGACTTCTGCCATTACAAGAGGTGCTCAAAGTGGTTACCATCAGCGTCCAGACACTTCTGATTATGGCGAACTACTCTTAAGCAACGTTGACCAAAGTGTCCACTTGTATTCATTTTTTTGGCACCCCGGTGTATATATATATCCATCTTTCCAAATACAGTCTGAAGTGTGTGTACTTGTGGGCACAAGGCCCTCACAGCAGGGGTGGTGATGAGGCTGATGCAGAGGGGACCTGGGATACTGCCATGTTCAGAATCAGGGTGTGCTAATTGCCTGGCTTCTGGCTGGTGGTTGCTCCTTTCATGTAGACCTTTCCCAAACGACAAAAGTTAAAAATGCCAAGTCTGAGTATCTTTACCACTATAAGGTTCAGCAACCTCTGTGGGACAAGCTAGGCCATCAGAAGAGAGACCAAGTGAGTAAAATAGCACCTAGCATTTAGAGAGTGTGTACTAGGTTTGTTCACTTAGTTACCCGCCAGTAAGTGATGGAACAGGGGTTTCGAGCCTGCTCATAACCAGCTGTCACTCTATCACACAGGAGGGACTCAACGGGTAAAAGGGGGGTTCCTTGTGCTCACCTGGTGTACAAGAAAGAACTTTCCTAATTGTAGTTGAAATGAGTGATCCTTTTTTGCCTGTCACCACTTCCTGATACCTCTCAGATAAGGCAGCTCAGAATTCCTGGAGTTAATGTCTCACAGGAACGTCCTCCCCTTCTCTTCCCACGGTTACTGCCCTGGTTTGGGCCCTTGTTTTTCGTCTTGACCATTGAGACGCTTTCTCATCTGGTATCCTTACACATGACAGTCCTGCAGACTCTCTGTCTGTCATGCTTGCTGCCGGAATCTTTTAAAAATGCAAGTCTGACCACGTGCCTCCCTATTTAAAACCATTTGGTGGATCCCCTTTCCTTCAGGATGAGGTGCACACTCCAGAATGGCGGGTGGGAGGGGTGCGCTTCTTCTTGGTTTAACCTCAAGGCACATCTATCTCCAAACTCTGCCCTTGCTTTGTGATCTGGTACCCCCTCCACCTTCTCTGTCCCACTTCTGTCCCCACCTCCTCTTCTCTCTTCATGCGCCATGCTGCCACACACCTCAGTTTCTCATGCTGTTCTCTGCAATGCTCCACCTCCCTCTCCACCAGACTAGCATTCACCTTGGAAGACACTGCCAGGGATCGCCTCGTCTCCAAGATCTTTTTTGACCCACCCCTACTACCACCTCACAGCCAATAGACTCCACTATGCTCTCCCTTGGGTCCTCCCCAGGTCCTAGCCCGTCCATTAGCACTTATCATACCCATGGCCTTGATTTTTTTAATAGTGATCTTTCCCATAAGATGGGGATCAAGTCTTATTCACTGTTGTTGCTCCACTGCCTGGCACATATCAAGACTTAATAAATACAGATCTATTTATTTACATATGAATGAATGGATTCTCTTTCCCTATTGTATCATATACTCTTCTAAAAGTTACTGGGCTTTCTGGAACTTATAGTCACATACCAGCAATAATATTCAAATAACTCAGCTCTGCCAAAATTGCCTAACGAGATTATCCGTGCCTCATAGATAGAACCACAATTTCTGCTTTTTTTTTTTTTTAATTTTTATTGGGGAATATTGGGGAACAGTGTGTTTCTCCAGGGCCCATCAGCTCCAAGTCGTTGTCCTTCAATCTAGTTGTGGAGACGCAGCTCAGCTCCAAGTCCAGTCGCCGTTTTCAATCTTTAGTTGCAGGGAGTGCAGCCCACCATCCCATGTGGGAATCGAACCACCCTGTTGTTAAGAGCTCACACTCTAACCAACTGAGCCATCTGGCCGCCCCAATGTCTGCTTCTTTTATATTCTCTTTATGCCTCGACATGGTGGTGGATAAGCGCCACCAAATGTATTTGTTGATTTGAGTTGACTGGGTGTTGGGGGTGGGATACAGAGAAAATGTGGTCCCCATTCTTGAGGACCTGACATAAAAATGGGGAGACAGGATAGATCCTGTGCGGAAAGAGCCCCATTAAAACCAATTCCTGAGACTTTCCTCGAAAATCCCCCAAGATGCCTGCACATATCCCCAAAGAATTTCTTCTGAGTTGCGTGACCCTGATGAAGGTCTTCCTTTGCCATATGATTTGTTGTAGTAAAAGTAAGGAAAGAATTTCAAAGCAGTTAAGGTCACTTTGTACTGAGACTGTGGCACTTTATCATGTTAAGGAAAATGTCGGATGATAGTTATTCTGTCATTCTTTTCAAATGATTTTATGCACAGTAGATAATTTTATCATATGTGTTGTTTATATAGATGACATGGATTTAATTAAATGTTTTATTTTTAAGAACTTAGAACATGCAAACAAATGTGTATACCTTATTTAAGGAAACTGGAGAAGGAAATAACAAGAGTGCTGATGTTTAATGAGGATTGTGGTGGGCTTTTTGTATATCGATTCTCTTATCTGATCTCCACAACCCTGGCGGTGGATAGTATGCCCCCTCCTTACAGATGAGAAAACCAAAGCTCAGACATGTTCATTTGCCTGAGGTCTCTGCAGCCAGCATTGCAGTATGTAGGCTTGGAATTTTAGAGGTTTTCACAGCCTACAGATATTCAAATCTTAATTCATTTGCATGAAATTCTGGATTAAATCTTTTAGAAAACTGTCAGCTATAAGACTTTGTTGGCAAACACCTGTGGTATGTTTATTTCTTTTTATTTTTTAAATCTATGTACATGCATTTAAGTTTTAAATACGAAAAACAGTTGTTAGATTGCAAAAACAAAAAAGATGCAGAGTATATGAAATGAACACAAGCTGATGTACATCAGTATTTCCATGTAGGAACGGCATGAGGAAGCCTGGAACAGTATTTTAGGGTGCAGATAATTAGACGATAATACCTAAATAAAAATTACACCAATGCCAATGAGCCACTGAGGACTCTTCAGGGATTCTATGGGCTCATGACACAGTAGTTAAGAGCGGAAGCTCTGGGCCCATATGGACTCCAGGCAATTTACTTTGAGCCCCCCACTTTCCTCATCTGTAAAATTAGGCTAATGGTGTCTAATGCGTGGTGTGCAGTCAGGATTGAATTTCAGGATGTCTGTTCAGTGCTTACTACAGTGCTGTCCACAGTGTGACTCAGCAAGGGGTAGGTACCCTGTTTCCCTGAAAATAAGACCCAGCCGGACAATCAGCTCTAATGCGTCTTTTGGAGCAAAAATTAATATAAGACCCGGTATTAAATTATATTATTATATTATATTTTATTATATTATATTATATTATATTATATTATATTATATTATATTATATTATACCGGGTCTTATAGTAAAATGAGACGAGGTCATATATTAATTTTTGCTCCAAAAGATGCATTAGAGCTGATGGTCCGGCTAGGTCTTATTTTCGGGGAAAGACGGTAGCTCTTGTCATCCACTGGACGTGATGCTCCCTCACATTGGTGAGTGGGGTGCGTTCTCCTGAGTTCTGAAGATTGACAGGACGTGGAGAAACTCAAGCCGGGTGCTGGTTAATCATGGACGGCTTCTAGAAACCCAGTATTTGGAGGAAGAAAAAGACGTGGCTTAGAGGAGGAGTGAGCATGCCCTTTGAAACCGTTTTCATACCACGGTGAGGAAAGCCGATTCTACCAGGAAGCCCACCACACATGTCTGGGTTGTGCTACTGCAAATCCGTGGCCACGTCCTCACGCGGTCAAACAGGGTTTGTCTTCTGGACTGTCGGCGAAGTCTCAGTTTCCAAGATTCAGTCCGATTGCCGAAGCCCAATTTCTGATTTTTGGATTTGATAATATGGCCCCTAGAAGTGGGAAAAGCCTCCAGTCTCAGTCTTCAACATTGTGAAATAGAAATGGAGCACAGAGGAGAGACAGGAGAGAGAGGAACAGGCAGCAGGAGAGCAAGGACAGAGGGAGGAGAAAGTCAGACCAGCGGGAACCAGGGCTGCCCGCCCAGGAATATGGGAGAGAAGCTCGCTGCATTGGGGTCCGGCAAGCTCATTTTACACACACCAAAGAATGGCGGGATGCCGGCAGAGGCTGCTGAGTGCTAAACCCCGGGTACCCCCTTGCCCTCCCCTTGTCCATGCCACTCCTCGGTGCCACCACTGGCATCCAGCCTAAAGACTCGAGGGAGATGGTCCCCAGCATCTCTCAGGGGCCCTGGGCCTCCCACCAAGGACTCTGGGGAGAGACTTCCTGGTTTGGAGGGGACCCAGCAGGGTTGTGCTCAACTGCAAATGCCCCAGTCAGTTATTCCTGACAGTCACCTAAGGTGGCCGGCTTTCAGGGTTTCTCCTGCGCTCCTCCACGAAGACAGAACGTCAGAAGTGGACACTCTTTTGGAGACACTTAGCTGAGTTGTCCCAAGGGCAAGAATGTGGTTTCCCACGTCAGCCTTGAGGTTTTAAAGGAGCGAAATGAGTGTTTTGTGATTCTGGGCTTCATGCTTTCCCCCTATTCCCCATTTCATCACACACCTCTCAGCACTATGAAATTGGATTATTTTTTAATCTTCCCTTCCTACTTGTGTTGTTCTGGTATTGAAGTGATTATGCAGAACTGTGTGTTGATGTCTGTGTGGCACCTGCCCTCTGGGGATGGCGCTCTGCCTTCTCAACGGCACCCTTACTGCTCTCATGGAGGGGGGCTGGACCAAGGTGCTCACCCGGTCACTCATCAGGGCCCGCTGAGGGGACACGTCACAGGCACCTGTAACCCTGGCCGCACAGAACAGGAGGTTCGGACGCGCCAAGATCCCAAATCAATTGCCCACCCCTCTAGCCATCCATCTCAGATGAGTCTGGTGGTTAAAAGAATAAATACATGAAAATTAAGCCAGCAAAGCCTGTGAAATAGAGTAGAAGGCAAGTGGGCTGTAGGCTGTCCCCTGGAATCACCCACTGGGAAGTGCTGAGTCACCCTGAGACGAAGGACAGAGAGGAGGCTTGGTGAGTGACATTCCCTCCAGCAGCGCTTTGTACAATGAAAGTTCAATTCAAAGAGCAAACAGATTCTCTGCGTTGGCGCCAACCTATCAGTGTAGGATATTTCACTCTCAACTCAGGGATGTCTGTGATAAATAGATCAACACGGGGATGCCTGGTTTAATTTTTCATTTAGATGTGCTCTTAGGGACACCTCTCACTTTCCGAACTGTTTACAACTTCGTGGCCTTTCTGGAACTTTCCAGAGCATGTAAAGCTGACTGCTAGTGAGCTTGGGGATGATTTCAGGTGGTCACACAGTGAGAAAGTTACTCTTGTTCCACTTTTCTCCCAGGTCTTCTGGCTGAGTGAAGGAGGAGGCCTCTGTTTGGTGTTGGTATGTCCTTAAGATCTCCTTAGCCTCAGGCCCTCCTCTCTGTTTTCCGTTTTTAAAGGGAGACCAGGGCCACTCTAACTAAGCATTTTAGCAGGTAAATATCTAGCTGGAATTTAATGACGCCATTTTGTTTTTATCTATTCTAAGGTTTTATTTGTTTTAAGATTTTATGGCAAGTAATTCTGGTTTTCCCTTTACATTACAGGTGATGCTTAGCAAACACGTGTGTAGCACTTACTCTGTGCAAGGCCTGTTTCAAACACTTTACACAGAGAAACTCCTCTGATTCTTATAACCGAGTAGTAAGCTTCTGTGACAAAAACTATAATCACTCTCCCTTATGGATGAGGAAAGTAGGGCATGAAGGGGTTAAACCGGGTTAGGAAGTGGGGGAATCAGTTCTGAAACCCTGGCAGCTTCGCTCTGGACTTTGTGTTTTTAATCTGTGTGTCATGCGGCCTCTCCACAAGGAACACTTTAAAAATTAATCAATTCAAGGAAAACAGTGAGCTGATTTGAAAAAAACAACAACATTGAGCTGATTTGCAAAAAACAACAACATTGATATAAAGTAAGTTTCATGTGCTCTTTGGAAATGGCAGAAATTGTGACGGTGAACTGAAGTGAGTGTGTCGCGGCGACCCCAGCCTACAGAATGAAAAGGGGCTTGCTGACGAAGCACTCGGCCTTGAACACAGAATTCTCCACCCAAAGGATCCCTGGAGCTTCAGATAAAACCTGCATGTGGATTCTATAATTGAGACACCTTCCAGGAGCACATGTATTTATAATCACGTGTCCATGTGTCTACAGTGCACACACACACACACGCACACACGCACACACAGCGGCTTTGAGCCCGTAGGTACCAGGAATCGAGCCACACAGCATTATCATTACCATGCATTATCTTCTTGAACATGTATTATCTCTTTGAATCGTCACAACTTATCTACCATGTAGATGAGTCCATACTTATCTACATAGTAACAAAATCCCCACTCCTGGATGCAGAAGCTGAGCCCAGGATAAGCTGTGGAATTGTCCGGGGCCCCTCTGCTGACGCTGAGCGGGGCAGGGCTGTGCTGGGAGGTGAGCCTAGGCGGCTCCTGAGCCCAAGCAAGTTTTTGACCACTGCATCACACTGTTGGGGATGTGTCATTGTTGTTATTGGGGTGGCCTTCATTAATAAGATCATATGTTTCAAGTGTGCAATTCTATATACATCATCTGTATATTGCATTGTGTGCTCACCGCCCAAAGTCTAGTCTCCATATATTTGACCCCCTTTATTTTACCCTCCTCAACCTCCCTACACCCCCCTTCCCCTCTGGAAACCACCATACTCTTCTCTGTATCTATGAGTTTTTGTTTGTTTGTTGCTTTTTTTATATCCCACATATGAGTGAAATCATTTGGTTCTTGTTCTTTTCCATCTCACTTATTTTGCTTAGCGTGATACTCTTAAGATTCATCCATGTTGTGTCAAATGGCAGTATTTCATCCTTTTTATGACTGAGTAATATTCCATTGTACATATGTACCACATCTTCTTTATCCAATCATCTATTGAAGGACACTTAGGTTGTTTCCATGTCTTAGCTATCATGAATAATGCTGCATTGAACATAGGGGTACATATATCTTTATGAATAAATGTCTTGAAATTTTTGCATTCCTTTATCCTAACAATGAAATTTCAGAAAAAGAAATTAAGAAAAAACAATTCCATTTGTGATTGCAACAAAGAGAATAAAGTGCCTAGGAATAAACTTAAAGGATGTGAAACACCTATACACTGAAGAGTACGAGACATTATTGAAAGACATTGAAGACACAAAGAAATAGAAAGATATTCTGTGTTTGTGGATTAAAAGAATCAACATAGTTAAAATGGCCATATACCTAAAGCAATATACAGATTTAATGCAATCCCCATCAAAAAATCTCAATGGCATTTTTAAAAGAAATAGAACAAAAAAATTATCAAAAGTGGTATCATACAGCTTATTGTTTTTCTGCTATTCACTCTTCTCACTCCACATTATGTTTCTAAGTTTCACTGAAGCAATAGGTTTATCTTCATTGCTGAATGATAAATAGGCCATCATTTGAATAGTACAATTTATTCATGCATTCCCTTGTCAGTGGGATTTGGGTTGCTTCCAGTTTGGGCAATTATGTACAATACTGCTAAGAACCTTCTTTTAAAAAATGTAGTTGGTAATTACACACACACACACACACACACACACACACGTATATATAGCATAAAACAAAATGAAAAGTTACATAATTAGAAAGTGAACACCTTTAAACACCATCATCAGAAGAAGACTGACTGACCCTGTTGCCATGCTTGCTCCCTTTCCCAAACACAAGCCCGCATTCCTCCAGCCCGACGTTTGTGCTTATCACCTCTTTACTTATCTTTGCTGTAGTGTTACCCATTCCTAAATACTACAATTAGCTTTGCCAGTTTCTTCTTTTCTTTTTTTTAAATGTCTTTAAGATCTCTTTTAATCTGTAACTCCCATTCCATCTCCCCACCTTCCTCTTGCCAACTGGAAATATTCGGCAATGGTTTTCATCTGTGTGTTTCTCTGGCATGCTTTGTTGTCTGCAGGGGTGTTATTCTCCTTATTTTTCTTTGAATAATGGTAAGGGTTTGACTTCAATCCTTTTCTGTAACTTATGTTTACATAATAATAAATTTCCCAAACTTTCAGAAAGGAGGTATAATTTCAGAGTTGTTCTCATTTCACAACTTTAGAACGCCCTCTCCTGTTGTTTTTGTTAACTCTTCAGTTGGGATCTGTCCTCATGGGAGCTTGGCCTGTCAGTTCAGAGTTTCTTTGCCCGGTCTTTGCTGGCCCCTGCAGATGCCGCCCCTGTCCTCGCCCTCTAAGGGCGTATCAGCTCCCTCCTTGCATCAGTGCCCTTCTCCCATTGGCCTGCTGGCTTTACTCTGACTGCTTGTTGGCCCTTTAAGGTTCCTAGATCTGTCAGGT
Organism: Rhinolophus ferrumequinum; assembly: GCF_004115265.2. NCBI lineage: Eukaryota > Metazoa > Chordata > Mammalia > Chiroptera > Rhinolophidae > Rhinolophus > Rhinolophus ferrumequinum. Next base: position 90,342,621 of record NC_046291.1, on the reverse strand, counting down.
AACCTTTGCTTCCTTCTTCGTCCGCAGACACAGCTGCTGTGTCCTGTACTGTGTGTCTCCACCCACTCATGTTTTAAGGTTTGTGAGATCCGCGTCATCTAGTTTGTCCTAGTTGTTGCCCATGGGTTTTAGTTTTGCAATCCTGGCTGCTCTGTGTATCTTTATGGGGGATTTAGAGAAATTAAACAGTTGTGCTACCTCCCAAAGTCTCTATGAATATTTTGATATACGTTTACTGTTGCACACCTACAAGAACTTTTCCAATATACCTAGGGAAGAAATTAACAGGCTCTTAGGACAAATGTTGGACATTACAAGATAGCACTCAATTGTTTTCTAAAGTGGTCACATCAATTTATGCTATAGTTGGCAGAATATGAAAGTCCATTGATCCAATACTTGCCAATACTTGGTATTGTCAGACTTTTTTTTTCCAACTTCAGTTTCCATACAATATTATATTAGTTTCTAGGTGTACACCATAGTAATTAGACATTTATATAACTTACAAGGTGATCACCCCAGTAAGTCGAGTACTTATCTGACATCATACATAGCTATTACAATATTATTGACTATTTCCTTGTGCTATACTTTATATCCCCATGACTATTTTGTAACTACCAATTGGTACTTCTTAATCTCTTCCATTTTTCACCCATCCCCACAAAACCCCTGCCATCTGGCAACCCTCAGAATGTTCTCTGTATTTATGAGTTTCCTTCTGTTTTGTTTATTTATCTTGTTCTTTAGATCCCACATATAAGTGAAATTATATGGCATTTGTCTTTCTCTATCTGACTTACTCCGCTCAGCATAATACCCTCTAGGTCCATCCATGTTATTGCAGATGGCAAGATTTAATTTTTTTATGACTGAGTAATATTCCATTGTATATATGTACCACCTCTGTATCCATTCATCCATCGATGGACACCCTGGCTGCCTCCACATCTTGGCCATTGTGAACAATGCTGCAATAAACATATGGATGCACACGTCCCCTCAAAGTAGTGTTTTGGGTTTCTTCAAATAAATATCCAGAAGTGGGATTACTGGGTCCTTCTTCGTCTCTTGTAGCCTTTGTTTTAAAGCCTATGATATCTGGTATAAGTATTGCAACCCCAGCTTTTCGTTTGTTTGTTTCCATTTTCATGAAATACCTTTTCCATCCTTTTACTTTCAGTCTGCGTATGTCTTTTGATGTGGAGTGAGTATCTTGTAGGCAGCATATGTAAGATCTTCTTTTTTTATCCACTCAGTCTTTTAATCCACTAAAATTTAAAGTAATTGTTAATAGGTAATGTCGTTATTGCCATTTTATTATTAATGTGTTTGATTTTCTTCTTAAAGAAGTCCCTTTAATATATCTTGTAATAATGATTTGGTGGTGATGAACTTCTTTAGGTTTTTCTTGTCTGGGAAACTCTTTATCTGTCCTTCAATTATAAATGATAGTTTTGCTGGGTAGAGTAGTCTTAGTTATAGGTCCTTGCTATTCATCACTTTGAATATTTTGTGCCAATCCCTTCTGGCCTGCAAAGTTTCTGTTGAGAAATCAGCTTACAGTTTTATGGGAGTGCCTTCGTAGGTAACTAACTGCTTTCTTTTTCTGCTTCTAAGATTCTTTGTTTTTAACCTTTGGCATTTTAAATATTGTGTGTCTTGGTCTGGGTCTATTCGAGTTCATTTTGTTTGGGACTCTCTGTGCTTCCTGGGCTTGTATGTCTATTTCTTTACCAGGTTAGGGAAGTTTTCCATCATGATTTTTTAAAAATCAGTTTTCAATTCCTTGTTCTCTCTCTTCTCCTTCTGGTACAGCTATGATGTGAATATTAGTATGCTTGATGTTGTCCCAGAAGCCCCTTAAACTATCCTCAATTTTTTGGGGGGAATTCTTTTTTCTTTTGACTATTTTGATTGGGTGTTTTCTGCTATCTTATCTTCTAAATCGCTGATTCGACCTGCTTCATTTAATCTGCTATTGATTCCCTCTAATGTATTCTTCATTTCAGTCATTTCTGACCTGCTCTTTTTTATGCTTTCTATCTCCATTATTATGTTTCCTACCTCTTTGTTGAAATTCTCACTGAAATCATTAAGGATCCTTATAACCAGTGTTTTGAACTCTGCTTCTGATAGATTGCACATCTTTATTTTGTTTAGTTCTCTTTCTGGAGCTTTGTTCTGTTTTTTCATTTGAGACATGTTTCTTTGTGTTTCCATTTCGGCTGCCTCCTTGTGTTTGCTTCTATGTATTAGATAGAGCAGCTGTGTCTCTAGAAGAGTGGCCTTCTTTAATAGGTATGCTCTGGGGCTCAGTGGCTCAGTCTCCCGATCATCTCACCCCAGTGCTCCAGATGTGTCCTTTGTGTGGGTTGTGTGTACCCTCCTGTTGTAGTTGAGCCTTGGTTGCTATTTGCACATCAGTGGGAGGGAATGACCCTCAAACTAATTGGTTGTGCGGACTGGCTGTAACTACAGTGGAGGAATTGTTATGTGGGAGCTGACCCTATGGAGCAGGATTCACTTTAGCAGGGCTCTGGTTCTTGCCCAGTCTGCCCTTTGGGTGTGTTGTTTTGGAGGCAGCTGGTGGTGCTCCAGGTAAGTCCAAGCCAGCCACACAGTGTGTGGGCCCTGGAACCTCCTGGGAAGGACCCCACTGCAGGCCAAGTTCAGCCACAGCCTGCACTCTACCTGGGGCCACGTAGAATGAGCCACAACACAATCTGCACATGGTTGTCACCTGCACTGGGTTTGGAGGTGCCCGGGAGAAGCTAAGCTGTGGACTGAGGCTGGCTGGTGCTAGTGCCAGGGTTGGAACTGTTTAGCAAGAGGTACGGGGCATGCTGAGGCCAGATGCTGCTTCTTTGGCATTTGTGACTCTTTGAGAGATTTTTAGGAAAGTCCATAGCATGAGCCAAGACAGGCCATTTGTGTGAAAAAGTTACTGGAAGTGGCTTGGGTATGCCCAAAATTTGGGTGGGGTGGGGTCTCAGGGAATCACCAGGGTAGGGAGAATGTGTTAACCAGGTTGATGGAGACTCAGGTATGGCACTCATCTAAGTCTGCACACTGGGATGGGGGAGGACTCAACAAAAGAACAATGACTTCTGCCAGCACTTCTGTCTGGGAGAAAGCTGCCCCTCCAGCCCTGACTCTGAAGCCAGGCATGCCCTTTCCTCCCCGTATGTCCCTGGCACCTTTAGAGCTGCTGTCCCAGTGATGGAGCTCAGAGTGAGTCCATCAGTGAGTAAGTCTGTGCATGGGCCCTTTAAGAGGAGCATCTGGGACTCCAGCCACCCTCGTCTCACTCAGCCACAATCTCTGGTGGTTTTCACAGCCAGAAGTTGTGGGGCTTTTCTCTTTGGCACTGGAACCCTGGGCAGGGGAGCCTGGTGTGGGACTGGGACCCCTTGCTCCTTCAGGGGGCCCTCTGCAGCCAAGGTACTCCTCCCGATTTTTTTTTTATTGGGGAAGGGGAACAGGACTTTATTGGGGAACAGTGTGTACTTCCAGGACTGTTTCCAAAGTCAAGTTGTTGTCTTTTCAATCTTAGTTGTGGAGGGCACAGCTCAGCTCCAGGTCCAGTTGCCATTGCTAGTTGCAATGGGGCACAGCCCACCATCCCTTGCGGGAGTTGAACCGGCAACCTTGTGGTTGAGAGCCCACTGGCCCATGTGGGAATCGAACCGGCTGCCTTTGGAGTTAGGAGCATGGAGCTCCAACCGCCTGAGCCACCGAGCCAGCCCCTATAATAAGTTTTAAAATTGTGAAGTGTGAGTCCTACAACTTTGTTCTTTTCCAAAATCATTTTGGCTGCTCTGTGTTCTTCGCATTTCCATATGAATTTTAGGATCTGCTTGTCAATTTCTGGGGAAGAAAAAAGCCAGATGGAATTTTGATAGAAATTGCATTGAATCTGTAGATCAATTTGTGGACTATTTTCATGTTAATTTAATATGAAGTCTTCCAATCCATGAAGATAGGTGTCTTTCTGTTTGCTTAGATCTTTATTTTCTTTCAATGATATTTTATAGTTTTCAGTGTGCTTACTTACACCTTTTTGTTAAATTTATTCTTAAGTATTTTAGCCTTTTTGATGGTATAATTAATGGAATTATTTTCTCAATTTTATTTTTGTATTGTTCATTGCTAGGACATAGAAGTACAATTGATTTTTGTACATTAATCTTGTATCCTGTAATCTTATTGAACTAATTTCTTAGCTGTAATGTTGTAGTGGATTCCTTAAGATTTTCTATATACAGCATCATGTCATGTGTAAACAGAGATACTTTTACTTCTTCCTTTCCAATCTGGATGCCTCTTATTTCTTTTCTTGCCTAATTGTGCTGGATAGAAGCCCAGTACAATGTTGGTGAGAGTGGCCTTTCTTGTCTTCCTCCTCATCTTAGGAGAGAGGTACCCAGTCTTTCATCATTAATTATGATGTTAGGTATGGGTTTTTCATAGATGCCCTTTATCAGGTTGAGGAAGTTCCCTTCTATTTCTAATTTGTTGTGTGTTTTTATCATGAAATGGTGTTGAGTTTTGTCATGTGCTTTTCTTTTTTTTTTTTTTTTTACATTAAGTGAGATAATTATGTGATTTTTGTCCTTCACTCTATGAATATATTACATTGATTTTTCCACTTGGCTGTGCTGTATAACATTTTCATGTTATATTTTTCAATGAAAATTGAAAATAGATTCAATTTTCTAGTATTGTATTGAGGAATTTTTGTGTCTATATTCATAAAGGACTTTGGTCTATAGTTTTCTTTTCTTGTGCTGTCTTTGTCTGGTTTTGGTATCAGGGTGATACTGGCTTCATAGAATGAATTGGGAAGTATCTCAGTTCACTAGGACTGTCATAACAAAATAGTATGAACTGGGTGGCTTAAACAATAGATATTTATTGTCTCAGAATTCTGGAGACTAGAAGTCCAAAATCAAGCTGACAGCAGGGTTAGCTCCTTCTGAGAGCTGTGAGAGAAAGATTTACTCCAGGTCTCTCTTCTTGACTTATAAAGGACCATCTTTTCCCTATATCTTTTGACATAATCTTCTTTCTATGTTTATCTCTATGTCCAAATTTCCCCCTTTTATAAAGACATATTGGATTAACCCCCCCTTTTCCCCCAATGAATTCACATTTACTTGTTATCTCTGTAAAGACCCTATCTCCAAATAAAGTCACATTCTGAGCTACTGGGAATGAGCACTTCAACATACGAATTTTGGGGGAATACAATTCAACCCATAACAGGAAGTGTTACCATATTTTCTATACCTTGGAAGAGTTTGGGAAGGATTATTAATTTTTCTTTGAACATTGGGTAGAATCCACCAGTGAAGATTCCTTCTCTGGGGCTTTTCTTTGTAGGAAGTTTTTTGATCACTAATTCAATCCTTTTACTTGTTATAAGTCTGTTCGGATTTTATGTTTTTTACTTTTTATAGATCTGTTCAGATTTTCTATTTTTTTCTTGACTGGGTGTCAGTAGTTTGTGACTTTCTAGGAATTTATCCTGGAAGGCTGTCTAATTTGTTGGCATATAATTGCTCATGGTATTTCCTTAAAATCCTTTTTATTTCTATAAGGTTGGTAGTAATCTCCCTGCTTTCATCTATGAGTTTTATAATTAAAGGCTTCCCTGTCTTTTTATTTTATTTTTTTCAGTCAGTCTAGGTTTGTCAATTTTGTTGATCTGTTCTTTTGGTTTTGTTGATTCTCTTTATTGTTTTCCTATTCTTTATTTCATTTATTTCCACTGTATTCTTTATTAGTTTCTTCCTTCTGCTTTCTTGGGATTCAGTTTGCTTGTGATTTCCTAGTTTCTTAAAGTTATTGATTTGAGATCTTTATATATATATGTATGTATTGACAGCTCTAATTTTTCTCTAACTACCACGTTAGCTGTATCCTTTAAGCTTTAGTATGGTGTGTTTTTGTCTTCATTTATGTCAAAATATTTTTAAATTTCTGTTATTTCTTCTTTGACCCATTGGTATGTTGTTTAGTTTCCACATATTTGTGAATTTCCAAATTTTATTTCTAATTTTATTTCACTGTGGTTGGAGAACGTACTTAGTATAGTTCAATATTTAAAATAATTTTTTAAATTTTGAATCCTCACATTAATTTCATTTTTTTAATTTATTTTTTTATTGTTAGTTTCAGGTGTATGAAACAACACAATGATTACACACTTACACCCCTCACAAAGTGATAACCCCAGCAAGTCTACTACCCCTCTGACATCATACATAGCTATTACAATACCATTGACTATATTCCCTGTGCTGTAGTTTACATCCTGTGACTATATACACGTATATATTAGTTATAGTTGACATTCAATATTATTTTATATTAGTTTCAGGTATACAGCACAGTGGTTAAGCATTCATATAACTTATGAAGTGATCCCCTGATAAGTCTAGTACCCAGCTGACACCATACATAGTCTTTACAACATTATTGACTATATTCCTCATACTGTATTTCACATCCCTGTGACTATTTTGTGACTACCAATTTGTACTTCCTAATCCCTTCACCTTTGTCACTCATCTCCCCAAACCCCCTCTCATCTAGCAACCATCATTTTGTTCTCTGTATCTATGAGTCTATTTCTGTTTTGTTTGCTCATTTATTCTGTCCTTTAGATTCCACATATAAGTGAGATCATATGGTATTTGTCTTTCTCAGTCTGACTTATTTCACTTAGCATTATATTCTCTAGGTCCATCCACGTTATTGCAAATGGTTAAGATTTCATTCTTTTTTATGGCAGAGTAATACTCCATTGTATAAATGTAACACAATTTCTTTATCCAATTGTCTATTGATAGGCATTTTGGTATTTCCATATGTTCGCTATTGTAAATAGCACTGTAGTAAACGTAGGGTTGCATATATCTTTTCGAATTAGTGTTTTGGAGTTTTGGGGATAAATACCCAGGAGTGGAATTACTGGGTCACAGGTAGTTCTATTTTTATTTTTTTGAGGAACCTCCATATTGTTTTCCAGGGGCTGTACCAATTTGTAATCAGACCAACTATGCACAAGGGTTCCCTTTTCTCCACATCCTTGTCAATACTTGTTTATTGATTTATTGATGATAGTCATTCTGACAGGAGTGAGGTCGTATCTCACTGTGGTTTTAATTTGCATTTCTCTGATGATTAGTGACACTGAGCATCTTTTCATATGTCTACTGACCATCTGTGTGTCCTCTTTGAAGAAGTGTGTATTCAAGTCCTCTGCCTATTTTTAAATTGGATTTTTCTTTCTTTTTTTTGGTGTGTGTTGAGTTGTGTGAGTTTTTTATAAATTTCATATATTAACCCCTTATCATATATATCATTGGCAAATATCTTTTTCCCATTCAGTAGGATGTCTTTTCATTTTGTTGATAGTTTCTTTTTCTGTGAAAAAAACCTTTTCAGTTTGATGTGGTCCCATTTGTTTATTTTTTCTTTTGTTTCCCTTGCCCAAGGAGATAAAATTATTACTGAAGGTAACATCTGAGAGTTTACTTCCTATATTTTCTACTAGGAGTTTTATGGCTTCAGGTCTTACATTTAAGTCTTTAATCCATTTTGAGTTTATTCTTGTATATGGTGTAAGAAGGTGGTCCAGTTTCATTTTTTTGCATGTATCTGTCCAGGTTTCCCAGCACCATTTATTGAAAAGACTATCTTTACCCTAATATAAATCAGTATTTTAAAATTTATTGTAACTTGTTTTATAGCCTAATGTATGGACTATCCTGGAGAATGTTCCATGTGTACTTGAGGAGAATGTGTATTCTGCTGTTGTTGGATGGAGTGTTCTATAGATATGTGTTAAGCATAGTTGCTATACAGCATTGCTCAAATCTTCTATTTCCTCATTGATCTTTTGTCAAGTTTGTCTATTTATCATTGAAAATGGGTTATTGAAGTCTCCGACTATTCTTATTGAATTGGCTATTTCTCCCTTCAAATCTGACAGTTTTTACTTCATATATTTTGGGGGTCTGTTGTTAGGTACATATATGTTTATAACTGTTATGTATTCTTGATAGGCTAGTCCTTTTACTGTTATAAAGTGTTCTTCTTTGTCTCTAGTAACAAATTTTGTGTTGAAGACTATTTACTTTTTATTATATAGCCATTCCAGTTCTCTTTTGGTTATTCCTTGCATAGTATATCTTTTCCCATCCTTTTATCTTAAACCTGTTTGTGACTTTGAATCTCAAGTGTGTCTCTTGCAGCCAATAAATAGTTGGGTCATTAAAAAAGAATCCATTCTGCCAATCTCTGCCTTTTAGTTGGAGTGGTAAATCTTTTTACATTTAATGTAGTTACTTATAAGGTAGGATTCATGTGTGCTATCTTGCTATTTGTTTCTTTTTTGTTCCTCATTTTCTCCATTACTTTCTTTTAATATAACTTTCTTTGGGCTGGCCCGGTGGCTCAGGTGGTTAGAGAGCCACCATGCTCTTAATGCCAGTGTTGCCAGTTTGATTCCAACATGGGCCAGTGAGCTGCGCCCTCTACAGCTAAGGTTGTGAACAACAGCCAGAGGTCTGCATGTGCTGCCGTGGGCTGCCATATGCTGCCAGGAGTGGCAGGTGGCCAGTGTAAAAATGACGTCTTTATACACTGTGTGCCTCTGAACCAGATATATAATTGTTGCTTTATGTGTTATCTTTTAAATCAGATGAAAGAAGGAGCTACAAATAAAAAATACACTTATATGTTTAATATTTATCTCTGTAGTTACCTTTACCGGTGTTATTTCTTCATGTGAATTTGAGTTACTGCCTAGTGTCCTTTTAATTCAGCCTGAAGAACTCCCTTTAGTGTATCTTGTATGGCAAGTCTGCTAGTGATTAATTACCTTAGTTTTTGTTTACCTGTGAATCTCTTCATTTTTCCTTCATTTTTAGACATATTTATAATGGGTTTTTGAAGTTTTTCCTGTGAAATCTGCCTTCTGGTCATTTCCACGGGCAGTTTCTGTTGCCCTGTTTTGTTTTGCATTGTGTATAGGTTATATTTTCCTGTTTCTCACAGGCCTCATAATTTTTTTTTTTGGAAATTTTTCTTGCATGCCTAATGTTTATTGGAAAATGGACATTTTAGATAATATATTGTAATAACTCTGGATTCTGGTCCTCCTCTCCTCCTCATTTGTTATTTTTACTTGTTTGTGTTTTAGTAACTGGCTGGGTTATTTTAGTGTCTGTCCCCTCCCTCCCATACAGTGTTAAGCCTCTGATGTTACTCTTTTTGTTTGTGCCCAGTCACCTTGGGATGACAGTCCTATTGGTAGGGGTCCCTTTCCTTCCTTCCCAGGCCACAGGCAGCTCTTAAACTCCACTAATTGCTAGCTGATTGCTCTATTGTTTCCAATAACCCCGTGGTGCATAAATAGTTCTACAAACTAACCCAATCAAAGTGTGGCTTCTTTGAAGGGATAGTTTCTGAGGTCGGTGTTTGATATTTGTTCTGACCCCAAGACAGTTTGGGATCATTTTCCTTCAATCTGAAGTATACTTTCTCGAACTTCTTTAGATAAGAACTGTTGGGAAACTGTCTAAATTCTTATATGTCTGAAACATCCTTATCTTGCCTTCTTTCTTGAAAATTGCTGGATTTACAATTCTATGTTGACAGTTCTTCTCTGCATTTTCAAGTTATTAGATCACTATTTTTTGATTTCCGCTGATACTGTTAAGAAGTCTGTTATAATTTCACAATTGTAAATGATCTGTCATTTCTCTCTGGCTGCTTTTAAGAGCTTCTTAGTTGGTCTAAGTGTGGTTTTATTTTTTAAATTTGTTTTCTTGCCTGGTGATACGCATTGTACTTTCCATTGTTTTGGATCCCAGACTTTCATTACTTTTGGAAAATCCTCAGTCTTTCTCTGTAAATGTTGCCTCTCCACCACTTTTTGCTTTCGGGAACTCCAGTTATTTGTATGTTAGGCATTTTTATTTTAACCTCTCTTTCATAGTTTCTATCCATTTGACTTATTTATTTATTTTTTTGCACTCGGGTTAATTTTTTCAGCTCCATTTTAGAATTCACTGCTTTTCTCCAATCTTCTGTTATACCCATCAAATTACATTTGCTTTCAACAATTTTTCATTTCTGAAGGTTCCGTTTTTCATCATGCTTGGTCTTCTCATAGTGTCTTATTGCTTACTTATTTTTATTACTCTATTTTTTGATTCTTTCTATATTTAGTGTATCATTTTATATTTGATAATTCTATTCTTTGAAGTCCTTGGGCTTGTGTTTCTGCTGATTCTCAGCTATGGTTTATTATCTTCAATATTGTGCTCCTACTTGGTTGATCTGAACTGAGGTTGTTTTTCTCCAGAAAGGACTTGAATTTGCTTCTGCCAGGAGCCAAGGAGGGCTTTGTTTTATTTGTGTGTGTTTGTGTGTGTGTGTGTTCCCATTTATTTTCTGCCCTGGTAATTTCTTACCTTCTGAGAGTTCAGCATTAAAAAGTATATCTTTTGTCCAGGAACTAGATGCTTTGTTATCAGAAAGACTTCAAGAAGTGAAAGCCATAATGAATTCTCTGGTTGGGGAAAAGTTTCAACTGTTGGGTAAAATTAGATTTTCAAGAGTAGGCTCTGTGTTTGATGGAAATTATAGAAATAAACTAGGTTTCTGGTCCAATCAGTGAAATCAACACTTAAACAAAAAGTTGATTATTCATCTTATGGGAGGATTGGCAGTGGAGGCTTTTTGGTTGCTAAGTGCATCAAATGTTCCATTTGGGACTGTTCATTTCTGAGCAGAAAAAACACAAGTGAAGCCAAAGCATTTTGAGTACTATTAGAGATCAAACTGAACTAAGATAAACTATCTAGAGTTATTACAGAAATTGGTGAGGGAAAATAAATCTCACTGAACAAAAACTCCACTGTGCATACTTCCTAGGAAACAGAATTAGTATGTTTCACTTTAGACAAAAGAAATGTTGTTAAACAAGAGTGAGGTTTTGTTTGTTTTTTGGCTAATCCTACCATATTTCTCTGGTCAGCTTCTATTTCACTTTCTCCAACAATTATATTTAACCTTTTCCTCCATCTTCAACTCTCGGAGGCAAACCTTTTTCCTTCCCTGTCACTGTCAGCAGATGGCATTAAGTATTGTTTTACAAAGGATGTAGACAATTACCGGAAGAGAACGTGCACACCTCTCACATCACCAAAGCCTAGTCGTCCCCTCACGGGCACTTACCCTTTTCTCCTAATTTTAAAAGACAAGCTGCCCCCTCTCCTTGCTAAAGCCACCTGTACTGATTCTTCCCATCCCCCTCTCTCATCTTCAACCATTCCTGTCCATCTTGTTCTTTTCCAAAAACATTTAAATCATATTCACGCAATGAAAAAAATAACCAACCTGCTTTGTACCCCCCTATTGCTCTCCAGATACCAACCCTCTCTCTTCCCTACTTCACAGCCAAATCTCAAGTTACTCAGAATTAGTCTCCATTTCCTCACTTCTCACTCATTCCCATTCTTGATTGTACCCCCAACACTGTTGAAATTCTCCAGTTTCTATATTCCCAAATACAGTGGACATTTGTCTTTGCCCTATTTGACTTCTCCACAGTATTATTCAGCAGTTTCAAACACAGTGCCTGCATATTCTCATTCTCTCTCTCTCTCTCTCTCTCACTCACTCTCACTCACACACACACACACACACACACACACACACTTTAGCCGTTCTTTTAAAATGTCACTTATAAATAGGGTCAATGATATTTAGTTGAATATCATTGTATTTCTCTTAAAACCAACTCATTTAGTGTAAAATTATTACCTATAATAATTGCCAGTCATTTTTAGTACTATATATATTTTAGTGTGAATTACTTTATTCTACTTTATATTTCAACAAAGACCTTAAATTGATTTTTTTAAAACTATACATATAGGTAGGTTATATTATTTCTGAATTTCATTTTAGATTAGTAAAAAGGGATTTTCAACGTATTTGTTAGAAAAAGTTGGCGCTGGTCTGGTGGGATTGAATATCTACACTAGTGGTGCCAACTTCCTCTGTGTAGAGTTCAGGGCAGTGACCCAGTGCCAGAGAGCTTCTGCGCTACCAAGGGCCCGTTTCATTGCTTTTGGAAATGATTCAGCTTGTCAAATAGCTGAATGATAATTCAACTGTTTAATATGAGTTATTTTGGTTGCTCTTTAGTTCTTATGTGAGCTATCTGAATAGTGATTTTTCATCTATTTTACCAGTTCCTTTGAAACTTAACTCTCCCAGTGTTGTGTGGGAAGATACAGAGTAGAAAAACAAACCTCCAAGCACAAGATTTATTTCCGTGTTGGTAATTATTTGTGATGAAGTTGTTTTCTGGCCATAGTTCTTTCTTTGGAAAACCGTTATCATGGACTCAAAACGTCAAGGCCAACTTTTGGTTATTGTTCCCAAGAAGTGGTTTTTTTTTTTTTTTTTTTTTTTTTTTTTTTGCCATTAGACTGCTTTCTGCACATAGGTTTCTTTTTGTCCTTCCTGCACAGGAAGACAGTTCTGGTTGCGTCAGTGGAAAAGCTGGACTGCATGACAGGTGGGTGGTCTCTGAAGAGAGTTACTGTTTTCCTGATGGACCTAGGGCAGATGTGTGGGAGCACCAAGGGCATCCTGCATGGAGCACAGAACACATGGTCTTGGCTCTGGTGGAGTGTTTCCTTCCTAAAAGAGCAGGGGTGATGGACCTACATGGGCCGTGCAGAGGCATGGCTTGCCAGGACAGCAAGGGCATGAGGGGAAGATGCATGGGGCAGAGATCTGTGTGCACTGGCTTGTGCGCTGTAGACTATAGCCCAGCAGACACAAAGGGAACATTTAAGCCCTCGTTACTCAGTGTCTGAGGACCAACCCCATCCGTGACACCTGGGAGCTTATTAGAAATGCATAACCTCAAACCTTATCCCAGACCAACGAATCAAAACCTGTGTGTGAACAAGATCCCTATGCAACTCTCATGCACATTATAGTTCTAGAAGCACTGTTTCTCTAACCTACATGCAAGGCTGCAGCCTGTAAACCACAGTGCAGACACTGTCCCTCCAGGAAGCCTTCCCCGCCCTCTGCGGGCCTTGGTGCTCCATTCATGTCCCCCTGCTCACGTCACCTGGATCTCGCAGGTTTCCTGACCGGCCTGTAGCTGTAGGTCTGCACGTCTGCCCTTCTGCCGGGTGAGCTCCAGCCCAGATCATTCCGCGCTAACCTTGCACATTGCCTAACTCAGAGCAAGCTCCACTCAAAAGGCTCATTGAGCTAATGAACGAATCAGTGGGCAGGTGATGGACACGACAGGAATACTCGTAAAAGCCTGAGATTCACAGACGGTTAGGTGTTTATTTTCGCTGCTTAGACAAGCTCTATAATGTCAAAACACACAAACTTTTTCAATGGCATACATTTTAAATGTCCACCTCTGATTGTGGCATTTAGGATTCCCAGAGTACGCTGGTTCAGGCACTTTCGTACCCAGAGGCACACAGAATTTCCCAGGCTCTAAGGGAGTGACCCGCTCTCTTGGAGATGCTGTTGCCAGCTGCCTGGTGAGGTAGGAAGAACAGCAGCAGACACAAGATGAAGGCCAAGCCCACAGCCCACCCTGCCTTTCAGGAGTTGGTTATCCAGTTGGCAGGTCCCCGGTTGTACCTGTTCCTTCCTGCCACCCACCTTGGCATCCTTTCCCTTCTGAGGAGCACCTGCAGCAGGAGGTAGACAGGGAGGGGGAGAGAGCACACTGGACTTTGCCCTGTGTCAGCATCTTTGGTGTAAAGGACTATCCCCAGGCCCGGGGAGGCTGGGAGAAGGGAAGGCAGCCAGTACTGACTAGGGCTGGCGATCCTGGGTGGTTTCCAGCTGCCCATGTTCTCCCTGCTGCCTATTAGCAGGAAACTGCTGGGCCCTTCTTTTGCCAAGCAAGTGCCAAAAGCTCTGCTTTGCCTGCCTCCTTTGCAGCAAGCCTCTCTGAGCTCCATGGCTGCTGCTCCATCGGAGCCAATAGAGGAGACAGGCTTCTGTCGCCCAGCCTCGGAACGGCAGACGGAAAACACCTGCAGGAAGCGATCGCTTTGCCTGCACTGCCTTCCCTCCATCAGTCACTGGCCTAATGAGACAGTCTTACCCTTGGCTTTTTTATTTTCCCTCCCTGTTCACTAAAGGACCCTAATGTGCTCCACAGACATGAGTTCATGAAGCCTCCCGGGGAGGCAGGGGCAGCCTCTCGCTGTAGCACTATCTGCTCAGCCTTTGCCGGCTAGACTCTCTGTTCCATCCTAAGAGGACCTCTGACCCAGGAGACCTACGAAATCTGAGTGGGACCCATATCTCCCGTTCAGAGTAGAGTTCAGTGTGCGTCTCACTGATGTCTTCCATCAGGACCTCACCCCCTTTGTGTTCAAAGGTGCTTTTTTTGTGTGGAGATGACATATTACCCTGCTTCTGCCAGAAGCTGGTGGGCGGGTGGAGCGCTTGGAGGCGAACAACTAACTGTGTGTCCACAGGGGAAGTGAAAACAGTTTCAGCATGAATCAGTGAGGGATGGCAGATGATTCAAGGGCACACGCCCTGTGGCCCTGGCGGTGGTCCAGTCTCTTATGTTTTGGGGCAGCAGCATTTCAAGTGTGTAGCTTTGATGGGAAAAGACCCTCCTAGCTATTTTGAAATTTGACCCTCCAATAAGAGGAACTTGGAGCCAGTGTGGTTTTCTGGGTGCTCAGAAGACGGGTTCTCTGCCCAGCAGCAGCAGGGGACATCTGAAGAGATCCCCAGTGTTTTTCCACAGGCCCAGTTCCATGCAGACGATCGGTCCTGGGCCGGGCCCCCAGAAGGGCTTGGCTGTGATTCTGCGAGCTCTGCCCTGTGTTCCCCTCCCCCTGGACTGTTGGAGGGTCTGCTCTAGGCCTTCCTGGAGACATTGAAACTAATGATCTAAAATGTGCGAAGGCACAGCGGTCGAAAGAACGGTCATCACCAACTTAAAGGAGGGAAAGAAATTACACTCGTTCTCAAGACAGGGTTCATTAGTGGCTCTGGGAGGAGGTGACTTCACACTCCCACAGGAGGATCAATTTGCAGCGGCAGTGCTGACTTCTGACTAAGGAAAAAATCTCCCCAGCTTAGGGAGGATTCGGGGGAGCAACTTCAGCCCCAAACACCCTCCCGGCCCGCCCTGCCCCCCCCAACCTGGCAAAGAACCCTCAGGGCACAGACACCAGGCTCCCCTCACCTCCTCGCTCCCACTGAAGGTTGGAAGAGCAAGGGAGGAGCCGCACTCCTGCTCCCTGGTGACTCTTCAGCCTGGTGCAGCCTGGCAAGGTTGGGCTCCAGGCAGAGCTCCTGTCTGCCGTGCCACCTTAGAACCCCAGTCTGCAAAAGCCTTGGGAAGGTAGCATAAGGGGAGTGGGAGGCACAAGTGGGTCGACTCCACCAAGATACACGCCCCTCACTGCCATATTTCTGCAAATGCCACACTAATGTGAGTTGCTGTTCTCCTAACATCTGGCACTTGCTTTTAAATCTACATGTTGAAATCTCAGGGACTCAACATTTTAGCTAAATAAGTATAATTGCAAATCCTGTTATATATATGAAATATGTATGAACATATATATCACACACATGTATCGTTCTGAATATTATTGAATACATTTGCGTCCCAGGAATTTGGACTTTAAACCACCAATTTGTGCACATTACACTGTACTGCACGATCAAGAAAAGAATCCCTGACAGGCTCAGGGCCCTGCATCTGGTTTCCCGAGCCAGATGCGGCAGGCTCCTTACACGTGGCTCGTCTTCTGGGCCCGGGTGTGGTCCATTGGCAGTGTGAACTTGACAGCACTGTCCTTCTCCCAGCCTCTCCGGATCTTGGCGAGTCTGCGGCTTAAGCAGGGCAGGAGGAACAGACTTTTGGCCAGGATGACGACGCAGGGCACCAGCAGCGTGAGTGTGAAGGTGGGAGGCAGGTAGAACTTGTAGCGGCTCTCCTCGAAGGCGCGGGTCCAGCCGTAGGTGAGCGTGTGCAGAGTGCTCAGCACCAGGGCCACAAAACCCAGAGAGGACTGTGGGAGAAAAGAAGGCTGGAGTGAGGGCCCAGGGATGATGGACACATGATTCCACCAATGGCTCCTCTGCTTGCCTGGCAGAGGGGAAGGAAGGAGTGTGGCTCTAGCCATCAGGGCTCTGGGTTCAAATCCCAGTCCTGTTATTCACCCTCTGCATGATCTTATCACTACCTAAACTCTCTGAGCCTCAGTTTCTCCAACAGAAAAACAGGAATAATGCTTCTACCTTGAAGATATAGGATTAATTGATTCATGAGGATTCCGATAAAATAACTGTTATTTGTGCCTTTGGTGGCTGCCAGAGGACTTTAAATATTCAAAGAAGTTTAAAAACATTTTACTGGGTTTGTGTGTTTTAATGTATATTAAAGGAACAAGTGTCTGCTAGCATACCCAAATCATATTTTTCACAGATAACATTTGGCCTAAGGCCAGATAAAAAAGGGAATGAATTTTAAGTTGATTCAAAGATAAACACAAAGTAAAAAATGTACTTGACACGTGGATTTGGCATCGATAGTGAAGGTGGCTTACCAAGGCCTGCAGGCTGGGTGACCTGACACTGTATATAAAGCCTAGGACACCATGCAGATGCTCTCTGAGCGCGCTGGTCCCTTACTACCTGCCCACACACTGAGGCATGAACACCGGGTGGAAAGCCCACCAGGATTGCTGTCCTGCCTGGAAGGAGGTTGATGACCATGAGGAGATCAAGACCACCGCAAACCCAGACAGAAACAGTCCAGGTCATCTAACCACGGAGCGCCCCACCCTTAAGCCATGTGCAGGTCACTGCCAGCTACGGTGAGCTCCTTGATGGCTCTCTGGGAAGTGTACGTGAGAAGAGCTGGAAAGAGCTGCTCGGTAACTCCAGCCTTGGGGAGGCTTTTGCATGTCAGGTTTCTTGTGGACCATAAATGAAGCACTCTAGATGCTACCGTTGGTGTTGATCACGACAGGCACTGTGACCCTGGCCAAGTCGCTAAATCAGCCTCAGTGAGAAGTGATTCCAAAAGCTAAAATCAGAGATGCAGGGGCAGCGCTCTACAGATGCACCATCCTCCAGCCCCTAGATGGAGAGCAGAGGGGACCGAGGGGTAGGGCTTATGGGGGGCAAAGGGCAGGTCTGATTGATTCTGTAAACACCGAGGAACCACTGAGAGATATGGGGGCAAAAGAAACCTATTTTATTACACAGGAAATGAAAAAAAACAGTGACCCATCAAGCAATGAACAGAACACAAGCATCTTCTGCAAGGACTCAATGCAAGGGTTTCATTGAAATGTGGCAGCATGGCGGTACCTCAGCGTGCTCTTTATAGGTTGGTTTGGCGCTTTCCATGGAGAAGCTGCCATTGGGCTTCCTGGATTTCCTTCCAGCCCAGCTTGTCAGCATCAGTACAGAGGCTTGGCTAAGAGACACTGTCTTGTTTGCATTCTCCTCCGACACATTTCTAAGTGGGTCTGATTTTGCCACTATGCCTCATTCTCACTCCTCCTTAGTGTGGGGGCTGCTTTGCTTGTATCCACTCTAGCACAAACACTAGGATGGTGAACCTCGGTCAGTGGAAAAACACGGTTTGGAAGAATTCCTGGTAATGCTTTTATTTAAAACAATAATAAACATTTTCTAATGACTATCCACTGTAAGTTCACAGACAGGTTCCCAAGTACTGTATTTTTGACCCCAGTTAAAATACTGGCTGCCAAAGATCTCCAGTCTGCCCTTCTTAGCCACCTCCGGACGGTCTCGGCTTTGTGACCATGTCTAGGATCCTTTTATCCTGTTCTTAACAACATCCTGGCTCAACACAGCCCCCCGCGAAAGGCCATGGTTGGCTGTACCACTACTCACTTGCTTCTTATGTCGGATTAATATGGCCAGCCCCCAGATGGAGGCCTCCTTGACTGTGAGTCACATATAACCAAATCCTTGTCACTTTTAGACACGTCTATCAAGAACTCCAAATCTAGCAAGTTCTGAACCACACCAACATTTTCCAAGTTCTGATCTATTGCTATTGAAGAAGACGGGGGGTTAAAAGGTCCCCAGCCCTGAAAAAAAACATTTACAAACATATATCTGATAAGGGATTAATATCTAGAATATAGAGAGATCTATTGAAGAGACATGTGTTCACCCATGTTCATAGCAGCATTATTCACAGTAGCTAAAATGTGGAAGCAACCCAGGTTTCCACTGACAGATGAATGAGTTAGGAAAATGTGGCGTATATATACAACGGACTGTTACTAAGCCTTAAAAAGTACAGAAATTCTGACAGTGCTACAACATGGATGAACCTTGAAGACATTACGCTAAGTGAAATAAGCCAGTCACAAAAAGACAAATGATTCCACTTTTATGAGGCAACTGTGTAGTCAAAATAATAGAGACAGAAAATAGAATGGTGGCTGCCAGGGGCAGGGGTTGGGGGAACGGGGAGTTATTTAATGGACACAGGGTTTCAGTTTTGCAAGATGAAAAGAGATCTAGAGATGGACAGTGGTGATGGTTGCACAATATGATTTCACTTAATGCCACTGAACTGTATAATTAGAAATGGTTAAGATGGTAAATTTTGTTATGTGCATTTTGCCACAATGAAAAAAATTAAGGGGGCGGGGAGAAGGTGCCAGCACTGACCATCAGAAATATGAACAAGCCTGACAACCATCCTGATGCTCCCCAGCCAGCTGCCCAGCTGCAAACCCTTGCTCAGCCTACTGGCGTGGATTTATGGGGGTTTGCTGAAATGGCTGGGAAGTGCCTTCTGTCCCTGAGAGTTTATCAGTCTGAGACTGTGGTTTGCAAATCTGGCTACCCGTTAAAATCACCCGAGGAGCTTGGGAAAATATTAATGCCCAAGCTGCAGTGCCAGAAATGCAGATTGCATTGGTTAGGGCTCGGGCATCGGTAGCTCCTAGAAGTCCAGCAATGACGCTAATGTGCAGCCAGGACTATGGACCACTAATTTAGGAGGCGCTCATCACCCAAGCACGTCCAGCTTCAAGCTGAGGAGTCGTCATGGCCCCACTGTCCGGGCCATTTGCTGGCATGAACCTGGACCTGTCTGTTCCTTTGACAAAGACCCACAAGGGCCTCGATGCGCCCACACTCTGCATCGTGGGGCTTCCCAGATGCTGCAGCAGTGGGAACCCACTGGGCGTAGGGGCCTAGCCCTGGTGGCCCTAGTGTGGCCTTAGTGCCTCCTTCAGGGACATGCCCTGGAGCCACCGTCCCCAGCCCCTAATTTGGCGAGTGATGGATTGCGCTGGGCATGCAGAACACACACTGGGAGTATGGAGATGCTGAACTGGTTCATACATCCTTATCCTTTTGCCACCCCAAAATCCCATGGTGACAGATGGCAGGAAGCCCCAGCCTGGGGCAGTGGTTCACAGAGAGAGCACGCCAGCCACAGGCCAGCCAGTAACAAAGGGCCTGTGACTTTCCAATCCCAATGGGAGCCTGGAGGATGCCAGCAAGTTTGTTTTCAAAAATTCTCCTTGGGAACAATTTAAAAATCCCAGAATAGCTAAAGGAGGCCCAAAGAAAGGGAGGCATTGTTATGGGGCAATTAATAACCACCCTGCCCCAAGCTAGGGCCATTTTTATTATTTATAAGCTTGTTAGCAAAAAAGAAGCAGCCAGGTCCTCAGGTAGCTCCTACTGGTGCCCAATTACTGTGGCATGGATGCTCGTGAAGCTGGGTCAGAGCTGGTCTCTGTCATTATTTCAGGCCGGTGACTGGAGCAGGCAAGGTCTCAGGAAGGTCCTCTGACTTTGGGGCAGCACCAAGGTGCTAAGAGCTGAGTCCTAATTTCTCTGTCCAGGTAAGCTGCACTGATCTGGGTATTTTGCAGTCTAATGCTGTTTCATTGGCTTAATTAGGAGTAGTTACCACAGCCAAAACCAAGCCAAAACAATAATACCACCACCCAAAGAAACAAACCCAAATTAAAAACTTTGAAAACAGCATCGAGAACAAAAGGATAAACGTAAGCACAGGTCACCTCTATGGAATCAGCACACCTTTAGCTATCATTACATCATTAGAGACCCAGGGCTTGGGCCAGACCCATCGAGAACCATGGCATCTCCGTAGACACTTTGTAATCCTCCTGTTGACCTGCTGCGGTCACGTGTGGCAGGGGAAGGAAATGGGGTCCGGGGTGCCCCGCACTGGCAAGTGCTAAGTTTAGAGGGACGACGGCAGCGTAGCTCAGACATCAGGCAGCCACTGTTGGGTGCATGTGTCGTGCATTGTACGTGTCCTCAGCTCAAATCCCGGTGACCACAGCAAGCGGACAGAAATGAGGACATAAGATGCTCTGAGAGGCTGAAAAATTGTCTGAAGGGCTAGAAAGTAGAGGTCTTGGGACTGAAACCTAGGTCTGCTGGCTCCAAACCCAGGGCCCTTCCCCAGAGGCTGCCACACACTGCCTCGTGCACTAAGGGTCACCTGAGCAGCTGCCCAACACTGACTTCCAGAGCCCCCCCGAGCCATCCCCGGGCATGAGTCCACAGGTCGGGGACGGGCCTGTGTATGTGTATTTCTCCAAGAGAGCTCCAAGAAAACTTTTTTGATGGTGACTCATAGTAAGAACTACATTTTACATTAGTGCCCAGGACACAACCAGGCACACCACATATGTATGTGTAACTACTAAATAAACACGACTGAAAAAATATCTATCCTTACAACATGCAACGCACTCTGACGTTTTCTTTGCCCTTCTATTCCATTCATGTTTTAACAAGCTGGCTGTGAGCAGCCGGTTAGCTCAGTTGGGTAGAGCGCGTTGCTACTAACACCAAAGTTGCTGGTTCGATCCCCACATAGGCCACTGAGCTGCGCCCTTCTTTTAGAAAAAAGGAAAAAGCTGGCTGTGACCCACGAAATTGATTTCATGACCCACCCGTGAGTATCCACCCAGTTTGCAAACACTGACCTGGACCATTCTCACGCCCAGGGTCCGAGTCCCTGGGCCTCTCTCCTTTCTCGCCGCCTCCTACTGAACTCAGAAATGGCTGATGGGTAGCGTAGTCAGGGATAATAGAAATGTGGCCACATGCTCTGAGAATAATACCAAAATGCTTTCTATCCTTGTTTCACACATAGTCTCTCCCAGGGGCTCACAGCATCCTTGCAGGGCACTTACTCCATTTTACAAGAGGCTCCAGAAGTAGGTGTGATCTACCCACAGTGACAGCACCAGGACGGCTCCCTGGCGCTCACAGCGCCTCCTCCTGTTTGCACTCCCGGGAGAGGGAGCACCTGTTTTTGTGGACAGAATGTGGGCACTTGATTTCCATAAGTAAAATCCTGCCTTTCTCCCCATCTCTCCGCCTTCCAAGCCCCTTGCTCTTGCAGTGGCAGGAGGACTTTCTAGTTGTCTTTCGACTCTTTCAATATGTAAAGCAGAGAGTGTGGCTGCACAGGTCCCAGTCGGCTTGGCTAACAAAACCAAATCCTCTAGCTTTTCCAGGCAGCCAGAGCCCGGCTTGTAATCTGCGGCTGCTTAAGGGAGCAAATTTCTGGTGAGGGGAGCAACCTGCAGTCTGTTTTAATTGTGGATAAACCATGCACCCTGCGATACTCCAGGCAGGAACAGGAAAATCCTAGATTTGGGTGTGTGACACACGAGGATTAGTGGCCAAGACATAAAATTCTTTTTTTTTTGCCCTCTAATACCGTCATGTGTCAGCCCTGAGCACTCCTCCAGGGACCTTCCGAGATGAGCGCAGGCAGTGAGATTCAGACACAGACATACTTAAAAAAAAACGAAAACAAAAAACCACAACTCTGTCTTATTCTAAGGAATATAAGCATTCCCAATCAGAGCAATGACTTTGTATTACATAAGAGCACGGCACCATCAGCATCCCTCTTTGAATCCTGTACTGTGTCCTCGATACACAGAGATTTGCAACAGCTTGTTGTTGACATGGGGGTGGATACGATAGCTGTTCTCTGCCCTGACACAATAGCGGTGGCAGAATCCAGTATTAGTCAGCGCCCATCCATGGGAGGGGATGTGAGTTAATCTGTCAACACTGGGGAGCTGACCATGTGCGCTGTATGGTGAACAGTGGCAGGTGTGACAAAGAAGTGTAAAACAGGTCTCTGTCTCAGTTGTCCTTACAATTGAAACGTGGCTATGCCTGTCTTGTTCCCTGTCGCATCCCAGGCTTAGCACGATGCCTGGCATGCAGTAAGTCTCAATAAATAGTTATTGAATGAATAAATGCATAAAGAATCTTTTGTCACTAGTAGCGTTTCTCAGCGTGTGTTCTGTGGAGTGTAGACATCTGTTATCTGGGGGAAAAAAGGGGGCAGGGGAAGAGTGCAAATGCACAAATAAGTTTGGTTAACAAGGTTTGTTGTTGTGGACGTTATTAGAATTTTTGATGTGCTGAAGAGCATTGTGAATCTCTTAGGGAGATGCAAATCTTTACTCAGATTCATTTGACTGCAGACCTCCTCTTCTCTGGATTTTTTCACAGGAGTGGTGTCCTCTGGGAAATGCTGTGTTTCATCCCCTATATACGGGTGATCCCAGTGTTCACTTCCCATCTGCCCTGCCGGAATCAAAAGGTTAAGGGACCAACAGGGCCGGGTTGAGAAGAGGGTGCAGGGTGGTCGGCTAGGCTCACTTACTGGTTCACTTATTCCCAATTAGACCAGTGAAATGCCCAATGACTGCACATCATGGGATTTTATTCAGGAAGCTCAAGAACTGTAGAAACTGATACTGTTTACCCCAGGGTTCAGTGTTCTGTTGCCTGATTGCTTCACATGCGTATATCTGGCTTCCCCAGATGTCAGGAGAATGAGCTAGTCTCAGGCAGCCCCTTTATCAGCAGACGTGGATGGGCCCTCATGGTTCAGAAGCCCCTGGCATTTGACTGAGTGGTCCTGTTACACCGATTATCAAAGCCGAGGCAGTTTGCAGTGGGGAAGGCGCCTGCACACGAGAGGCGAGGCCAGGGCCACGCTGAGGCTCACTAACGGAGGCAGACCTACTTTACCTGAACGAAACTGAACTCCCTCCAGCTGAGCGAGTTTGCAATGGATGGCAGCGAGGTGACAGCCAGCAGGGATAGCGTGCCAAGGGCCAGCACTCCCAGGGACAGATATATCTCCATCCGCCAGACGTTCTCCTCAACCCAGAGGTGACTCTTGTTAGTCAAGACCTGATGTGGATGGAAGGAAAACCATGAGCATATGACAATATGAGCGAGTACCTTACTTAGGATGCAAGAACGACCAACGTTTCATTTCCACTGCACGTGACACATGCCCGGCTCTGTTCTAAGCTCCTTTTAGGTATCAGATCACTTAATCCTCACACTTATCCCTATTTTAGAGTGACCCCTATTTAGAATGACCTAGAGGTCACTCTTATCCCTATTTTACAGAACAGGAAAATGAGGCAAAAAGATCAAGTACCTTCCTCACAGTCAGGCTCAGCTAGGAGATGGCAGAGCTGGGATCAGGACCCAGGCCGTCCGGCTCCAAGGGCTGGGCTCGCTCCCCATGGCTTTCACAGATCTGCCTGGGGCCAGCCAACCAGAAGGTCACATGAGCTGGGTAAAAGTCCGAAGTCAACAAGACATACAGACCCTCCAAACATGACCACATCACCTGCTTTTCTGGTCCCCCGGTCCCCAAAAGGAGGGATGGGCGGAGCTCTCCTAGCCCAGAATCACTTCAGCCAGATTGGCTCATCCTTCTGCTGCCTGCTTGCCCCAGCCCCAGACCCTTTGCCTTCCTGGTCCCCCAAGTTGCCCTCGCCACTGCCTCACATTCAGGGCACAAAGACAGACACACACAGACCTAAACCCGTTAACATTTCCAGACTCAAAGCCCCCAGCACCCACTGAACTGTCTCCATTTCTGTCTGAGGCGTGTAGCTTTGGCTTACGACTGTCAGGCAACAGAAACTGACGTCCACTCACTACGCAGACCAGCAAGCTCTTGTAAAGCATCTACTGTGTGCCAGGCCCCAGGCTGCAGAGAACAAGGCTATCTGCTCTCACAAAGCTCTGGATCCCCCACTGAGCTCCAGGGACACACAAATAGTGATCCTATGGGCCCAGAGATTTCTACCCACTCCGTCCCCACCTGGAGTGTCCTTGTAGCTGGAGCCCCCACCTGGAACTCCCCCCCCCAGCCCGGCCGACACCCAACGCATACAGCACCCACACGAGGAAGAACTTTTATCAAGGTCCTTCCATTAGAACCACCATTTCCCAATGAGACCGGGTAGCGGAGTTCCTGGAAGTCAAGGTGTTTTCGGTGAGACACCATGAAATGCTGGTCCTTTAATTCTACCAGCAGAATGAGGAAGAGTATTTCCATTAGGAAATGTGACAGTGCTTTAGTAGGGCAGGTGTCTGCTTCACAAAACAGAATGACTCATACAGGTTTTTAAGAAAGTATTTCAGCAGGAAGAAAATAATCCAAGCCCAGTTATCAGATACAGTATTAAAAATGAATCTAGTGGGCTGAGCAAAATGGTTGAAAAGCTCATGAGAGAAAGTTTATAAACAACAGAAAATGCCATCCTTTGGGTAGTTTTCCTGTGATTTGAGAAAAACGCTTGCCTCTGTTCTCTTTTAGGGCAGGCTGGCTCACTTTGGTGTCTTCATGCCTCAAAAGGACCAGGAGTCTGAGGACCCAGAGTCTCACCCTGACCACGAGTGGTGTGTGACTCTGGGCTTCCGTTTCTCCGCCTGAGAGAGTAAGGTCATGTGTAAAGTCCTGATCCTGCTAGCGTGCGAAGCAAATGTCAGTGTTAGCTACAAAGGTGCGGCCGCTATTACCCGCAGAGGGCAGAGAGGGCTCCTGAATAACTGAGCCCGAAGGAGTCTTACTCACACCTTCGCAGCCTTAACAACGGCTGCTAACTAAGTCATCTCCTCATAGCAAGTTGTTTGTTCTTCAAGTATACTTCATTAGTCATTGCTCTCTGTGTTTTGGTGAGATCAGGCAGTTAATGTCACAAGTCAGAGTTTGGATGATTACACACATACCACATTTGCTTGCAAAATGTCTTGTTTTTTTCCTCTAATATTTCCACTCCGCAGGGACACTAGGAAGGGGGAGGTGAGGGGCCTGGATCCAACCACCTTCATTAGCCTGTGAGGTTCTTACCTACTGAACCCCAGTATTGTTCTCAGGGCTCCCCACACCAGTGTCACACACGGCCACCTGGAACGTAGACCTAACAGCTCTCCATTCCTCTAGTAATTCTGCCATGTTTAGAGCTAGTCAAGAACGACAAGGAAAGTGTTTGTCAAGGAGCTGAAATGGTGGCCTTCATGTGGGATTCCCTTTCCCTGGAGGTTGCAGGTTAGACACTGAAGGACGCAGGGCCAGGGGGACCAGCGGAGTCGTAGCACTAGCGTTTCTCCATGTCCCAAGGATGGGTGGTGGGTGGCGAGAGGGTGGTGCCAACAACCAGCCAAACCTGGAGATGGGGGAGGCAGGGTGTGAAAGAGGCAGCCTGTGTGTGTGGGTGGCGGGGAGGGGGGGAGGGGGGGGCATGGCCTTGCAGTCCCAGGGCCTGGATTCCAATGCTGACTCTGCCCTGGGGGCAGTCATGGGACCGGGGCAGTCCCTTCCCCGGCTAAAGGCATCGCTCTTTCTCCCCGTATTACTGCAAAGATGAAAAGGAGGATGTGTGTGAAGGAGGATGAAAAGGAGGAATGAGTAGCATGTGACTGGCATAGATTAGGTGATTAATATAAGTGGCTGCTGCTGTAGCTCCTAATGGCAGCCGGGCAGTTAGCTTGGTCCTTGCCCCAGTTTCTGCATGTACTCCTCTTAAGAGATGCCTGGTATTGGCTCCATGGTGGCCAAGCTCACAACCAGCCACTCAGTGCACGTGAGCTGGGAATCTGGATTAGGAACCTTCGAGCGGTGGAAGACCCCGTCACAGCTCTGAGTCAGGCCGCAGACAGACGTGCAAAAGAGCGACTACAAAGTCATGCGTAAGCAAAATCATAGACGTGTGGACAAAAGACATTTTATAGAGGGGAGCATGGGAATGAGGGGGAGAGGATGGGGAAGCTTAACAGAAGTAGAGTTTTGAAGGATAAATAGGAGTTTGTCAGGCTGTCAAGGTGTCCTGGGGTAAGGAGCCCAGGACAAGAGGGATGAGCTTCACCCATTCAGAGGACAATTTGGGAGCAGAGTGTGACGTGCCCAGGAGCAGCGGGGAGATGAGGCTGACGGGAGTGGCTGCATCGCAATCTATCATTATCCCGAGGGCAGCCGGGCGGCACTGAGAGCTTTTCAGCAGTGACATGGCCAAATGTGAGTTTTAGACCGTCCTCTCTGACAGCCTAGACTAGATTTGGGTCAAGGGGAAGAAAACAGTGTGGGGGTTAAACATTTTCTTTGATCTTGACCTTGATCTTGAAATGCACTTCTAGGGAACCACACAACCAAATCAGAAAGTACTATAGAACTATTAGTTGTTGTCCGTTTCCTTCTTCCCCACCCACTACCTAAACATGGTCAGAGGTTTTCTCCACAGCTGGTATACAGCTCTGCTTCCAAGTCTGCAGACTCAGGGGCTTAAAGGAAACCTTGCAGAAAGAGTCTTCTGTGCCCTCCCTAACACAGTCCCTTTCTGCAAGGGCCCAGTAGGGCAGCCACCAGAGGCCCTGAGAGGGTGGCCCAAGGGCAGGCTGGGAAAGCCACACATCAGGTGCCCCGAGGCCCCGCTGTTAGGAGCAGAATGCAGACTAGCCTCCAGTGCCCATCTCAGAGCTGGAGAGCACGGCCGACCCGCAGACTATCTATCCAGCATCTGCTTGAACACCTCAAGGTTTGGGCAACTCACCACTTCTGGGCTGCTCTGCTCTGTGTTAACCCCTGCCTTCCTCTAACCATCCGCCGTCCCTGACATACCCACGTCAGCCCTGGATCTGCTCTCCAGAACTCTGCAGAACAAGTTTAAGCCCCTTTGTACGGCAAGTATTCGCTGTCTTTGAGAATGATTCTGTCCTGCGGGAGTGATCGTTGCCTGGCAACCTCCACGAGGGGTGCCTACAGCCCTAAAGGGCTTTGGAACTCAAGGAAACTACCTGGCATGTGCCCCTTTGTGCCCTGGTATTTGCATCATGGCAAAACTGGGTTAACATACTATCAAGGAGCACCTTGGCAGGGCAGAGAATTTAGACAAAGGCTGTCAGAGGGGAACAGGGTTTTGCCTCGGGCTCTAGGGGGGAGGGGCGTTTCCTTCTTCCCCACCCACTACCTAAAATGCCTGCCACTGAGATTTGCCACCTCCTGGGCAGCAAACAGTGCCAGTCCCTGAGGAACCACACAGAGCCTCCTGCCTAGTTGGCTGGCTTTTTTTAGAAGAAAGTATCAAAGAGCATCAAAAAAATTAGCAGTGGGAGAGACCGGGATCTACACATCAGGGCTCTGAGGACAAAAGAGGGGCTGTGGCTTGCTCAAGGTCAAGGTCTCCGTTCCAACCAGGGATGCTGGAGGACAAGAGCCGAGGCTTCTGGCCTCCAGAGCACCACACCTCCCCACATCTGCTAAGGGAAGGGACAAGACTGTCCGTCTTACTCTCTTCTGGAACCCCAGGGCCTGGTACAATAGGTGTTCAGTGAATGAATGAGTGAATGACCTGAGCTTTGGGATCATTTACTCAACTGTTCATCAGAGTTGCTTCCCCTAGAGAAAGCAGTACGGATCTGGAGAATGGCTGGATCGGAATCCCATCTCTGTCACTGACTAGCGGTGTGACTTTGGTCAAATTACTTAACCTCTCTGTGGCTCACTTTTCTCATCTGTAAAATAAGGGCAGCATAGCACCTGGCTTATAGGGGTGAGATAAGGGTTAAATGGATTCACACGGAGTATGTAAAGCCCTTAAAATGGTACCTGGAACAGAGTAAGCTTTTTCTTTTTTTTTAAAGTTTGTGACTATTATTTTTTCCCTTCTTCTTATTTCCAGCAGACATCGTGCTTTTCTGCCTGAAGTCTGGGTTTCTCCTTTTCTCTTATGAAAGCCCAGGCAAACAGATGCATGATGCCAGGTGTCCGTGGGTGGGGAAGGACGAGGCCATTTGAGAAGCTGCCAGCAGGGAAGCAGGGGCCCTGAGAGAGAGTAGGGGCTGAGGTCTGTGGTTCCCAGGCAACAGGCCAACCTTGCCTCCTGATCCTGCTCTGGGAGGGGGTCCAGCCTCCGGGGGATGACTGCATGGTGAGTATACCTGGGGAGTGTACCTGGGGAGGGCCCAGCTCCACCAGGATCCCTGTATCTCCCAAGCAGGAATAGAAACTGCAGAAGCCATCTGGGCTAGAAAGAGGGGTGGATGAGAAGTGTTTCACTGGTACCTGGGCCAAACTCTGTTGGGTGACTAGTGTCCTGGAGTAGGCAGGACCCGTATACCTGGCTAGGGGCTGGGGACTGGAGGTGGAATTTAGCAGTGTTGTTTGCAGACCTGAGCTTAGGACTCAGCATCAGGCCCTGTGAGCTTATAAATGAGAAGGTAGCATCATGGGGGCCTCTTTCTGGGGGTACAGGTACCAGCTAATGCTGCCTGTGTTGCTACCTGGCTTGGCCAGAGGCCCCTCATTTCCCAGGAATCCTGCTGGCAGAAGAGTACCATATGGGTTTCCTAAATGAATAATTATCCCCCCGGCTCCCACGTCTTGCTCCTGCAGCCTTCCCCATTTCAGCAGATGGCAACTCCGTTCCTCTAGGTGCACAGGCCAAAACCTCGGCGTCATCCTCGACCACCTCCCATCTACTGTGTGGCTCTCTGTACTCCAGCTCTGATACCTTCGAGCTCCTCCACTGCTCCCACCCCACTCTAAACCCGCACTGCCTCTCATCTGTGTTTCAGCACAGCCCCCTAACTGGTCTCCCAGCATCTGCCATTGACCCTCTATTGTCTGTTCCATACGGATGGCCAGAGGGAGCCAGTTAAAACGTCAGACAGGGCGGGCCTCAGGTGGTTGGAGCTTCGTGCTCCTAATGCCGATGGCTACCAGTTTGATTCCCACATGGGCCAGTGGGCGCAAAACCACAAGGTTGCTGGTACGACTCAACTTCCTCAAGGGATGGTGGGCTGCACCCCCTGCAACTAAGATTGAACACAGCACCTTGAGCTGAGCTGCTGCTGAGCTCCCGGATGGCTCAGTTGGTTGGAGCGCATCCTCTCAACCACAAGGTTGCTGGTTCGACTCCCGCAAGGGATGGTGGGCTGCACCCCCTGCAACTAAGATTGAACACAGCACCTTGAGCTGAGCTGCTGCTGAGCTCCCGGATGGCTCAGTTGGTTGGAGCGCATCCTCTCAACCACAAGGTTGCTGGTTCGACTCCCGCAAGGGATAGTGGGCTGCGCCCCCTGCAACTAGCAACGGCAACTGGACCTGGAGCTGAGCTGCGCCCTCCACAACTAAGACTGAAAGGACAGCAACTTGACTTGGAAAAAGTCCTGGAAGTACACATTGTCCCCCAATAAAGTCCCATTCCCCTTCCACAATAAAATCTTTAAAAAACAAAACCAAAAAAACCATCAGACAGATCATCACTCCTCTACTCAAAAGCCTTCATTGGCTCCCTATTTCCCTGAGTCTAAGGGCCTGGTCAGGACTCACCCACCACCGCCTTGCTCGGCTCCAGCTACTAGGGCTTCCTGGCCGTTCCTCACCTGCGCCAGGCAGCTCCCAGCCGAGGACCTCTGCCCTTGCTGCTCCCCTGCTAGCCCTGGGCTCACTCTCTCCTCCCTCCTGCCTTACTTATGCACCACCCGAGCAAGGCCTCCCCTGACCCTTTCCAACTGCACTCCACCACTCTCCCCTGCTTGGTTTTTCTCCTTAGCGTTCACGAGCTTCTAAAAACCATCTATAACTTACTGCTGCATTTGGTTAAGTCTCCCCTGCCTGGCCTGTGCCCAAAAGCATAGGGATTGTCATGTTTTGTTCACTGATACTCAAAATCTTGGCCAGCAGGATGTAGGTACTGCCCAGTCAGGACAGAATCCACAGATAACACAGTGACGGACGGGCTGCACCAAGGGGCTCGGCTGGTCCTGGAACTGGGGCTACATGCGTGGCTGTACCTGCTTGATGGCGAGGTTGACCAGGTCATAGCGGTAGGAGTGGCGCACGGGCAGGCAGACGCTGTAGACTGCATGCAGGGAGGCGCAGAAGAAGCTGAGCAGGCCTATCTGCTTCCGGTGCTGCAGCCAGTGGTCCAGCCAGTCGGGGAAACGCCGGTACTTGGTGCCACGCCACAGCTGCAGGGTGGCCGCCAGCACGCCGGGCAGGTAGACCAGCGACAGCAGCACGTAGGCCACGCACGGCAGCGTGGTGTTGACCACAGACAGGGGGAGCTTGTAGAACTTATTCTTGCCCTCTTGCACGTAGGGCTGCAGCACATCCCGGACAAAGTTGTAGACGTAGAAGAAGATGAAGAGTCCCAGGGCCAGGATGGTGGGCACCTTCCAGCCAGGGAGGAGGCGCAGAGGCATGGCCTCTACCTCCCGGGCTGAGGCCAGGGACCCCATGTCCACGGGCGTGAAGCCCATGGCATGTGCCAGATCTGACACAGTGCGCTTGGCTTCTGGCTGGTCACTGCAGATGGGCACCTGTGGGAGGAAGGAGAAGGGGAATCAGACAGGCTCACAGGCCAGAGGGGTGAGCAGGGCCGCAGAGAACAATAGGGCCAAACTCTTCACTGAACAGCTGAGAAAACTGAGGCCCATTGAGCTGCCAGTGAACGGTACAGCTGGGAGCAGAGGCGGCGCTGACTCTCAGACCAGGGGTCTTTCCTGGCCCCTTGTAGCCTCCCAGTCTCAGGCCCAGTAATGTCCACTATTCAAGGAGAGGTCACCCAGAGGCCACCTAGCAGGGAGTGTTTTGCCCAGTTCATCACCACCAGCCTCCACAAGCAAAATGCCCACCTAGGCAACCACCGTGCCCCGTGGAATAGGTACTTCGAGGACTGTGGTCTGCCCGAGGAGTCACTCAACGACTGGGCCTTGTATATGGCCCAGAATGTGCAGCTATGGGTGCAGCTCTATCGCTCAGTCCACAAGTGTCCCTTCAATCATGTCCCTCGGCCCCCTCCCACGCCCTGTGGCCTTCAGCCAGCACGCCAGGCCTTCCACAAGCCAGCCCCAGTCTCGTAGCCCACTGTTCCCCACCATGAGCTCTCATGCAGGCACACTGGTGTCCTCATGTCCCCAAACACCCCATGGGCCTTGCTGACTCTGCTATGGTCTCTCTAGTCTACCAACATTGACCCAGCTCTGTGTACTGGGCTTTGCATGTGTAATCCCCCAGCCTTGCCACAAGCCTTCAGGCAGGTACTGCTGTTCCCGTTTCTCAGGTGAGAAACTGAGGTCTGGGCCTTTCAGGTTGTCCCCTCAGCCTGGAATGCCCTGCTGTTCCCTGTGCCTAACAACATGAGGTGGGCCAAGGCCAACGTTGACCTCCAAGTCTTCTCCAGCCAGCCGCTAGTTCTGTTCCCTTCACGCCCCACCACCCAACACTCACCCACTGTTCCTGGCCTGTCCACATATGGGAGTCCCTGCAGACGGGAGTGGCCAGGCACCTGTGTGCTCCCCCACAGCCTGGCATGAGCTGCGCAGAGGAGGCATCTGGGCTGGACTCACTGGTAGAAGTTCTCACATACTTGTGGAACCTGGCTTCTTCCTCCAGGACAATGCTTGGCCTCTGGGCATTAAAAACCACCTTGTCTTGAGAGAGCGCCTCCTGCCAAGAACTGCAGGTAGCACTGGCCATTCTCTGCAGCCGTTTTCCACCCCCAGAAAAACCTGTGGTTGACTATTCTGAGAAATCCACCCAGTTCTTGGAAGACCTTCGAATAAATGAGATAAAGTTTGGGACATATACATACACTCTTCTTCAGGGCCTGGCACATAAGTGTGTTACTTTCCTCCTTCTGAGTACAATTCTAAAAGCAAAGTCTCTCCCTTCTTGACTCTAAATATAAAAAGAAAGCCATCAACCTTTTCTTCCTTGCTCCCTAGATAATTAAGTTACCATAGAAGAAAGAATATGGGACTTGGCGTAAGTTCATCAACATCTCTGAGCCTCAGTTTCCTCCTCCATAAAACGGAACTTGGCAGTGATGTGAGACGAGCTGAGACAATGAACATAGAGAACCTAGCACTCTGAGGGCCCTCAAGGAAAGTCAGCCATTGATATTTATTGGTATGATGGTTGTTCCCGGCACCTACCTGCCTGTTCCCATCCCTCGGGCCAGCCTGCAGGGTCCAGGCAGAGACGACATTGAAGGCCTTGACGACCGTGCAGGTGGGGAAGAGGGAGGCCAGGTACTCCGCATTGGACTCACGGTGCTGAAGGTGCTCCTGCTCCGTGGGGTTGCTCACGTCCACCAGGATCTTGCCGCCCAGCTGGTCACTGAGCCCACATAGCGAGGAGTAGTGCTCCCGGAACACGGCCACAAAGATGACCTCGGGGGAGGCTACTGCATCCTCCTGGAAAGTCACCTGTGCTGCTGAGGGGAACAACCCGACTGTGCGTTTGGGGTTGCGGCTTCCAACCACCACGCTGAAGCCGGCGCCCACCAGGCGTGTGGCCAGGGAGCGGGCAAAGTCTCCACTGCCCAGGATGCCCACTTTGGGAGCCTCACTGGGAGTCTCTGCAAGACTGCTGTCACTGTCCACCATGCGGCGGCTGATCAGCGGTTTGTCCATCTCTCCTGACATTTTGGTGGCTGGAAGAGAAAACAGGAACCAGTCAGCGGAGGGCTACCGGTCTGCCCTTCCGACCATCTCTGTCTCTTGTCCATTACTTGGTGGTCAATCGGGTCTTCACGAGTGCAGGCGCGGGGGGGACAAGCTGAATGAGACCTGGCCCCTTCCCGAGGAGGGCACAGATTCGGAAAGAGGCGGGGGAAGCACTCTGCTCTCCACCCTTTGTTCTTCCTGCTACGTTATTTCTTCAGGATAAATTTGCAAGAGTAGAAATGGTCAGAAAGAAGGGTATAGCATTTCCATTGGCGATGCTATGCAATGCCATGCTTATTTTCAAAAGGCTTATCTGGGAAACCTATCCAGCAGTGACCATGTAACCCCAACCTCCTTATCGTGGAGTGTTACCTTAGATTACTAGGAAAGGCAGACATGGTCCTCTGCTTGTTTACATGCTGCATTTCGAAATGGTACCTCTGATGCCCTTCTTTAAGTGGATGCTGAGCAGCTTGAAGGCAGGGACCTTATTTCACTTTGGATCTCATCATAGTTCACAGGGCTGACAAGGAGCTGGTGCTCAATATTTGCTGAATGAATGAATGAATGAATACTGAAATCCCACTCTCCGAGGATAGGGTTGGGGTGGGTCATGACATAAATGGGCCCCTGAGATTGAGTGGGTGCCCTGTGATCTCCTTCACTGAGCCTGAGGTATAAATGGACAGGGAGGAAACCCTGGACTGGGGCCAGGAGTTTACAGTAAACTTATCGGGAAAATTATATTTTAATTGTCACCAAATTCTAACTGAAATTTGCAATTTCCTTTATGCATGAATGTAAGAAACAAACCACAGTCGCTTTATCAGTACCTGTGAGTTTGTCACCCATACTGACCAATGTCATATCACAAATTTAATTCTGAAAGAGTTCTCCAAAAACTCATCACTAATTTAAAATCATGGTAGATAGGAACACTTAAATATACAAAGCAAGTATTAGCAGATTTAAAGTGAGAAATGGACAAGAATACCATAACAGTATGGGACATCTATACCTCACTTTCAACAATGGATAGATCATTCATACAGAAAATCAGTATAGAAACACTGGACTTGAACTACACTTCAGACCAAATGGACCTAACAGGTTATATATATGTAATAAGACATTCTACCCAACAGCACCAGAATATACATTCTCTTCATATGTACATGGAATATTCTCTAGGATAGATCATATGTTAGGTCATAAAACAAGTCTTAATAAATTTAAGGTTGAAATCATATTAAGTATCTTTTTTGATCACAGCAGGATGAAACTAGAAATCAATAATAGGAGGAAAACTGGAAAATTCACAAATATGTGGAAATTAAACAATACCACTCATAAACAACTAATGAGCCAAAGAAGAAAACAAAGGGAAATTTAAAAATATATATATATCGAAACAAATGAAAATGGAAACACAACATACCAAAACTTATGGGATGCAGCAAAATAAGTTCTAAGAGGGACATTTAATGCCTACACAAAAAAACAAACAAACAAATAAACAAACAAAATCTCAAACAAACTAACTTTATACCTCAAGGAACTAGGAAAAAAACTAAGTCCAAAGTTAGCAGAAAGAAGAAATAAAAAGATGTGGAAATTAATGAACTATAAGCTAGAAAAAATAGATAAAAATCAACAAAACTAAGACCTTGTTTTTGAAAAGATGAACAAAATTGAGAACCTTTAGCTAGACTAAGAAAAAAAAGACAAAATAACTAAATAAAATAAAAAACAAAAGGAGAAATTCCAACTGGTACAACAGAAATACAAAGGATCATAAGAGACTATTATATGCCAACAAACTGGATGACTCAGAATAAATAAACTCCTAAAAACAATCTACAAAGACTGGATCATGAAGAAATAGAAAATCTGACAGGCTGAAAATGAGTAAGGAGATTGAATCAGAAATTTAAAATCTCCCAACAAAGAAAAAGCCCAGGACTGAATGGTTTCCACTGATGAATTCTACAACAAAACATTTAAAGAATTCATGCCAGTCCTTTTCCAACTATTCCAAGAAATTGAACAGAACACTTCCAAGCTCATTTTATGAGGCCAGCATTAACTTGATACCAAAGATAAGGACACTGCAAGAAAAGAAAATTATAGGCCAATATTCCTGATGAACATAGATGTAAAAATCCTCAACAGAATACTAGCAAACTGAATTCAGCAGCACATTAAAAGGATCCTACACCATGCTCAAGTGGGATTTATCTCTAAAATGCAAGGATGGTTCAATGTATACAAACCAATAAATGTGATATACTACATTAACAAAATAAAGGATAAAAATCATATGACCATCTCAATAGATACAGAAAAAATCATTTGAAAAAATTTAACATCCTGATACAAAACTCTCAAGAAATTAGGTATAGAAGGAATATACCTCAACACAATACAGGCCATATATGACAAGTGCACATGTAACATCATACTATATAGTACAAAGCTGAAAACTTTTCATTTAATGTCAGGACAAGACAAGTAGGCCCACTCTTGACACTTCTGGTCAACACAGTACTAGAAGTCTTCGCCAGAGCAATCAAACAAGAAAAAGAAATAAAAGGCATCCAAATTGGAAAAGAAGTAAAACTGTCGCTAGTTGCAGATGACATAATCTTATACATATGGAAAACTCTAAAGACTCCACCAAAAACCTCTTTAAACTAAGAAGCTAATTCAGTAAAGTTACAGGATACAAAAATCAATATACAAAAATCAGTTGTAGTTCCATATACTGACAATGAACTATCTGAAAAAGAAATTTTTAAAAACCCCATTCAGAATACCATCAAAAAGAATAAAATACTTAGGAATAAATTTAACCAAGGAGGTGAAAGGTCTGCACACTGAAAACTATGAAACATTGATGAGAGAAATTGAAGAAAACACAAATAAATGGAAAGTTTTCCGTATTCATGGATTAGAATTAAATGTTCATACTACCCAAAGAGACCTATAGATTCAAAGCAATCTCTATCAAAAATGACATTTTTCACTAATAGAGAAAATAATCTTAAGATTTGTATGGAACCACAAAAGACCCCGAAAAGCTAAAAGCAAAAAGCAATCTTGAACAAGTACAAAACGGGAGTCATCACACTTACTGATTTCAAACTGTATTACAAAGCTATGTTAATCGAAATAGTATGGTACTGGCATAAAAACAGACACATAGACTAATGGAGCAGAATAGAGAGCCCAGAAATAAACCTACATGTATAAGGTCAACTAATCTTTGACAAAGATGCCAAGAATACACAATAGGGAAAGGACAGCCTCTTCAATAAATGGTGCAGGGAAAACTGGATATCCTCATGCACAAGAATGAAATTGGACCTTTATGTTACACCATACACAAAAATCAACTCAAAATGAATTAAAGGCTTAAATGTAATACCCGAAACAATATAACTCCTACAGGAAAACAGGAAAAATCTCCTTGACATTGGTCTTGACAATTTTTTGGATTTGACACCAAAAGTGTCAAATTTTTTGGATTTTTTTTGGATTTGACACCAAAAGTACGGGCAACAAAAACAAGTGGGACTACATCAATCTAAAAAGTTTTTGCACAGCAAAGGAAACAATGAATACTAAAAGACAGCCTATGGAATAGAAGAAAATATTTGTAAACCCTGTCTCTGATAAGGGTATATATGTATATATACACATATACATACCAGGGGTGCCAAATAAATGTATACAAGTGGACACTTTGATCACCGTTGCTCAAGCAGTAGTTCGCCATAATCAGAAGTGTCTGGATGCTGATGGCAACCACTTTGAGCACCTCTTGTAATTGCAGAAGTCACACATGACTTGTATTCATCTTTTGTCATTGGTATATATTGAGTATTACAATTTTAATAGTTTTTTCCTTTGTTAAAATGTGTATACTTTTTTTTGGCACCGTGTGTGTGTGTGTGTGTGTGTGTATTATATATATGATAATATCCAAAAATATAAGGAACTCATAAAACTCAATAGTAAAAAGCAATCCAATTAAAAAATGGGCAAAGGACTTTAATAGACATTTTCCTGAAGAAGACATATAAATGGCCAACCGGTACATGAAAAGATGCTCAACATCATTAATCACGGTGGTTAGGATGATTTATTATCATACCGGTCAGGATGACTATTATCAAAAAGTCAAAAGATAGTAAGTGTTGGCAAGGAAGTGGAAAAAGGGATCCCTTTTTGTGTTGTATGCTGTTGATGGGAATGTAACGAAGCCTCTCCTCCATCTTTGCTCGCTCTCTGCTCTCTCTCTCCCATCTCCGGAGTAACTACTATGTGCTAAACACTCTTAAGAGTATAACTATGATTAAGACGTGGTCCCCACCACAGATGGCTTACAGTCTGGTTTACAATGGTGTGTGTGTGTGTGTGTGTGTGTGTGTGTGTGTGTGTGGCAGGTGAAAGGTGCACTCACCCAGGACAGGACACAGGGCAGCAAGAGATGGGGTGCAGAAGTGGCCCAGCCATGCTGGG